>NW_017306275.1:2461417-2511245 GCF_000935625.1 Nanorana parkeri | reverse complement strand
ACCGCACACAGCCCAGGTGAGACCGCACACAGCCCAGGTGAGACTGCACACAGCCCAGGTGAGACCGCACACAGCCCAGGTGAGACCGCTCACAGCCCTGGTGAGACCGCACATAGCCCTGGTGAGACCGTACACAGCCCTGGTCAGACCGCACACAGCCCTGGTCAGACCACACACAGCCCTGGTCAGACAATGCACAGCCTCCTGAGACCCCCGCACAGCCTTGGTCAAACCCTTCACAGCCCTGGTGAGACTCCACACAGCCCTATGTGTGTATGTAGCTTCATATTATTCTGCATTGCTGTACAATGTAATGCTGTAATTTGTAGTCCTCCATAGCTGATGGTATTCTGCATTGCTGTAAAATGTTTTCCAGGGATTTGTAGTCCTCTATAGATGATGGTAATTTGCATAGCTGTATAATATATTGCTGAGATTTGAAGTCCCTCTACAAGTTGGAGCTTGTGGCAGATCTACCTGGCTTTCAGTGGTTGCAGCTGTGACAGGGCCCTGGCGGTCCTAAAACCACTAATATGTATTATTTTTAAAAAGCTGTCACATGGCACTGAAAAAAAGTATTGACTATTGGTATCAGCGAGTACTTTTTTCAGACCGAGGTACTCGCACTCGGTCTGAAAAAATAGCATTGTTGCATCTGGGTTGGGAAGTGGGAGGGGGCAGGTGATGGAGGCAGGAGGGTTGTGGAGGCCCACCAGCAAATTCTTGCCCAGGTCCCAATTAATATTAAAGATGGACATTGTATTACTAGTACTTTCAGGTGGACATTTCTGGGTGATATTTGGGGGGCGTACAGGGAAAATGAGGGCATGCTGGAACTTGTAGTTCCCTGGGTAATATTTTTTTGTGGGGTGAACAGGGACGATGAGGGTATGCTAGGACTTGTAGTTTAATTACGACAAGTCCCAGCATGCTCTCATTGTACTTGTACACCCCACATATCATTGGGGGGGGGCGCAAAATTTTGTTCTGCCCTGGGCACCCGTTACTCTGGTTACGCCACTGCAGACAGCTTGAAGATTTCCTAATGTGTGGGAAAAGAGTTTATGGTCAACTTTGTAACATGAGAAAACAATATCTAATGGACTTAAAGGAGTCTATTTATGACCAGTTATAGAGCTATTCAACCTATGAATCTTTCTGAACATTTGTTTTGTGTGAATAGACTCGAAAACAAACATTCTTAGTTTCAGTATACAGTATTTTCTTTTCAGGTCCACTGTATGTAATGTAATACTGCATTTTGAGCACTAGATAGAGCTAAGGAGCATAGGATGTAAGCATCTATCCTATAGTTCTAAACTCCATCTATGTTCAGAAAGATTCGTAGGGAGAATGGCTTTGTGAATTGGATATAAATAGACCCCAAGTGTATGTCTGGTCAATGATAAATGAATATTTAGTACATCTCTGTAAGACGTGCACATTTGCCCATAGTTTGTCTGCAAGTACAGAAAAATACCTGTAGTAAATTGGAAACACTCCTATACTGAAATTCAAAGCAGTGCTAGCAGCCCTGCATTATATCGTATCTAGATTATAGACCATCTACCCCTAATGCTAATGAAATGAGACAACAGATACACTATATTGCCAAAAGTATTGAGACGCCTGCCTATACACGCACATGAACTTTAATGGCATACCAGTCTTAGTCTGTAAGGTTCAACATTGAGCTGGCCCACCCTATGCAGCTATAACAGCTTCAACTCTTCTGGGAAGGCTGTCCACAAGGTTTAGAAGTGTGTCTATGGGAATGTTTGACCATTCTTCCAGAAGCGCATTTGTGAGGTCAGGTACTGATGTTGGACTATAAGGCCTGGCTTGCAGTCTCCACTATAATTTATCCCAAATTCGCTCATCACTCGCTCATCCATGTCTTTATGGACCTTGCTTTGTGCACTGGTGCGCAGTCATGTTGGAACAGGAAGGGGCCAATCCCCAAACTGTTTCCACAAAGTTGGGAGCATGAAATTGCCAAAAATGTCTTGGTAAGCTGATGCCTTAAGAGTTCCTTTTATTGGAACTAAGGGGCCAAGCCCAACCCCTAAAAAACAACCCCACACCATAATCCCCCCTCCACCAAACTTTACACTTGGCACAATGCAGTCAGGCAAGTACCGTTCTCCTGGCAACCGCCAAACCCAGACACGTCCATTGGATTGCCAGACAGAGAAGCGTGATTCGTCACTCCAGAGAACACGTCTTCACTTCTCTAGAGTCCAGTGGTGGCGTACTTTACACCACTGCATCCGACGCTTTGCATTGCACTTGGGCATGTAAGGCTTGGATGCAGCTGCTCGGCCATGGAAACCCATTCCATGAAGCTCCTTATGCACTGTTGTTGTGCCAATCTGAAGGCCATAAGACGTTTGGAGGTCTGCAGCTATTGACTCTGCAGACAGTTGGCGACTTCTGCGCACTGTGTGTTTCAGCATGCGCTGACCCCGCTCTGTCATTTTACGTGGCAAACCATTTTGTGGCTGAGTTGTTGTTGTTGTTGTTCCCAGTTGCTTCCGCTTTGTTATAATACCACTAACAGTTGACCGCGGAGTATTTAGTAGCAAGGAAATTTCACACAACACCTGAATCCAATGATTTGGAGGGATGTCCCAATACTTTTGGCAATTAATTTATAAAAACAGCTTTCTATGACAGAAAAAATTATGGGGTTGATTTACTAAAGGGAAACAGGCTGTTCACATTGCAAGGGAATTTGCACTTTGCAGGGGAAGTTTTCCTTAGCTTGGTGAATATGGTGAAATTTCACTTTGCAAAGAAGACCCAATCATGTGCAAGGAAAATTTGTACATGTATTTATGCTTGTACATGATTGGGTGATGGAAGTCAACAGAGCTTCACTCATTCACTAAACTAAGGGGAAACTTTCCCTGCAAAATGCAAATTCCTGCAAAGTGCACATTTTTACCACATGCACTAAACTAAGGGAAAATTCCCTTGCACAATGAATAGCCTATTTGCCTTTGGTAAATCAGCACCTATGCATGTGTTCTGCTAGTATTTTATTTTCAATTGTAAACAGAGCCGTGCACGTGGAGCTACTTTATCCTGGCCTGGCCAATCAATATGGCCAGTCCAAAGACTCCAGACCTGGAAGTCTGTGTGGGCCAGTTACAGAGCAACGAGGAGGAGCAAGGTCATCATATTACTGGCGGATAGTTCTTTGCAAGGTAAGTGTGCCATAATGGGCAAATATGCTATAAATGCTTGCACATTATGGCAAGAGGTTTCGGGGTTCCCAAAAGTTGTATGAAGTTTAGTTTTACTTTAGGACTGCCCTTCTTGGTTATTATGGCCTAGGCCCTAGGTAATTATTTGATTACATTTAATAGGGCACACATGTGATAATCCCGAAAAATCCTATCATGGAGTGGCAGGCTCTTGGAATCCTTTCACGCTACAAGAGTGTTTTGTGTGCATGTGTGTGTAAATAATTATAATAATTATAACATTTTCCGAGGACATGTCAAAATGTGAGCACAAAACAACTTCTGCTTGACCCAAATGTGGAAAATGAATTTTAGTACAAAGAGACTCTTGAACAATTGTTTAAACCGCATAACATCGTCTGGCCTATAATTTATTATTCAAAGGCACATAACATCTACTTGAACAATAGTTCACATAATAATTTCAGTCTTGCAATAGATGTCATACATTTGAAATATATCACAACAAAACCATACTGAGGGCACGGTTGAAACTTAAGTATAGTCTTCACAAACTTCTTTGCTAGAAATTTTGCTACAGTAGTTATCTAGAGCGGTGGTAAGTAGTAATGTATGACTTTGCCATGGCATATCTCAGTGACAAACAGGAAATGAAAAGAAATCGCCCCATTAGGGACAAAGTAGGCACATGACATAAACCTTTCACACTCACCCCAAAAAAAAAGAAATAGGCATTTTGCTCTAGACATAATTTGTCCAAGGGGTCCAATTAAAAAGGGTCAAGATATATAAATAAATTATTGTTTAACATGTACAGTATTTAAAATTTAGCCATACATTTTAATAATGCAGTCAGACAAAATGTATCACATCCTCTATCAACAACATAAATACGTAAAAACACTGGCAGGTGTTTCTCGTTCCTGCAGTGAGTTTTTCTCACTCAGCTTGCTACAATATGTGCTGGTTCAAAACCCAATTCTGCTTGTTATACCTGGGTCAAACAAAGATATGGCATTAGATCTGGTTTAAAAGTGACAGTAAATTCAGGAGTTCTCCATGGTCCCTGTGTGTGTTGTAGTTAAAGTCTATCACATGAACGAGCTTGGAACGGTGGCTACTTTACAACATAATAACCATATCTATATACAAGCAATGCACCGATACGGGTTTTTCGGTATCGAGTACTGATATTTTTTTTTCGGTACTCGCTGATACCAAATAACGATCCTGGAAGTCCCATTAAGGAAGCCTGGCAGCATGTAATGTTCTCGATGCCTATCCTGATAACGGAACTTCCAATATCAGAAAGCCGGGTGACAAGTCATTATATGCGGTCCGTTTTCCTGATTGGTTGGGAACCCAGTTTCATGCTCCCTCATCACCAAGTGCTTCCTGATATTGGAAGTTCCGTTATCAGGATAGGCATCAAGAGCATTTGGGTGAGTACGACTACTCACCCAAATACTCTGTATTGGCACTGATACTAGTATCGGTATCGGTGCATCCCTACTATACACCCAACATATTATAATATTTTGGATCAAATATAATATAGTTCTGTTAGGATTCACAAAATGTTAGCAAAAAATGAGTTAAATTATATTTACAATATGCATATACATTTAAAACCTAAACTCAAAAACAAAAAAGTGTAACAAATTGCAGCTGCATTCATTTTCGATTTTTTTTCCCTTCATTTTTACCTGGTGATCCAGTTATTAATGCATTGTAGGTCTTAGGGTGGCTCCAATCTATGGAGAAACAATGGAACCATCTATGGACGGAAGCATTGCCAACCTGTGAAGAGGGTAGTATTAGATGCACTAGCAGATTTAGATGACAAACAATTTAAAGCTGAACTCCAACTAACATTTTTTTTAAACAGTTACATTACAGTTGTTTTCCTTCAGGGATAAAAGCTTTACAAAAATAAATAAAAGCACCCCTGTCAGTGTTAAACGGTTTCTCTCAACCCTCTAACTTGCAATTTCACTGAACAGCTTGGACGGTTAAAGGAAGTTGAAAAATAACTCACTTTCTGCTTTTGGGTTAGATACACTTTAATCTAGCCAGGGATATTAAGAATCACAGTGATATTATAAACTCATAAAGAGAGTATGCGTTGTAAAATAAGGGATCTCCTGGCATCCTAGAGAAACCAAGATATTGAGATAAAAGCCCCACAATTAAAGCTCAATTACTTTTAAGTCACCTACAGCATACCTTACCTAAGTCTTTCCATAAGCTGAACACAAACTATTGCACATGCAAATCTGTTTGGCAATCAGAGACCAGCATATACTGTATTTCTAAGGGTTGTTGGATCATGTATGCACATCCTATAACCCTCTAACATCTATATACAGTACAGTAAATCTTAAGAAAGTATATGTCACAATCCATTTGTGTGAACTATGAATCTCAGCTTGCATGTGGCCTATGAGATCCCATCCATTGTTTATAGAAGGATGACATTTGATGAAACTGACTTTAGGGAACGTCTGCTCTTATGAAGAGGTTTCCTTCCGGTAGAAATTTTTTGCTTAAAAATAAAGCTCTAAAGTGTCACATTACTTAGACTGATGTTGGATGGGATATATGTACTGCAATAGTATTTTCTACATGGGTGGGATATGTATTTCAAAGGAATGTGTTAATATTTTAGTGGTCATAGTCGGGACAAAGGTGCACTTTAAAGTAGAACTATGGCCTTCCATTAACAAATATGTAGTGGAGTATTCAGTTATAGGTACATCTGCCTAAACAGTCTTCCTTTTAGTCCCCTGCAATGTACCATAAATACCTGCTGATCCTGTCACTGAGTTCCACTTAATTCTGCTTCCTGTGATGGGGTGGCAACCATGCTGTACTGCTCCTAAATTCAGAGCATAGTTTCCAGGCTGTGCCTGCTTGAACCACACCATTTCACTTCTGCATTCACAGCCCGGATGGGGATCAGCAAGGAGCTGATCTCCCGTCCTCCTCCTCCTGACGCCCTCGGACGCCGCAAACGAGCACATATAGGCGATCGGCAGGCTATGGACCCGCTGATCGCCTATATGTGAAACACCGGTACCGGGTGTTCGCATTGGACGGGTCTTTTCTGCCCGTGCGTGCCCGCTAGGGGGGCGCGCGCGAGCAGAAAAAAATTGCCGTCTGGAGACGGCAACCCGCAGATGCTGCAGTGCCGTCCGTCCGTTTTTTTACTACGGGCGGACGGCAAGAGGTTAAAGTGTTTTTTACCTTTTGCAGCCAAATTGGGATAGCACCTATTTTATATTTATTACATGTTCTCATTCACTTTGCATAACTTAAAAATCCAACCTAGCTATCCAACCCTACCCCACCCCACCCCTGCCTCCCCATGTAAAGTTAAGGAGGGGCCAGGGGATGTTAACGCTAATTAGCTTTTTCTATACAGTGCTGGCAGATCTCATTATCATTTGTAAACTAGATCTGAACACTGTCCTAACAAAGGGTTACAGACTTACAAACATTGTATGCTATTGAGAGGAAGCTCAGGTTGTCCCTCAGTTTGCCCCTCTACTTTAATTTTGAAACTGCCCAGAATGGCCTGGAATCTGCAGAAAGGCTTTCACCAAACAAACATCCAAAAGGAACGAAATATATTTAAAAAAATTATTTGTAATATTTGCATTTTATTTTTTCAAACGATGCGTTGGTGGAGAGCTGAACCCACTGAAAAATCACTTGATAATCGAGAAGGCAGCTCTCTGTCAAGAGGGACAGGCCCAAGGGTCAAAACAGCATATGAAAGGATGAGAGTACCACTAGGTCCAGTAAAGGTTTATTTATCTTGAAAACAGGGCTTTATCCTGTGATGTGTTCTCAATATAAATACATTTTATTGCACCTAGTACAGACCTGTGGAGCTCTTATTCTTTCACTTCCTGTCTGGTATAAGGCTGATCCCAAAACCCTGTGAGGAAAAATCCCTGCAAATGACCCACTTCAATTTCAGCTATTGATAATCTTATCCAGCTATGGGCCCAAGCAACAAATGCGTTTAGTGTCTTTCACAGATATACAGTATTGCATCTGTAAATTCTATGTCCAAATAAAAATAGTTTCCTGCTACAACTGTAAAATTCAAGATGTCCATGATGGATCAGAACAAAGAGCTATGATTTTGCTAAAGAGCTATGTTATCTCAGCCAACTACTAACAGTTGCAATCATACTAGTGTAGAAGCGACACAAAATCAAGTTTACATTTGAAGTATTTAGACCTTTGATGGGCAATTTAAATTTATGATACATTACCCAGCTGGTGGCTGGTTTGGCTTTAACTCTCAAAAAAAGGATCTTTTGTATACAATTTTTTATTGTGTACACTGTTTCTAGAATTGAGTTTACGTGTCTTGTATACTGTAAGATACAAAATGAATAGACATATAAATAACACAAACCGTTCTGATAAAGCCTTTCAGCTCACGGCGGAGTTTGGATACAGTGCTCTCATTTGCCGTAAATCAGTTCTGAATGTCTGACAGTACATTATGAAATATGGTGAAAAATATGTTTTCACTAGAGGGCATGCAATGCTGAATCAAGAAACCAGAATGGCTCCACCAGAGAGCAAGGACTTCTGGGTCCCTGGGATGTCCATATACCATAGACATGTCAGCAGTCTAGTCAGATTTATTGCATATACAAAATATTTAACATTTCACTAGAGTCCTCAAAAGACTTAGCTTAGTTCTTCCACGTCTATAGAAAGAGATTACAAATGAACTGCAAATATTTCATGTTTTACTTAAAAATTGCTCTAAAATAATGTCTGAACTGTAAAACTAAACGGTAATATTGTATAGGTATCTTTTCTCTCACTATAAATTTAAACTCCCTTGAGATAAATGAGCAAATAAACTCACACTCTGATTTGGCTCAGATCTTGTCAATCTAGTTGATCCCAGACGTCCGTTGAATATTGAAAGTTTGTTTGATAATATTACTGTTATTTTTATACATGATTTATATAGCACCAGCAGTTTGTGCAGTGCTTTACAAAATAAATGGCGAGGCAGTACAGTTACAATACAATTTTTCAATAACGAGAGGATTAAAAGGGCCCTGCACGTGAGAGCTTACAATCTAAATCAGCCTTTTGTCAACTAGGGTGCCTTCTATCCTCCTCATGGATGCCTTGAGATTTTCTCAGTGTCATGGCTTCCCATGGTACATGCCTTTTGGGTGAACCTACATGCGAACACATGTTACATATCAACGTAAACGTCAAAGTGCGATCAATAATTCTAGGGCCATCAGTCACTGTTAACACTAAATTAACACTAAATTTATGAGGGGTAAAAGCTTTTAAAGCATCACCTATGAGCAATTTTTGGTATGGTAGTTTGTTTTGCGATTTCACGGGGGCATGCAATTTTAAGGCTTGACGTGTTTGGTATCTATTCACCCGATATGACCCCATTTTTTATATTTTACCAATAAATTGGCTAATAATAAATGTTTCACAACAGAACGTAGGAAGTATTTTTTTCCCCAAAAGTTTCAGTACTTTTTCTTTATATAGTAAAAAATAAAAGCCCCAGTCGTGATTAAATATCACCAAAAGAAAGCTCCATCTGTACCAAAAAATATGATATAAAATTAATTTCAGTAGGGCATTGCATGACTGAATCAATGTCAAAGTACCTCAGCGCTGAATATTGAAAAATTTTCTGGACAGGAAGGGGGTTTACCACCCCAGTCTTAAAGTGATTAAGCAACTTATTTTCCTGGTCTGCAATTTAGCCTCCTACAGCACCTCTCCCCTTCCAGCCTCATCACTGGACAGTGGATCAGCAGCTATACTGCTGAGCAGGGCGAGCAGAGAGATGACCAAGGAAACAGCAAAGTTAAGCCATACAATTGTATTCTACACCTATAAGTAGTAGTGATTCACAGAGTAGCAGAAATAATGTATATGTACAGTATTACAAAAATGGATGGCCAACATTACAAATCATTTGGAATGTAGCATAGTAAACAAATATGTATTTCAACTGTATATTTTCCTGATTGCCTGGAGTTCCACTTTAATCGGTACCTTGTCTTTCGGGAAAGCAGTGAGCCCATCAGGCAAGCAGAAAACGACACTTCCAAGAATGTTCCGTGCATACAGTAGGTAGTGTATACAACGCCTCCAGTAATGGCATGGGTGCAAGAAAGTGGCACATTAATTTTTTACCAGCTTTTGAAGATTGGAAAGGGAAAGTAATTTTTAATAACAATTAAACTACAAAAATGCTTTGTGTAGCAACTATACATGTCCCATCTAGTATTAGTGGACACTGAGTTTTGCTTTAATCTTTTATGATAATTGGCTTATAGGTAGGCAATGCACTTTCAGATTGTGAAAATCCGCTGAACCAGAATCAAAATAAATTACCACCTTGGAGATTGTATGTGCTTCAGGAACCAGTACCATTTAATTTGCAATTTCTGCTCATTGCTCTTTTTTCATATTCACTGAAGGTTCATATCTGGATTTTCCAAGAGTTGTGAGGAAGGGTTAATAGAGACTGGAAAGCGCTGAAAAAATGCAACATCCTTTTCCATGGAGACGCTATAAATCCTACACGGCAGGTGGGTGTATAAACGTGAAAGTTAACTTTGCAGCTAAGCGGGCAGGCTACAAAATGAAAGCACTTGCTGTTGACCTATGAACTGATTAAAACAATATATCCTCCATTATACACCTCACCGTCTACGGGGCATGCTTATTCAAGATTTGCTTGTACATTTGGAGACACTGGGTAGTATATTTTCTAGCACATTTACTTATTGAAAAAACAATCAATGAAGTCACCCTACATCTATTCTTCAATGGGGAAATATGGATTATTTTTTAAAAAAAGAGTGAATGTTACATTCCTTGCTCATTCGCTGGCCACTTTTTAAAAAAAACATTTGCCAAAAATGCAAACTTTCTTCTTATTATTAGTATTACTTATAGAGAGTGTTCAGTCTGTGTTTCAATGCATGCTCAGTAACTTTTAATTTTTTGTACATTTTATACTTCATAATACATTTTCAGATTTAGAATTTTAAAAAAAGTAAGTCCTTACCCCAGGCCCTTTACAATACCTGGCCAGCATGTGTGGCCCCTGCCATGTTTATACCAGTCCACATGTCTTCCTCTTACCATGAGGGGCAAATAGGTCACTGCTCGCTCCCTGATGAACTAGCTTTAGGGGGTCCTTTGGAAGCCAAACCAGCATGGTGTGTGAATGGGTATGAAAGAGTTAAAAGAGTTAGTTCTTAAAAGAAATACAATATTATTACTTTTTTTGAATAATATTTACCAGCGCTGTGGAGTCTATCCCTTGCCTGGATTCCTCAGCTGTGTCACGGTCTGGGGACCGGGGCACTAGGGTATGTGAGCTCCGGGGATTGAGGAGTAGGTAGGAGTCACAGACAGGAGGGATATCTGGGATGTTGGTCACAGAGAGAGAGGAACTAATGGTCTGTGCGTTCTCAGGACGCACTAGAGGCGCAGAATCTAAGAAGGGCCAGGTATTCGACAGAGCCTCTAATGGTGAGGATGATTGGCTGCTGGACACCTTCCAGGTTGCGACCCTCTAGCGCACCCACACAGACGCAAAGGACTAGTTGAAGCACCGGGGAACTGGATACAAACAACAGGTAGGGAACAAACTAGTAACCAAGAGGAGGAAGATAGGAACAGTGGCACACAATGAGAGAAAGAGAAAGTCACAAGCAAAAGGTGCAAAATGCACAGCAGAGTATACTGAAGAGGGTAGCTAAACAAGGACACTCAGGAAGGGTAAGTAGCTTAGAGGCACACCTTGGAGTAGGAAGGTGTAACATACAAAAGTAAGCAGGAGATGTGCGATGCACATGCATACAAAGAAGCAGGATAACAGAGGGAAAAGTACATAAAGAAGCACAAAAGGGATGTATGCACACAGGGGGTGTGCAGACAAGGACGAATCCAAATACACAAAGGCTGGAGAGGGAAAACACAGAAGAAGTGAGGCAATCAAGGCAGTATAGAGAGGCTCACAACACACAGGTGAAAGCAATTAAGGTCTGCAGCAATATACTAAAGGTAACCACTGAAATACTATAGTAGGGACGCAAGAGCAAAGCAGGGGATAACGCCAAACATGGATACCAGCTTGTACAGGGAAGCCAAAGGCACAAGGATCCAATAGCAAGCGCAGGGAATAAGATCCCAGGGATAGTTAGAGCCACAAGGGGTACGGAACAAGGCATAAGACTTGCTGCTCGCACGAAGAGCAACAAGTGAGGATGTCCTAAATAGGGGAGGAGGAGGGCAGATTGGCTGCAGCTTTGTGAGACACCATAGGATGACAGCCCAGAACCAGGGAGCAAAGCGATTTCCGGATATTGTGACAAGCTATCCACAACCCAAGACAAAGCGCAAGCACTCCCACTTGCTCTCTTATTAACATTTGTGCGCTTTCTGTTCTAAAGCACTGTATGAATATTCTGCTGCTTGTCTTGATGACTTTGTTGCCTACAGTCACCTACATCCCTGTATTGGGCTTTGAGTATGCATGGCCTTGCCTCTATTTGGCTTAGATTGTGTAATCCATACTTGCTATCTGTGCTGGATCTACAAGGCCTCCTATCTCAATTTCAATTTTTTGTCAGTCCATGCATGATTCATGAAACAGTCTAATTGTAGACATTCAACACTTTCCATTGCTACCTCATCGGCAGCACAAACATCTGATATAATGTCACTCCATCCCTAAGTGTTCCTGAGACTTCTATCTTTATATCTGACTCTGATTCAGAAACTTCACAGTCTATTCCTAAGGAATCTGTCTTTAACAGGGTCATTTATGAATCTGACATGCTCAATACTATGTCAAGCCTGATTGAATCAATATGCTCAACTATTCCTGTAGGGGCTCTATCTCCTTCTCCTAACTTGGACTCTTCGGTAGCCCCCTTCACCTTTTGTGAGGTAGCTACTAGACATTTTGTGATTGCCAGAGCTGTAGTCAGTCTGGCTTCATTACAGTTGGTATTTATCGAGTTAATTCCAGGTGTCCTGGCATTGATTGTGCCTACCTGGGTGGAGTGTTATTCTATTGTAGTGTGGGACAGACAATGAGGGGCACTGTGAGTGTATGTGCCGTTCACCAGCCAATCACTGGGTTTCTCTCAACTAGTGTTGTATGCTGGGATATGGTACATATACTGGAGTGAACTGCCATGTGCTCAGTCTAGTTCGGGACCAGCCATGAATTAATCCAGGTTGGGGTGCTGTCCAGCTTGCCCCCAGGCTAGTCCTGAGGCCTAGAGGTGGGGATGCTGGAGTGCGGGAAGTGTTTCACTAGGCCTCAAGAATGGTGTATGTTGTATGTTTTTTAAAGTAGCCACCGCTCCAAGCTCACTCCTGTGATGGACTAAAACCTCACAATTAGTTCACTCATTTTTATTGAAATTATATCTATCAAGCTTTTTGTTCTTGTCTGTGAGGAGAGTGACCTTCATTTTGACTCCCAATGATAAATACCCAGTGACAGGAAGCATTGCAAAATCTTTGCATTGGAGACACAAAGAAAAATGAAGACCCAGTAGAGATTCTAAGCCTTCCTGGGTCCAATAAAGGTGTTTTAATTGCTGTTTGTGTATCAGTTGGATAGATTCCCCTCTTTTCCTGTCCAATCGACAGGCGGACAAGAAGTGACAGAAAATTTCCCCAAAAAGGACACAAGCATCATTAAAAAACCTTAAAAAGGGTATTACCTTCCCCATTCTATCAAAAACAAAAAAAGTTTAGCTAAGCTGGCTTATAACGAGCATGGCAGGAAAACAAATGCATTGATCTGAGCTCCGAAGTCTCTGAGGAATAAAAAAACAAAGGTTGAAAAATCAACTCGACAAGCCTTTACCAAATTAAATACTAGTGCTGGACGGAGTAAACATTTAGCCGCTTTTATTTGTGTATTCTAAAATAGCTTTACAGTGTTTACAAAGAAACAGTTTTTAGTATCACTAATTCCCTAAGGTTTATTGCTTAAAAAGAGAACTTACAAACCATGACAAACTTTTAAGGTAGCATATGCCAGTTTTTTGCTTCATTTTAATGCACACAGTCAAATTCAATTAAGTTTTAAAATAAGTCATAAAAGTGATTACCTTGGAATGAGCATTTTACTTTATAGCTTGGATGCTTTCTGGAGCAGTCTTGTTTTAATGTTAATTCTGAATTACAAAGGAAAACAAAAACATTCAGGAGTTTGAAACCACTTAAACATTCTACACAATCCTTGAAATACTAATTAATATGATGCACTTTTACATAAAGTGCCCAAAGAAAACTAACATATTTTAGGACATTTATGCTAATTAATACACGAGTAACAGAGGTTTTTTTTTTTAAAGTCATATAAAAACGATTTCATTGCAAATGCAAACTTGTACTGATGGGTTTTCCTGGGCATATAAAGGTACAGGTTTGCACATACTATAGATTTAACTCTCATCACTGCCGGTAACCTGGATATGCACTATTTAATATGGAACTATGGGCAAAATAAAAATAAATATCATATGATAATGTCTGTCAATAGCATAACAGAGCAGATTTTTCTTTTTTTTTCTAAATTCCCTCATAGCAAAAGGTTATTTGCTGTTGACCCTAAAAGTAGATCTGTTGATTTTCCACTTCCTGTAACAGGGTGGCATTGCTATTCATTCTGCAGTGAAATCGTGGAGCAGTATTGTCAAACTGTGGACAGGGTAGTCTTAAAAGGACAGGCAGTGCATGATACAATTTATACATTTTCTGAATAAAAAGTAAATGCACTTTAAAACAAGCCCTCACCCACCTCTTTAGCTATGGTTATTGTGGGGAAAAAAATCAGCTTCAAATTTCACAACAGGGGCACTGAAATCTTAGCTCTTTTCCAATTATAACATTCATTTGAGAATCAGTACAAACAACTGAATATGTCAGGGATGGCTTGTTTAAAGTTCTTCCACCACTTGTTAATAATATGTAAATACTTTAATGTCCATAATCTGGGCACAGGTACACTTAAAGTAAGTGATAAACAAAGTGAAGGTCAAGTCCAAAAAACGTCTTAAGCAGTTACAGCAACAGTTTTGTTTCAAGAAAAGGTTCAATCCTGTAATCCTTTTGCTGTCAGAGCAGCTTTTGTGTTTTTTTCAGCACATGTTATAATCCACATTTAAGGCCTGAAAATAATTTATCACAACCCCCCGCCCCCCGAATTATATATTCCCTGAAATGCAAATTTTTATGTCACATAATATTAGCGCAACTCTTTATCAAACCCCAAATTTCAGCCAAAATTACACTTACGTTAATTTTAGTGCACAAAAACACAATACAATATTTAAATATGTATTGTATATTTTACAGTCCTCTCTAATCCTAGAAAGTCCTAGTGGAGAATCATTTATTTATCAACTACACAATTAATGTATTCATAAGATTTCTGCATATAAAATTGAAATTTAACAGAGCTATTCACAAAAGGGTGAGGACTTTGGAGAAGGCCGGAGAGGTGAACAATCTAGGACAACATAGCCTAACCAGGAAGTGAGCTGAAATAAACAATTTTTCCAAATTAGCTATTTTGGCCTCGATTGTTCACTTCTCCGCCTTCTCCAAACTCTTCACCCTTTTGTGAATAACCCTGCAAGTGCATCCTAAACGTGGCCTATAGCTAAACAAAGCTCTTTCATAAATCAAGGAAAGCATATATTGTATATTATAATTAGTGTTGGCTCTAAGGCCAGGTGCATAATTGGGCGATCCCGGGACCGCGCGTTCATTTGCACACAGCATTTGCAATCGCTGACAAAAGGTACATGTACCTTTTACCAGCGCGATCATGCAGCTGTCCACGCGCTTTTGTGCACGATTGCCGCACAGTCACGGATCGCCCAAGTGTGGACCTGGCCTAAAAGTAGAATTCAAGCCAACTAAATTTTGGTTGGTTTTAGAGAGTGCAAAAAGAGGGCCTGTGTCAGGTTTGTACTGCTGCCCTCTCCAGAGAGATTATCTTTGTTTCCTCTCTCAGAGACATAAAAGTAAATGGTTGGAAATCTCCTAAGATTGGGGAAAATTTGGAGAAATGTTTCTTGATTTCTTGTTGTAATTACCCCCGATACCAGAACTTACGGTCAGAGGGAGATTTCCTCTGACTAGCAGTGGGCCAAGGGAACACGGAGGCCGCTTCCCGGCCAAATAAGGAAGCCGGGCGGCGGGTAATGACTCACCACCCGCCTTCCTTATTGGCTGTGAAGCCGGCTACATGCTGATTGGCCGGCTCTATGCTGGTTGGCCGGCCCCATGCTGGTTGGCCGGCCCCATGCTGATTGGCCGGCAAGCTAATGCATTCAGCCTGCTTTGTATTAAAGTGGACCATTACCCCCTTTCACTAAAAATCACATCAAGTAAGCAACTGTACACGCTGAAATGGAATCATGTTACATTTATTAGTTAAATAAACATATTTCCTTTCACTTACAATTACTGTTTTTTAACTTCCTAAGCCTCATAGTCATTAGTGATGTAGCCCATGCCTAAGAGATATATTTTGGGAAGGTAACATCAGCAGTGCATTGCTGTGAAGTCTCATCTGTAAGCTGAAAAATATCACAAGAGCTCTGAGATGATGTGCATGTCACATGTCCTAGTCATATGTGCCAGAGTCCCAGGAAGTAAATGGAGGTGGATATTTATCTGGCCTTAGTAGAAACAGACACTGTGAGAAAAATGGGGAGAAAAAGAAAAAATAAAGTAAAAATCCTGTAATTATAAATAAGTATCTGTTTGTAGATTGTCATCACTAAACATTTCTAAGGTGCCTTTGTTGTCATTTTGAAGATATGGGTGAAGTTCCTCTTTAAAACACAAACTATGGAAATCTCCTTCCATTAAAAAAAAGTAAGATGCCTTTCCATTCCAGTTTTCCATAGTACCCTCTTGTTAATCCCTAACACCCAATGACTAATGATGTTTCTGTTTCTTGAGAGTCTGACAAGTTGTTTAATGGATCAGGTGCAGGTAAGAGGAAAATGGTATGACAGAGGTACTCTGGTTTTTATTTTCAATAGAACATTGCCGTACATGCAACCTCTGTCTATCTAACTCACCTCAAGTTACCCATCATTCACAAAAGGCACACCGACAGAACCAGGTATAAAAAAATATTAGCAGCTACTGGCCATGCTACAGTAGTGTTATACTTATTGCAGATCAAAGCTCTTATCTTCCTTTGGTATAGGAATGGTACTGTAAACTGCCTGAAGGAAAATCAATTTAACATTTACTGTCAGTGCAGCCAAAGCCAAGTTTAACCTTGCACATGAAACAGTTCACAGAAGCAGCCAGAAAAATGCAGCCATCATGTACTGTAGATATTGTGAGAGGTATCACTGCCAGAATTATTTCAAGAGGAACTTTACCCACCAATATAATGTCCCCCAAAACAGTTACTGTTAAAGAAGTCCAGAAATTAACAATGTTAACCCTTGCAGTGGCGATACCCCTGCAGTGCAAGGGTTAGGTGCTCGTTTTCGTCTAGGGGCTAAAAACAATGAAATATACTCACCCGATCTCCGATCCCCCCTGGCTGCTGGACCGGTCCCCACAGCCTTTTCTCCCAAGTCGATCTAAGCCACACTGATGTCATCATGTCTAATGCAGGTCCATTCTCCTGTATTAGATGTAAGGATTTCATATCACAGCCAGAATGGAAGGGAGAGAGATGAGTGGTGACCGCCGCAGAACCGAGAATAAGGTGAGCTTATCTTCTGTATTCCTGTCTCTAACTGCTTGTTAACTTTGTTAAATCCTGGAGTTCTGCTTCAAGGCATGTCAGCTGTCAAGGTTATCAGTGTGCTTATTTCAGCTCTCTTTTCAAGCCCACCAATGGCTGGTGTCATAGCTGATCACATGGGCAGCACCATGACAACTGCAATCCATATAGAGCCTAAGATGGCACCTTCCCTGGCTGTAGAGATTTAGAGGTTGTTGTTCTGCTTTAACAATATATTGCACAGTGCATATATGATATGTGCTCACTACGCTATTTTTAGTCATGAAAAAATAATCATAGTATTTTTAGATGCCAGTTAATTTCACACCCAGAAAACTATGTGATGAGACCCAGAAAAATGAGCCGATCACACCTAAACACACAGGGGGGCAGATAAACTATTGTCAGGGTGCCAGATATTTGGAGTATGGAAGCCAAATAAAAGTTCGATTTGAAGATGTGCACCAAGTTTTTACAAAAATCTCACAAAAAGTCTCACAATCACAATCTCACAAATACCGCAAATAACGGTTTAGAAAATGAGTATATTTGGTGCAATGCAGGTGTGCAGTAGAGCGCCAGAAGGATAATGATCCAAGACAGTTACACAACTTACTTTGCGCCAAATAAACAATATGCGCTACAACATAAACATGCCATGTGCCAAAATAAGATGTCACATGCGACAATCCCCATTCTTAGTTTATTTGGCGCAATATTTGGCCCCCTAGTCACAATTAGCTTTAACCTAATACAGCATCAAAAAAATAATAATAAAGTACACCTGTTATAAGATAAATACAAGGGCTACCATTGCTGGCCTCCATCTGAAAATGCTAGTTGTCTGGCTGCAATAATTTTCAGATCTAGAACAAGGAAGCTGCAAATGAGTATCAGAATCCCCAAGCTCCATGCTTGTTCTGGGTCAGTGACTCACAAAGGACTGAAGCCAATACAACAGCGTGACAACCAGAAAACTAACATTCTAAAATGGTGAGGTCATCAATAGCAGTCTACATGGTTCTCTCACGACATATTAACGCAAATGCAAAAATGCAAGCTGGAGTGACTGCAATAATTCTAGGGCCATTATTCATGGCTGAACCTAAATCGATGACCTGTAAAAGCTTTTAAAGTGTCATCTATAGACAATTTTGTCTACTGTAATTGTTCACAATTTCATGGGCGCACACAGTTTTGAAGATTGACATGTTTGGTATCTATTTATTTGGCACAACCTTCTCTTTTAAAATGTACCACAAAATTAGATGATATATTGTGTTTATGTGCACGAAAATTCAGTGGCATGCTGTGCCTTCAGTGCTGGGTGAGGCATCCCCCAGTCCGCCAAAGCTCTGCCCCGTCCCGCCGAAGCTCCATCCCCAGCTCGGGAACCAAGCTGCGTGGGGAGGAGCAAGGGAGGAGACAGGGAGGAGCCTCCCTGTCCCTCACTTGCTTGTCACATGTGAGGCATCGGGATCGATGTCCTCACTGTTTTTTGTTTTTTTATTAGACAGCTTGGACCAATTGCGCTTTGCCATTGGTCCAAGCCATCCACAGAACTCACGCCTGTAACACAGAGTAGAGGCTGTGACAGCTCTTGCCTCACCAAGTTAGGTTACACAAGCAGTGCGGAAGCCCGCTGCTGTGTAACCTGACTACCTGTCAAAAGCCGGATGCAGCGCTGCCTGTAATTAACAGGCAGCTCTCCGTCCATGACAAGTTACACAGCGGGGAGGATTTCCCTGCTGTGTAACCTGTAACAAGCCGATCTGAATGGAGAAAAAGCTGTCAGCTTCAGACTTGAAGCTGACAGCTTTTTCCTCCATAATACTAGGTGAGGCTCTGCCTCCCCTGACCGCATGTCCCTGCTAAAATGTATTTAAGTTTTACATCTCATTACCTGGGGCTGAGGGAGGAGTCTGTGCATTGCATTTCCGATGCACTGAGCAGCAAAATATGAAAGCATTTTAATTAGACACTACAGCCTCATGCTACATCTTCTGTCCTGGACATGCACTATTCCAGGCTGCTGTACACACTGTCATATGATTGAGGGGGTCTTAAAGACATAGTTCACCTTTTGCAAAAAATTTATAATAAATGCACATATTTTTTAATTAATGTGGGTGCATTTATTACATTTTTGCAAAAGGTGAACTATGTCTTTAAGACCCCCTCAATCATATGACAGTGTGTACAGCAGCCTGGAATAGTGCATGTCCAGGACAGAAGACGCAGCATGAGGCTGTACTGTCTAATTAGAATGCTTTCATATTTTGCTGAGCCAGGAAACAACCCATTATGTACAAGAGTAAACTGAGGCAACTCATTCCAGAGAGATGCCCTATGGACCTTGAACTGCCCTTGGCAGATATGCAATGTGCCAAGTAGCAGGACCAAAGACACACCTTGGATTAGCGTATCTAGTGCTAAGAACACAATAATCTCACATTTCCTAGAGTCTTGTCTCTTTTCAAATGTGGACACAACAAAAATAACTCTGCCAATGAAAGGTATTAGGAGGCAATGTCCTTCCAAAATGAATAATGAGCACCCCTGTAACATCCATATGTTATTTTCAATGGTTTCTTCCATCCATTACTGCAACAATACTTCTTCCTCCTTCTGGTCAGTATCAAGAACCAGCTCTGCTTTTTAGATTAAACCCTTTTAACTCATCATTTATAGGCTCTTTTTAGAAAATGCATTGGAGGAATTTATCAAAACTGGAGCAGACAAAAACTGGAGATGTGCATGGCAACCAATCAGTTTCTCTCTTTCATTTTCAAATCTCAAAGTGACATTAAAAGATAAGTTTTTTTTTCCTCCCCCCAATGTTAATGTAAGCACTTACCTTAAATGATGTCTTTTAATATTTTCTTCTTCTTCTTTCCTGTCGTTTTCAGCCTTCCCTCCAACGATGCTGCGGGTCTCCGATCCAGCGCTGACTCTTCTGTCCTTGCTGGTACTTCCTGTCCCACAATGTCTGCATGCTGGTGCATGCATCCATATACTTACCTTGTGTCTCTCCTCGTCTCCCGGCCGAAAATTCAAACTGCGCATGCACCCGCCCCAAGATCCTTTGCGGCCGCCCGAGATTTTTCAGATTTTCAGGCGGGAGCACGCGGCGAAGACACAGGTAAGTATTAACCCTTTTCAAAGAGGGTTTTTAAAAAAAAAATAACTTTTTGCATATATCTACTGCTTGCTAGCAGTAGATGTATGCAAAAAAAAAATGGAGGCTTTAATTATACTTTAACTGAACAAAATGAAGAGAGAAGCTGATTGGTTGTCATGCACATCTTCTCCAGTTTTGTCTGCTCCAGTTTTGATCAATTCCCCTCAGTATGTGTACAAAGCTTGGGCACAGTGGCAGATCACAGTTAGGACTATTTTGTGTAGCAGTCTGGGGCCCAAGGCTCCTTGGTGGGCCTATGCTTTTGCTAGACCTTGGGTGTGCCTTGTACACTCAGGTTTTCCCCACTTGCTGCAACTGCGCAGCTAAGAAAAATCACCGGGACCAACTATTACTTTGACAGCTGTGCAGGATCTCAGACAGCATTTCTAGTGCAAACAGAGTGTACAGGCTTCATACACACAGTGTTTGCCAACTTCATTCATAAATAAATTGTAACACTATTATAATTACTGTGTATTTAGTCTAGTTTTTTATGTGCAGATCAAAGGTTTCTTTGATTTACACATTGTATCAGTTAAAGCAACCAACCTCATAAATGGAATATAAACATTTTTACGTTTTATTAAAAGCTGTTTCTATTTCTGTGACTTGTGGTGTGCTGCAACGCAGATGTGTTGTGAGGGTGAGCTGACGTTCCATTCAATAATCGTAATGCATGTTACCGCAGGGCAGTGTTCTAAAAGAACGCATTCCACTTGACTTGCTTTGTGATATTGAAAGTGTTTTGCAACTATTGCCAGTTCTCAGCCAAGTATACAGCCGTTTTTTCTATTCCCTTACACTTTTATTGGAAAAATGGCAACTATAGAACACCTGAGGATCTCAGGTCTGCAATCAGACTTGAGAGTGAATTTTCAAAGTTGGGTGGTATAGAATCATATGTTGGGGCTGTGATTTTCATTATTTCAGTAATCTGTAGATCCACATTCTACTGTACCTGCTCTTCCAGTATAATATCGATGTCCCAGTACCCCCTGGCTATCACCACACTACCCCTACAACCTGGTAGTGTGCTATCACCACACTACCCCTACAACCCGGTTATCACTAGACTAATAGTCATATGTTGGAGCTATAATGCTCAGTAATAAATATCTGTAGATCCACAGTCTATACAGTCTGTAGATCTTCCACTATTATATGTCATGGTCATGACATTTTCTGCTACTCTCACACTACCCCTACAGCCTGGAGAACTCCAAAAGCCATTAGATCAGCAACAAATATCTGTAGATCTTCAGCCTACCTGTTCTTCTAGTATTATATAGAAGTAATTGAGCCTCCTGCTATCCCTATACAACTCCTACAGCTTGGAGATTACTAATAGTCATTTGTTGTACTGTAATGGCCAGTAATAAATATCTGAAGATCCACATTTTAGATGTTCTTCCAGTATTATGGTACACTCTATACAAGCCATAGTACTTTTTGCAATCCCTACATGACCCCTACAACCAATAGATCAATAATAGTCACATGTTGGGGGCTAGAATGGTCAGTAAAAATATCTATAGATCATAGTCTACTTGTTCATCCAAGATTATATAAAAGTCAAATTGCCTTCTGCTTTTCACACACTACTCCTACTACCTGGAGATCAGTAATAGTCATATTGCGGGAGACATAATGATCAGTAATAAATATCTATAGATCAGTCTACCTGCTCTTACAGTATTGCACAGAAGTCACCTCCCGCTCTCCCTACACTACACCTACTGCCCAGAGATCACTAATAATCATATGTTGGAGATCATTAAGAGAATAGTCATATGTTGGAGATCACTGATAGTAATAGTTTGGGTCTGTAATAGTCAGTAAGAAATATCTGTAAATTACAGTCTACCTGTTTTCCCAGTATTATGTCGAAGTCATATCACCTCCTGCTCTCCCCACACTAGTCCTACTGCCCAGAGATCACTAATAGTCATTTGTTAGAGATTACTAATAGTAATATTTTGGGGCTGTAATGGTCAGTAACAAATATCTGTAGATTCCCATCTACATGCTCTTCCAGTATTAGATGGCAAGGCACCTCCTGATCTCGCCACACTACTCCTACAGTGATGGATTAGTGGAGATTACTAATGGTCATATCTTGGAGTTATAAATGGTCAGTAATATCTATAGGTCACAAACTACCTGTTCATCCTGTATTCTATAGATGTCATATCACCTCCAGCTCCCCCCACAGTATTTGTACAGCCTGTAGATCACTAATGATCAAATTATGGAGATCACTAATAGTCAAATGTTGGAGATCACTAATAGTCATATGTTGGAGATCACTAATAGTCATATGTTGGAGATCACTAATAGTCATATGTTCGAGATCACTAATAGTCATATGTTCGAGATCACTAATGATCACAATATGGAGATCACTAATAGCCAAATGTTGGAGATCACTAATAATCATATGTTGAAGATCCCTAATAGTCAAATGTTGGAGATGACTGTCATATGTCGGAGAACACTAATAGTCATATGTTGGAGATGACTCATATGTTGGAGATCACTAATAGTCATATGTTGGAGATGACTGATAGTCATATGTTGGAGATCATTAATAGTCAAATGTTGGAGATCACTAATAGTCAAATGTTGGAGGTCACTGATAGTCATATGTTGGAGATCACTATGTCATATGTTGGAGATAACGAATAGTCACATGCTGGAGACCACTGATAGTCATATGTTGGAAATCACTAATAGTCATATGTTGGAGATCACTGATCGTATGACGGAGATCACTGTCATATGTTGGAGATCACTAATGATCATATGTTGGAGATGACTGATAGTCAAATGTTGGAGATCACTAATAGTCAAATGTTGGCGATGACTGATAGTCATATGTTGGAGATCACTAATAGTCAAATGTTGGAGATCACTAATAGTCAAATGTTGGAGGTCACTAATAGGCAAATGTTGGAGGTCACTAATAGGCAAATGTTGGGAGGTCACTAATAGTCAAATGTTGGAGGTCACTAATAGTCAAATGTTGGAGGTCACTAATAGTCAAATGTTGGAGGTCACTAATAGTCATATGTTGGAGATCACTAATAGTCATATGTTGGAGATCACTGATCGTATGACGGATATCACTATGTCATATGTTGGAGATCACTAATGATCATATGTGGGAGATGACTGATAGTCAAATGTTCGAGATCACTAATGATCACATTATGGAGATCACTAATAGTCATATCTTGGAGATCACTAATAATCATATGTTGGAGATCATTGATAGTCATATGTTGGAGATCACTATTAGTTGTCTATAGAAGTCATATCACCTCCAGCTCCCCGCACACTACTCATACGGAGATCACTTATATCCTCGCTGTCCGCTCACAGCAGCAGGCAAACCATTAACCCCAATCCTTTGTGAAAGCCGCCCTGCAGCCAATCCGGACGTGCGGTGGGCGGGGCTAGGAGTAGGGACGGGGCGGGGGGTATGAGCTCCACATTGGGTTGCGCAGCTTTGCAGGTGTGCCAGCGAGGAGCCCGGACCTGTCACTGATCTGATCCGATCCCCTTCCACACTAGCCGATGTGAAGAGTCCGGACTGGAAGGATCTGCCGCACTGGTGACTCGGATTAGCACACACTCTGCTGCCGGATAAGGTTAGTTTGATCTTTTCTGATGACACATTGGAGACCGGAGTGGAACTTAATGCCATTACTGACCTCAGGGCTTTCCGCATTGCGTTGGGCTCCCAGTCGGCGCTGACCGGGTTAACGTATGCAGTGGGAAGCATCACTGCAGATGGAGGTGTCCCGGCGCTGTCACCGGCATGTCTGGCTGGCGATGTACCGCAGGCGAGTCGGTGCACTAGTGATTGCTCTCCATAAATCTTCTCCAGTGCCGTCATGTCATCAGCTGTGCTGCAGTGCACTCAACTCCCCCTACACCGACCAAGTTTTATTTCCTGACCTTATTATCACATTGATCACTGCTACATGTGTGGCCCCTTAGAATGCAACAGATGCCCTGTACCTGCCCCTCACACACCTGTGTATTGATCCACTCTGTCTGCATTTCATGGAAGCACTTTCATAGAAGCACATCATTCATTTCCGCTCACTCCAGCATCATCTGGAATCCTTGAAACCTTGAAGTTCTATGGCTGTGCTGAGCATACAGGTAGTACATCTGCATTGGTATGCACTCTCTGATTTTGCTATGTAGGTGTTTTGTCCTGAGTCCAGGTACACTATACAAATCATTGCACACATTTAAATGCTAGTTTGCATGCCTGTCATGTTATCCAGAGCTGCTCTCCGGACCAGCAGCAGCAGATGTCATTTTTGTGCACAGTGATAAGTGTGGCTCTTTCTTTCTCCAGGTTTCCATTAGGGAACGTGTCTGATTTGATGGTCCCATTTATGTAGAATTTTAGTGTTGCTGTCAGTGTCAGAATGAAAGTTACAAGAATGAGGAGTGAGCATTTGGAATGGATATAATTGGTAAACCACATAGTAGAACATTTGTCACTCAGAGTGGCAGGTATATTGCATTGTGAGGCAGGATAGAATTGGATGTGCCACTTTTTACTTGGCTTATTCCAGCTATGATGTACTATGCTCTTCAGTAAGGTTTCAGGTCAAGTCTTGCCAATATAGAAATGCCATGTCTGTGATGAAGGTGGGTATGGATTTCTGCAAATCAGTTCACTGTTTTCTTGTCACAAGATGTATAGGAAGAGATGATTCCGTCATTAAAAATCCTATCCATCCTTTATTCGTAATTAGTGTATAGGAGAGATTCAGGATGAATGTGGATTTGTGCGGATCACTTTCCCCAGGATATAAACAGTCTGGTTTATCTCAGTAAGATAGAGAGCAATGGCGGTGTGCACAGCTTTGTAACCTCCAGCAACCAATAATTTACCTCTGATCTGACTTCAGGTGGCTGAAATCTGGTTACTATAGGTTAAAGCATTTTGTAGACTACGAATACATGTGTTGGCTGCAATGGCATCACATAATGTAATAATCCATCTGGCAAAATTGTATTAAAAAGGTCATCTTTAGCCCAAACTGATTTTTCAGCTTTGAGAAGGCATCAGTGGGTTGAATTACCTGCCACGTTTTTTTCGGAGTCCATTGATGAGATAACCCTACATTGCCTTTTGTTTCTCTCATCCTCCCCAAGCTGTAATGAATGTATTGCTCACAGCCAGACTGGCCAGTTATTTGTTCATTCTGCATTATGGAAAATCCAGTGGAAGATATGGTCACATGATTAAGCAATGGCCATCTTTGTTAGTCAAAATCAGGGTTAGGCAACTTCGGTACTCCGGTTGTGCTAAAATGACAAATTCCAATGGCTCATGGGACTTGCAGTTCCAGCTGGAACTGGAACAGCTGGAGTGTAGAGGTTTTGTGATGAGGCTGGACTTTGTTTGAACCCAGATCGCCTGAGTTTGCCCAAGCCCGCTCAAAACTCTGGCCAGCACCTCCTCCCAACCCAGTCAGTTGTGGGGAGGCTATGCGTTACAAAGGGGCGGGGAATGTCCCCACCACTGATTGGGTGGAGTAAGGGGTGACGGTTAGAGTTTTGAACGGGCTTCGGCAAACTGGCTTCACACCAAGTTCAACCTCATCTCTACCAAGTTGCCTGCCCCTGGTCTTATTACTTCTGGGGCTGTCTTGCCACGGAGGTCTCTGAGATATATTAAGTCAGCAGGTGATTCAGCTTGACAGCATCCTCCAGGGACATAAATGTCAGCTTTGGGCGGAGATTAAAATATACATATCTTATTTATTATAATAAAATATCTTATTGTAGCTTTGTTTCAGTATTTATGGCTCACTGATCATGCCCTTTAGCTGTCATCTAGACAGACACCAAATTGCTCTACAGATGAGGTTTCATACTTGTGCGTTGTGTAGGTCATTTTCTTGGCAGGATCTTAGATTCCTAATTGTCTGTTTTTATCTCTGAATGCCACTTGTTGATCAGCAGTTGACTGCATGGATGTGTTTTACATTCAGTCACACTCGGCTCCAGCAATCCAAGTTCATGTCATCAGGTACAAGTGTAAAGATGTAGGGACAGGGGGCAGGCAGCACCTAGCAAATATTAACCAGCTCTGGCTCATAGAACACACTGGAGCTTGACGTCCAAGTTGTGCTGAGCTGGTGATGCAGTTGTGGTTGTTGAGCATTGATGACTAAGAGATATCACAGTGCAAAGCTTACATCTTGCTCAGCACAACTGGGCTATTGGAACAGATATATCTTGGTGATCTCCTGTCCTTTTAACCCTTGCATGCATGGTGAAGCATGCAAGGCATTGTGTTTTAGTTGGATGTACATAAAAGTGCAGATCTTTGAAATACACACTGCTTGTTTCCTGGCGTCTAATTCTTTCTAGTATTTATGTCAGCATAATCATTTTAGCTTGAAATACCCCCAACATGGCCATCTCGTCATAATTCTGGAATTGTGTTTCAAAGCAGTTGTGTGTACATAGGAGTCCTAATTGTAGCTGCAGTAAAATGGTAATAAATTAGAGAAGCTGTAAATTGTCTCTGAATAATCATGGAGTGGATGATTGGAAATCCTTTCATTTCTGCAAAACAAATTTCACATTTGTATTTTGCCTCTAAAAGGCCTTTTTATAGGCATGCAATGTCCCTGTACAGATGTTTGTTTGTCATGTTTCCCATTTAGGTTTTATAGCACAAATCTGCTTTGATATACAGTAAGCACGGCTTAAATGGGATGTGCTGATGCGCAAGCCGACATGAAATAGGATAAATAACTGCCTGTAAAATGATGGGGCTGTTTGTGTATTTTGCATGAACTTGTGTTATATAAACATTATCTACTAACTAAAATATACAAGGTGAAACAAACCAGAGAAAAAGTTTAGGTGACATGATTAAAATAAAGGGGGGCACCCATGCTAAACACTTTTTTTTTTTCTTTCTGGCAAACACTTAGAGGGGGATTTATCAAAACTGGAGCAGAGAAAATATGCCCGTGCTCATGGCAACCAACCAGCTTCTATCTTTTCATTTTGAAAGCTTAACTGAATAAGCTGTACAGAGCAGCTAATTGGCTGCTATGGGCAACCGCTCCAGATTCTGTCTTCTACCGTTTTGATCATTTCCTGCCTAAATCCCTGTTCACACCGAGGTGTTTTTTGTTGCTCAAAGGTAAGCGAGACAAAACGCTCATGACAAGGAATCCCATTCATTTCTATGTCTGTTCACACCAGAGTGTTTTACCGCAAGCAGAAAAACGCCTGTCGCTGGAAAAGATACATGAGCTACTTTTTGGCAGATTACTGAGCTTTTTGGTCCAATAGACTTCAATGGGAAACTTTGTGGCACAAAATGCTCAGGTGTGAACAGAGGCCATAGAAATGAATGGGATTCCTTGTCATGAGCGTTTTGTCACACTTAGCTTTGAGGAAATGTTCACACCATGTCCAGACCAGATCTGAAGCAGATCTGCAAATGCAGTGCAGTGCATTTTTTAGCTTAAAATGGGCTTTCAGACGCTGTCCAGTACATTCCAATGCATTTTTTGTGTGTTTTACATGCCTTTTGGTATGTTCCAGGCCAGAAAAAATATTGCATGCAGCATTTTTCCCCCCTACACCAGAATTGACTGCACTGGTGTGAACAGAGCCTAGAAATACCACAGGAATACATTGGGATACATTTCAGGTGCGGACAAGAACTGTTCTGGTCCAGACATGCTGTGAACAAGCCTTCAGTGGCAGAACGCATAAGTGTGAATAGAGCCAATGTCACCATTATATTGTTTCGCTATTTACAGCATTATATTTACTTTTCCCTATAGGTGTTCTTTATGTAAATGTTCGTCGGTTTGTATAGTGTGTGTATAGTGACAAAAGCAACTTTGT
The DNA here is from genome assembly GCF_000935625.1 of Nanorana parkeri. Taxonomy (NCBI): domain Eukaryota; kingdom Metazoa; phylum Chordata; class Amphibia; order Anura; family Dicroglossidae; genus Nanorana; species Nanorana parkeri. The sequence continues at coordinate 2,483,125 of NW_017306275.1, read as the reverse complement.
AGCAGAGGTTTGTGACCATTACAGAACTCTGTTATTATTTTCTCTGGTAACTTGTTGCTTGGTACAGATTTGTTGCTGTTGCCGGCTACAATGCTTGTGCATCTAGCTACAAAATTGCTGGTGTGCAGTGGTCCTCGGCAAACACACTGGGTAAGGCTGCATGAACATGGCCATAAGAAATTTACTGATCATATACGCCCGCTTATTTTCTGGCCAAAAAATTCCATTGTAAATGGCTAATTAGGGCCTGTTCACAGCATAGTGCTGTGCTAATAACACAATACCGTGCATTTAATGCAATGCTATCGCACAATGCACAGGTGTGTTGCATTGCCATTCATTTGCATGGAAACCCAATACACCTCCCAGCGGCAGGTACAGCAGTACCACATGTTGCAGTGAAAGAAAATACTTTTTAAACCAGAACGCAATGCATGGCCACTGGGAGTTTTGTTGGGGTGCCATTCAAATAAACGGCAACTTAATGCAGCTAGGGTACTGCCCGGTAGGTGCGTTGTGTGATCACGTGCACAAAACCCATGGTATCATAAAATGAATGCAGTGTTATGGTTTGAGCAGGCCCTAAAATGCTTGCCTTTAAATGCGCAAACATGTACGTGTTAAATTATGATTTCATTCCTCCTGCTCTGTCAATGTAATTTTCTTGTTCGGACTACATTTATGTAGGCATGTGATTATACGTGTACACGGGTATAATTTATGCATATTTTTCGATCTGAGCACAGCGCATGTTTACACACCTGTGTATATGTCCCCATTGAAAACAATACACCTGCATTCCGATCTGTAAACAATAAATGGCGTGCATTGCTGTTTTTTCCCCTTATGGCCGTGTGCATGTGGCCGAATACGAGTAGTACATGAGTGTTCTACTTCGCTCTTTTATAGGAGCAAGCATGCATGTTGACTAAGGTAATCATGTGTGTTCATACAGGACTTGCACATTTTCGTTTTGGATAAAGTAAGCAAGGGTTAATAGAATCCTGTAGTAAGGGAAGTATGTCATTACTGTACACTTCTTAAAATGCTAAGTTGCAGACTGACTTACAGCTGACTTTGCTTGCTGTGTACTTGTTCTAGGTCAGGAGTAGCTGACCCAGCTGTGGTAATAGTACAAATCTCAATAGGCATTCCAAGACTCTTGACAGCCACAGAGATTACTTCCAAAGACAGAAGCAAAATTAGATTTGTAGTTTCACCACGGCTGGAGGGCTGACATTTAGATACCCCTGTTCTAGGTCAACTCAGACAGTATTGAATTCAGGGAGAGCTAGGCAAATAACAACATTTTTACAAAGAGGTAATCGGGGCAGTTTCTGTATTCAGTATATCAGTACAGGTTTCCTTTTAAAACCGGGGTAGGCAAACTCCGGCTTTCCAGCTGGGGTGAAACTACATATCCCATGATGCATCTGTCTCTGCGAGTCATGCCTGTGGCTGTGAGACTCTTGCAATGCCTTTTAGAATTTGTAATTCAAGAACAGCCAGAGGGTTGGCGTTTCCTACTCCTGCTTTAAAACCTCTGGCAGGGCCATAGTGGAGAGATTTTCCTGTGCATCAGATGTTGGAGGTATTATCACTGAGGCTGAAATTATATTATAAGGTACACTCCAGTCAAACTAGAGAATGCATTCAGGGTTGACAGCACAGCATGCATACAAGGTAGTAGGTTAGCCAAGGGGTTAAGTTTTTCATATTGTTTTTGTTTGCATATATCTTCAACACTGCTGAGTAAAATAATCTGATTGGCTGTGACCTCAAACATGGGATCTCGGGGCCAGAGATCCTCAAACCTACCTGCAATCTTTTGAATAAGTATTCACCCTCTTGGAATTTTCTGTATTTTATACTATGATGGCAAATAAATTGGATTTTGATATGAATGTTTACCCTTTGATTTACACAACTTAACGGTTTGAAGGTGCAACATATTGTTAATGATATTTAAAGTTTAATTTGAAAAAGCAGAGGATTTTTGATTGCCTATACACTGTATATTATACAGTATATTCACCCCTCTGCAGTTAACTAACTTTGGCTAGAATTACAGTTGTGGGTCATTTGGAGGAAATATCTACCAGGTTTGCATATCTAACTCCTGGCTAGAGACGAACATGTGCTTGGTGTAAACCCAGTTTCAATGAGCTTGTTCATGACTGCTCCAAACTGTAATCGCCACTCCCCTCTCAGCTTAGTCAGTTGCGGCAGGGGCATTCTATGCCTCTCTGTGACACATAGGAGCCGGGCGTGGAATGTGCCTCTCAGTAACTGATTGGGGCCAGGGGGGTGTGTTCGCCCCATTCCCAGGCTCATCACTACTACTGACCGTTCCCCCTGGCAAAATTGTTGTGATTCTGTTTGGTGGCATAGGGACCATTGACGAACACCAATTTTTTGGTCTTCTTTGACTTGGCATCTTCTAAACATCTACTATGTCTCTCAGCTCTCTTTTGCAGTCTGCCACATTTTCCCACTAGAATTGTCCTCTTCTTGGTTCCATCTATCTTGCCCTTAAGCCTGACCAATTTTCCAGTTCCTGCTTCTAAAAAGCAGCCTTGCAATATAATGATGCTGCTACCACCATGTTTGGTTATGGTGATTCTCAGGGTGTTGGGCAACAAACAACATTTCATTGAGAATAAAATGTTTTGGTGTCAGGAGAACAACCAGGAAACTTTTTCCACATGCTTTCTGTGTCTTTCACAGGCAGTTGTGATTCTACTTACTGTACGTTCACATTTTGCAATGCCTTTCTTTTCATCAATCTTCCACAAAGCCAACCTTTGTGGAGCATCAGACATATAGTTATTTCATAAATGGTCAAATATGGTAGCCTGCAGTTTGTTCATAGTTAGTTAGATTTGGCCCATAATTCTTTCCCTGACCAATTCCATACCAATTGTGCCATATTCTGTCCATTTTCATTACAGTAATGGATTTGATGGTGTTCAGGGACCACGTTGATAGTTGGGATTTATATTTTTTTCCAATCCAAACCTAATTGGTGCTTCTTCAGAATGTTATCGCTGCCATTCTTAGATAGCTACTCAGTCTTCAGGGTGTTTGCTTTCTAACAAACACTGGGGTTCTTTCACAAACAAGTGTATTCATTTTGAGATTTTTACAACTTATTTGCACATAAGACGACTCCATTCAACCAGTTATGTGATTGTTAAAGGTGATTGGTTGTTCCAGAGCTAATTTAGGAATGGGGTGAATACTTATGCTGTTAAGACTTTACAGATTATTTTTATTTTCTGAAAGCCATGATTTCACTTTGACCCTGTGGACCGGTTTATGTAATAACAACATAAAATCCCAATCATTGTAAGACTACAGTGCGTGGAAATGTCCTTAGTGAGTGAACACTTGTACAAAGCACTGTATTAAATTCTTTGTGGAGTTTTTTTCATGGGTACTCCAATTCATTTGCACACAAATAATTTATGCGCCCACTTTCCCTCCACCGCAGTGTGAGGGAGATGTATGCAGAGCCACAGAATAGAATTTGGAAGGAAGATCCCTGTCCAGAGTGGGAAACATTTTACTTGATGTTTCTAAATTTTTATTTTACAAGTCACATGCTGTTGATCTTTATTGTGATTTTGTTAGATCTGGCTGGATTTGTACAAGTTAAAAAAATCCACCTTTTCGTTCTTTCTTGAATATATATATATATAACAACTAGATACTGGGCCATGCTTAGATGGGTCATATATTTTAAGTATTGCATATAATTGTCATTGTTAGACTGTTAAGTCAATATTTTAATTTAACATCCGTCTTTACAAAGGGAAACGAGCATGTCAGGATAACATGTGGACTGGTTTTATGTGAATCGCACACCAATGCGATTACACCATCCATGTCTTGTGGTTTAAACTTCCTCATGAGTGACTTTGCTTTAGTTTGCATTTATATTTTTAGTTCAGCATATTTTACAAAACAGCAAGTTGCTGAAAAAGTATCTGTGTGAACAGAAAGTCCAATTGCTCTTGTTCTGTAGCCAGCTCCTACAGCTTTATTTCAAATAGTTTTTATACTTAAAGTGCAGTAACAATAGTTACCATCAAAAATCAATCTCTATTCACATATAGTGTTTGCGTTTCCCGCGTGGAAGACTGCGCGGCAACACAAATGCTAAAATCGTTCACTCGCGCAGATTCCGCTCGTTTGCGGCTGTTATATAGCCGCGAACATGCGAAATCCGTCAAAAAAATTGTGCTTGTGCTATTTTGCGGGCAGCTTGGTTTTGTACTTCGCGGCCGCCGCAAAAGTCTGAACAATGCATATCAAAGTGGATAATTATTTCTGTTTAGAGTGGCTCTGCATGTATTCGGCCTGGCTCCTGTGTGAATGGAGCCTGGAGTAGTGGAGTTGGATGTATTACTGCACTCAAACTCTTGGTTTCTATGGGCCTTGCAACCACTTACTCAGAACCTTTTGTATCAAGTATTCAATATTTGGCGTTTCCAAGAGAAATTAAAACCCCTTTTCTTTGTGATAATGTAGCAAAGTCCTTACTGTTCATAGCCCCCTAGTAAACAACAGGGTGATTTTGAAGTGCTTTGGGGAACTGAAGTTCCACCATTTAGTTGGGGATTTTAAGAGGGAATCCCCCTTCTTTTTTTTTTTGCAGCAGGGAGGTTCTAGTGGTCTTTTAGATCATCTTTAATAGTAAGAAATCCACCATCTGTACAACATTTTAGTTTCTTTCAGTTTAATAATATAAATTAATTCAAAAAGCCCAAGCATTGCCTCATTTATACGGGCAAGGATATTATCACAGGCTGAATAGTTCAAGCAAAGTTTTTAAAGTGGTATTGAACTCTAAGGTCTGATTCACACCTAGGCGGCATGTTTTTGTGCGTTTCTCGGTGCGTTAGCAGCATGCAGTTTGTGTGTTGTGCTCGTTTTAATGCACGTACATGAAGATGCGCGTTTTGACTGGCAGTTCGTAAAAAATTAAGGGGAACGCTCACAGAAATGTGCCGTGCATTTTTGGGTATTTCCAGTGAAGTCTATGGGGCTTTTAACTGCCCAAAGAAGCCCCAGGCCTAAAGGTTTTGAAGTTATTTCAAATGCTGATTAAATCACGTTCAACAGATGCTGTTTATTGATTTTGTATAGTTTTAGCTTCCTGAAGAATCAGCTGGTTCCCTGAGCAGTGGCCCTGATATTCTGTTTTAGGATGGCTCCTTTCCCTTTGCAGGGTCCTATGGAGCCACCCTTGTGTTTGCTAGTAAGCTGGGTGTGCCTTCACAAACACACAAGCACAGCAAGCCAATCCGCTCCCCTCTACCCCACTCCTCCTTCCATTTTTCTAAGCCACTGGCAACACTTTCTATCAGAAGAATAGGCTAAGGCTGGGCACACACCGGCAATTTGTATTAGAGCAATCATTGCCCCACAATTAATCGCAAGAAACGGCATGCAAATAAAACTATGACCTGTAATATATAATAATAATAATAATGATGAACCGCTAATAGTAACACAATGCTCCAATTTTGTTTGACTGATCACTACTACGTGCAACTGCATATAACAGTTAACGCTCACAATGAATTGTGTCTGTGATCACTATAGCTAAAATTTCCCACATGTGCCCAGCTGAAAGGAATAATTCCATCAGACATTTTCAACAATAAAGCTCGGGGGGAATTTAATTGCTGTTTTATCTTATCTCCAGTTATGTTGGTATGCTATTCCTAAATTTCTTTATCAATTTGCTTTATATTCTAAAATGTGCAAGTGAAATGGCACAGCGTAGTTTTTTGTGTAGCTAACGTATCCTTATTTTAGGTTTTGCCCGTACTGCTTTTAAATGCAAATGGTAAGTCAAGCGTCAAGTATATTTTCTAACAATGTTTTTTTTTTTCCTTTTTGTTTGCATGAAATACCATGGGGGAATATGATTTCCATTTACTTTCTCTGGATTTCCCTGCCTTTGCTGTTGGGACTCAATGTCATGGGTGAGTACTTAAACTTTGTTCTGAAGTACTTGAAATGTTTCATGCGGTTATGTATGTGCTAACAGAATGTTTTATCAAGATATTTGCTAGAGCATCCTGAAAAGCAAGGTTAAATCTATTATAAGATTATCGTACTGGGAAAGCAGTCACAGCTTCCAAGGAGTGTTTGCTAGAGACTGTTCAGATTGTGCTGCATATTTTCTGTGATGGCATTTATTGATTGAATATAGCTGTCATTAAAATGATAACTCAGGAGTAAATAAACATGACGTTCGAGCCACATCACTTGTTCAAATTTAATTGTTCTGCTCTGCTCTCTTACTGCGTAAGTCCTGATTTGCTTTGATGCACACTCTTTTTAAAAGCCAGTGCCACTCAAAAGCGTTATTTCAGTTTTCATGGAGGCTGCATTGGTGGGGTTCACCCATTGTCTGTCCTTTTCCACATGGCCACATAATTTTACTGTCTTGCATATGAATTTCCAAATAATTTTTTTAATGTTGCATTATTAATAATCCATCAGAGGAGAGTGACGCCTCCATTAGGCACTTTAATGGCCATGCCATATGGACAGAACTGGGAATTCTGGTCATTTTGTACTGATGTGCATTTAGGCGGAAGTCCCATGCTGATGTAAGAGGCAGTATATGTTTTCATTTTTCAATGGCTGTAGAAATCATCTGAATTATGAGTATTTGGATGGAGATGGTCTTAACTAGTTCAGCTCCCACATCTACATCCCCTTATGGACCAGAGCAATTTTTATATTTCTGCTGTGGGCCTGTTGATTCAGAAATAACTTTGCTATTAGGTTAAGATAGCTCTGAGGCCAAAACTCTGTTTTTTAGTTTTAGATAGAGTAAGGGATGGCTATAAACCATGTCAGCATTTCTTTGCCATCTGGGTCCTTTAGGGAGATTTTACTTTACTTCCTTTCCTGGCCACAACAAGAAGTGAGAGGAAATGCCTCCAAAGTAAAATACCTGGTGTCCAGCAGGGTCTTCAGAACTACTACCCCCATCGGAAGATTTCCCATCTGTGCCCGTTATGGTGACACCCCAAAATGTAGGATTTTCCTTCACTTCCAGTGATAACGGTCATCTGGACAATTGGAGGGGTAAATCTCCCAAAATGGGAGTATAGACAGCAATAAAAACCTGAAAGATGATCTAATCCCTCTTCCACTCTGTCCAAAACTAAAATAAAAGTTTTGGCTTAAGTTTTGACTTAAACCGCTCTTTAAGATAACAGTTATACATATGTTTGTTTCAAGACAAACTAGGCTTTCTTTTGGTGATATTGTTTTGCAAAAATTATTTTATTTTGTATGTAATCCATAGACAAAAACAGAAAAAAACTAAAAACTAGTTAGATCAGTGTTGGTTTAAACAAATTTATGGTACATAAAAAGTATACATTTTCCTCTATAATTTGTCCTATAGAAAAATTAAACCGAAATTATTATTCTGAAAGTCATTTACAAATGAGTATTTACAAAGTCTTTTTTTCCTTTCAATTTTACACTTTTTAAGGCAACAAAGTGAACATAACTAATAAAAAAGAAAAGATTGTATAATTATTAATGGTTTGAGAAATAGAAATAAAAAAACATCAATAGGAAAATAATGAGAAGGGGAAAGAGGAGTTCATTGGGGATGAGTAGGGTAATTTAAGGGTTAATATGGGGTTAAATAAGGGGGGGAAAAAACTTTGTCAGGTTGCTTTAACTGGCGACATGCAAATCAAAACTCACCCCTTTGATCTGAAGATGATTGAAACAGAGTAGATACAAGCGTAACAATGTTACTATGTATCACTGTAATTTACATCTGAACATAGTTTATAAACCACTGTGTAAGAGGGTCTGTATTTTGTAGAAGCAACACAGCCGACAAGTGCCATATGGGGAGAGACAGAGGGGCAGGAGAGGGCGTACTACATACACCCTGTGTAATTTGATGTCGTGTGTAATACGCCCAGTGGCTATATCTGATTAATGGGTATGTTAGTTTTGGAATTTCCAACTTTATTACAAGTCCACGCAGCTGGAAAATTTGAACAATTGGACTATTTTGTTGCCGATAATGACTATTCTGCTTTTCACTGAGAGCACTTCATGTTGTGTGAATATGCAATTCTTGAACCACCATTTGTGCATATGAGAATACTTTGTTGTGCTCTGTATGGCATTGATGAAGTGTATATATATTGGCAAGACAGATAATTGGATCTAATGAACTTATGGTTGTATGGATGCAAGATTATTATTTTTTTGATCTGTTTGTCTTTTGTTTGAACTTGATGGGCATAGGGCCTTATTTCCAACTTGATTAACTGTAAAACTAGAATTCAATAAAGTCCTGGAAAGATATGCATAATATGTATAAGTATTAATAAGTTTTGCTACTTTGATCAAACAGTAGTTATTGAAAGTGTATGTAAACCCTACCGATGAGTTTCTCTTATTTGCTCTCCATTAGTCTGTTAAATATACCAAAGAAACATAACTGCTTTGTTATATCCATTTGATAAGTGCAAAACTATTCTATATATTGTAATATACGTATTGATTCTGTCAGAAATCTAGTGAGCCGATTACTTCCTTTGCACTCTTCTTCTGCTGACTGTTATTAGTTATATTGTACACAGTTTTCTCTGTGAACCAGAGAGCAACTCCTGTTATAAAGAAGAGGGGAAGGCACAATTCGTGCTACTGACTTGGCAAAAGAGGTTTGAAAGATGTCATCTTAAAGTTTTATGTAAATACGAAATCAAAAATGTGGTGGCTGCATTGGCTTTTCTTAGCTCCCTTCCTCTCCTACGGTGGATATGCACACTCACTGCACTGATGCAGAACAGGGAGGGGTAGAGCCAGGGACCCATGAAACTCCTCACTATTTACACCTTGGAGCACCCTGCTATTTGGGGATCCTAAGACTCTCTGTTGGCTGTTATGCAGACATCTAGAGGTGTCTAAAATATAGGTGCTTACCTGCTTTGTGGGGTGTTTTTTTTCCCTTGTTCAGCATATGTTTTGTAAAAAAATTTCATGAAGCATGGAATAGATTATTTCTGCCCAGTATCTTCTTTAATCTAAACCCTTGCGGTTCCTCATATCTAATACACTGTATAGAACATGATGGCTCACAGGACCTTGGACCGTTGGTGCGAAGGGGGAGCGAGGTTGCAGGGACCGGTCAGCCCTCCAGGAAGATAAGGTGAGTATATCTTTGATATAGACAAAAACGAGCACTTAACCCTTGCAGTGCGGGGGTAGACCCACTGCAAGGGTTAAGATTTATTTCTGCCTTTAAATTACTTTGGTGAGCTTAATTTGAGTAGTACATTTTCTTGCATGTGTGTATATTACCTTGGTTGATCTTATACGCCAGCCATATTGTAATAAAGTAATAGCTATGCTTCCACTTTTTTATAGTACATGGGAAATGCACTTTACACATGCCTTTTAAGACCTCCTTGGACTTTGGGTCAGTGTACTGGCTGATACAGCAAGTGTAAGGCAATATTTATAAATGTCACAAGTACCTTCCTGATCGTTCACAAACTATTTGACTGAAAGATACCCAATTATTGCTATAGTGATTTAAAAAAGGCCTAAATTATTATTTTATACTTAAAGTAGAAGTAAACCGCTTTTACTTTTTTAAAAAGTTTTTGCCCTAATGTGCAAGGTATGCACGCTCTGGTCTACGGAGGAAAAGAATCCACCCGATCTTCTCCGGCTGGCGGTGACCGCATCTGCTGCTCGTCTCCACCTCCACTGGGAATGCCCCTCCAATACACAGTGTATAGAGCATGACGACTCACGGACCTTAGGGCGCTGCAGCAGAGCGGGGACGCTGGAAGGCCCGGTCTAAGAGCAAGCCAGATCGGGGGATCAGGCGAGTATAATTTTTATTTTCCTCCCTAGACTAAAACCAGCAGTTAACCCTTGTAGTGCAGGGGGGAGGCGTGCGCGGGGGGAGGGGGTGTCCCCACTGCAAGGGGTTAAAAAAAGTTTTGCTGGGAGTTCTTCATTAATTTTGCCTTTTAGGTATAACATTTTATGCTAGTAGAATGTATACATAAGTAAACGGGTAACCTTCTATAATGACTAGTTTTCAAGTTCTATTTTTGAATGTGAAAACATGTTGTTTTTCTTTTTTTTCTTTTTCCTGTTTAGTAAATGGTCTTGGATTATATATCCACTAGACTCTACAAACTATAAAATGTGTTTGGAAACTTTGACAGAGTGACTGTTAATTACTTCAGTAGAATGTGGTTTATTTCTTGTTCGATTGATCATGAAGGGAAATGACTGCCACACAGCAAAAGCTTCATCATATGCATCCTCTGCTCATATATTTTTTTTGTTATCTGAGATGTGGAACATAAAATTCTGTTTTTTATTTCAGGTTTTCTTTTTAAACTGCATAACTTTCATATTATTGTGTCCTTTTGAAGCAGTGGTGGATCCCTACAGGCGTCTTCTTATTTGCTAGATACATAATTTATTTTTTAATTATACAGCAAGTTGCCTTCTATGTGGTCTGTTTTAGAGAGAGAGTATGTGTAGGATTTATGTATAGTTATTGTTCCATTATATTGGTGCAGGCGCAGGGCTGGCAGAGCAGTAAAATAAGCTTAGCACACATTGGCTGCATGCAAGCAGATAAGTCATTGCCGTTTTTATATATGTGTTTTAAACTAATAAAAACATGGAAAGGCTTATTTTTTTTCTTGCTTCTAATAGTAACTCAAACATTGCATTAACTCATTTATATACAGCCTTCTTTGTCCTGATATAAAAAAAATGCACTTACATCATGTTCATTATCCATGGACTTAAGAGGTAATATTTTTTCCACATTACTCTTTTCTAAACAAAAAACATAAATCATGGTGAAATTATGTTTTTATTTGGCACGTTAAAAAGTGTCGGGTAAGGCAAGCTGTATTAAAATTAAATCGACTAGACGTTTTTTTTTTATTTTCTTGGTACATGGGTACGATTTTTAATTATGTAGAGGAAAGCAGTCTGCAGCGAGGCAGCTACTGCGGAACTCAGCATGTCCAGAAGCCACCTGAAGATCCCTCCTTTATATTTCCCAGGATTACAAATCTCTGTTAACATGTTTTTTGTCCTAAGATACTTCTGTATCTGGCCTCCCTGTCTCCTCATACCCGAAAACCACAACTGGTACATTTTTCAGAACATCAATGACTGTCAGCAGTGTTGTGTGGTCATTGTTAACAATAAGGGCCCTTTCGCATGTTCATGTGTTCTTGTGTGCTGCATTAGGCAGTCCAATTAAAAATAAAATTTTGCAGCGCAGGTGCCATACTCCTGCGCCCCCCACCCCCTTCCCAAATATCCCAATTTCTGTCTTGTAATTTTAACTAAATCCTGCAGTGCTACGTCCAGCACCCGATGCTGGTATCCGACCTCTGACCAGAGCAGCTCCCACACAGGAGAGTGGGGAAATCTATCCACACTTCCTATTTCTGGTCACGTGAGGAAAATGTCAGCTGCAGGGAAGTCTGAGATGAGCTTCATCATCTAGCTCCGAGACATTATACTGGTCTGATGGGGTTGTTGAGGGGGAAGTGGAGGTTGCTGGTCTAAATGTAAAGGGAGGGTGCTTATCTGAGGTCTGATTGTAAAGTGGGGTTTCTGATTTGAGGTCTCGGTGTAAAAGGGGTAGTTTAATCTAAGGTCTAAGTGTTAAGGGGGTCTGATCTGAGATCTTGAGTGTAAAACAGGGAGGTGCGGTTAGGGGAGGCAGGTGAGGCAGAGCCTCTCCTAGAATTATGGAGGAAAAAGTTGTCGGCTTCATGTCTGAAGCTGACAGCTTTTTCTCCATTCAGATAGGCATCTAACAGGTTACACAGAAGGGAAATCCTCCCAGCTGTGTAACCTGTCAGGGAGCCTCAGCGGTGAGGGACAGGGAAGACTTCCCTGTCTCCTCCCTTCTTCATTTACACTAGCTTGGGGGACAGGTTGGGGGGGCTTTGTCCGGCGGGGGGGTGGAACTTTGGTTGCGCGGGAGGCGGGGCTTTGGTCGGCAAGAAGTGGGGCTTCGGGGGGCTGGGGAATGCTTCCCCTGAGCAAGAGGTACCGCACGTCACTGGTGTAAATGGGGCTCTAATCTGAGGTCCAAATGTTAAGGGAAACTGATCTGGAGTCTGAAGAGGAATTTAAGCGGGGCTTGATCTCTTGTCTGAATGTTAAGGGTTGGCTGATTTTTTTTTTTTTTTGCCTCCCACTAATTCCAGGGCAGTGTGAAGTGTATTCTCTGCATCAACTCAGACTCTGCCCCTTTTAACCCCTTTTGCTGCCATGGATGTAAGTACTACAATAAAAAGTAGGAGTAACAACTGCTAAAGGTGGTTCTGACTGAGGTTCTACTGTATTTACCTAATTTTAAGACCTGCTATGGACTAGACATGTGCGATTCGTTTCGTTACAAATCGAAATTCGTACGAATTTCCTGAAATTCGTAAATTCGGAAGCATCCGAAATCCGAATTATATCCGAAATACGAAATTCCGTTAACGAATTTCGGATCCGAATTTCGTTGAAACAGGAACTAATATTACCCCTGTAAATGAGGTTGAAGAACATGACAAGATTTTTTTTTTAATACGAAATTCGGATCCGCTGCTGTGTAGGGTTGCATTACAATACAGGCAGGAAATACGAAATTCCGTTAACATATTTTCGTTCCGTTACGAACATTCGTTATGATGAAGTTAAAAAGCAAAATACCTTTGTTAATATTGGAGTTGATCCCTTGATGGTAGTTTTTTTTTTTAATCCGAAATACGAAATTCGGATCCGAAATCCGTTAACGGAATTTCATATTTTGTTTGGTTGACCAATCAGAGGTTTTATCTTCTGCTGCTGAGGGTTGCATTACAATACAGGCAGGAAATACGAAATTCCGTTAACGTATTTTCGTCTGTTACGAACATTCGTTATGATGAAGTTAAAAAGCAAAAATACCTTTGTTAATATATTGTAGTTGATGGTAGGTTTTTTTTTAATCCGAATTTCGTAACGGAATTTCGTATTTCGGATTAAAAAAAAAACTACCATCGACTCCAATATTAACAAAGGTATTTTTGCTTTTCAACTTCATCATAACGAATGTTCTTAAAGTTACGAAAATTTGACAAAACTAACGAAAATTCGTATTTCGTACGAATCCGAATTGAGTTTCGGACAGGAAATACGAAATAACGGATATTCCGATACTAAATGAATTTTCTGACGGCGCACAAGTCTACTATGGACCAGATTATTCTGATTATGTCCTGATACTTAAAACAATAGAATTCAGTGAGGGTGTACTTTCTTTTTCACACTTCTGGGGTTTGTCCGGTCCTGCAATATTGTAGTGATAAGTGTACACTGGCTCAATAGGATTTCTAAGTTAATTGCAGTGATTCTACAAATGATGAACATTTTGGTAACTGTGGATGAGATACTTTTGTCTTTTACTCTCAGATATCAGCCCTTACAAGGCTATAATAAGGTATGCATGGGTTTCTAGTTCTATAGAAAATGGAAAGCCATAATATATCGTTGATAGTTCTTCTTCTTTTTTACCTGTTTGAAATAAGGATTTAAGCTGTGCTTGAGATAATTACTCAAAGTGTGAGTGATGAATAGAAGGACAACGAGAATCTCACACTCTGACTGATTTATTTCCTCCAACCAGTATAAAATTGTTCAGAAAAATAGGGAATGGTTAAGAGACATTCAAGCATTATTCTTTTACTGCTCAGGAGTTTGAAAAGAATTAACATATTCTTAAATTCATCTGACAGAAGGAACTTTTGGTGATGGTTACATCGTGCATACTTGACCATTTGAGAGAATTGGATTCTTAAGATAAAGATAAACAGCCTAATTTAATCCATGTATGTCCTACTAAAATATCATTACATATAATTCTACGTTCAGCTAACATAAAGCACATCTTAAGCTAGAAATGTATTTCCATCAAGCAAAAATATAAACCCCATCACTCTTTCTTTTCATTTTTTTTGCCATCTTTGTCAAGGTTGTCTGTTGGAGTAGCAGTGTTTGGAAGTAGTAAGAAAATTACTTTTGTGCTGCCATGTTAGATATAGTAAGTAATGCTTGATACTATGGATTCGGTATTGAGTATGAGTACCAATATTTATCTTTCACTGCTCGGCGATACCATGTACCAATACCGCTACTTCCACATGCATGGAGTTGGCTTCCTGAGCAGTCGGGGAGCCGGGCGGCGAGTCATTACCCACCCCCTGGCTTCCTGATTAGTAGGGAAGCCGACTCCATGCTGTTTGACCAACTCCATGCTGATTGCCTGGGAGGCCTGTTTCCCGATCAGAGGCAATCTGATGTAAACGGACACATGTCCAAATGCATCCGATTCCCCATAGACTGACGTGGAGCGGTCATTTCACTTGTTTACTCTATCGCAAGACACTGGAAAGACACGGATGTCACAGTGGTACCGCTCTGATCAGGACGGGGTCCCTTCCTGATCAGATAGTTGAAAGTTGATTTGTTGCTGGCATATAGTCACCATTTCTTGTTGTTATTGGCATAATTATAACATTTGTCACTAGTGTCTGTGTATTGTCATAATTGCCTGTTTATTTCCTGTATATTGTCACAATATCAACCCTGTATGTATGTATGTATGTATGTATGTTTTGTTTTGGTTTTTGTTTTGTTTTTTTAATTACTGCATTAAGGCCTCATTGACATTAGAAAAGGAATGGTAACACAATGCAACAGATCCGGTGTGAATGGGCCACAAATACATTTTCTCTATAATTTGCCTTAAAAGAGAACTATAGGGCAAGTGTTTTTCCCCTTAGTTCTCTTTAGGGTCATGGGAGGACTTATACTAACCTCCTCCCGTGACCCAAAGCTCAGTATATCGTGGGCACTGAGCGCCGCAGCCGGGAAGAATCCTGACAATACTGTTGAGATCCACCCAGCTGTGGGGGGGGGGAATACCTGCGGGGAGTGGTGGCTGACAGTCACCACTCACTGCAGGGAGACGATTGGAAAGTGAGCAGATCGGTGCATATTTCTGCTCACTTCCCGATCGATAGAGCCGACCTGTGAACCTCCTTTGTCACAGGTCGGCTCTAACTATGAGAGTAGAAATCACTCGCCTCATAGTTCTCATTTAAGCGCAAAGATGCGAGGCTCAAAGATGAGCCAGTGTAAGGCCAGCACTAGCATTTATACCTCTGCTTTGTCATGTCTCATAAGATTATTGATGGTTTGTTTGTCAGTGTCATTTTAGGGTGACACACATGACAAAACAATGACAACAAAATATTGTAGATGTTAATTGTTTGCAAGAAAGTAAAAGCTTACCTACATATTTCCTGTCAGTATCTTAAGAATATTGCCAAGCTGAGGACTTGCTCAGCAAGCGGTAAGATGTGACATGATTTTTGAAAGCGTTTAAAAGACAGGAGCCATCTGCTCTGAAACAGTATGCAGATTATATAGAAGCATAAACCTCCATGCAATGACAAAATTTACAGTACATAGAAAGTGAAGTGTAATCTGCAAAGAAATCAGTGAAGCAGGCAGAGGATGGACTTCAAAGAGCCGATGGAAAAATGGGCTGTAATGAATATTATTTATATTTGTATGCTGAATAAAAAGATATTTGCATGTGATTTAGAGTGATTTACTGTAATTTGGGTCTATAGTTTTTGAATTCTCTGTTTTGATTTCTGTTCAGACTATTTGCTTTTTTTGAGTTGTGGAAGTGCCCCTGCTTTTACTTAAAGTGACATTAAACCCTCAGATTTTTTAACATAAAACAATACTGTAATGTGTGCCTTACTGTAATCCATGGTTGTTTCCCTTCTCTTTGCTGCTCTTCCTTTTAAATCTGTATCTCTTCTCATGCTGGGCAGAACTTCTGTTTTGCAGCAGACTGCTTTGTCTCTGAAATGGATACATGGTGTCTGTGTGAAGGTTCACAACCTTAGCCAGCACTACAGGAAGAGGCAGTCAGCTGCAAAAGGACGTTCTCCCCCAGCATGAGAAGAGATATACAGATTTAAAAGGAAGAGAAGCAAATGGAAAGGAAACAACCATGAATTACAGTAAGCCACACATTACAGTATTGGTGTATGTTAAAAAATCTGAGGGTTTAATGTCACTTTAATATATTATCCAGTGAGATTTTTTTGTCTGAAGGAACCAAGAGCATCCAACATTCAGCATCCAACTTGGAACTTTAAAATGTACGAGTACTTGAATGGCTTTAGAATTCTGCCCAAAGATGGGCAGATCTGTGAGAGAATGTTGGGCAGCTACAACTTTTGATGCTAGAAAAGCATTTTGTTCAGAGAATCAAAGGGAATGACTCTTGCCCGTTCACACCTAGCCTAGTGTGTTATGCAACAATATATAATGCACCTTCAAAATAAAAATCTGTCCCAAAGGGTAAGTGCTGCAAAAATCTGTCCCAAAGGGTAAGTGCAGCAGGCTTTTGCCCATCATCTGCAAAGTATCTGAATGTGTCACTGAATATGTCTATTTAGAAATTTTTACAAGGAAACCTGACTTTAGGGAAACATGAAGGCTGCTGTTACTGACATCTCCTGAAAATGCTGCTTAGCTTATTGAAGTTCAAGGCATCAAAAAATCCCTCCACAACTAATTTCTGAGTTACAAATAGTTTCAAAACAAAAGCCCCTTTTTAGAGGGTTTTTTTCATTAGTTGCTGAATGGTATGTAATGTAATGCAGTGATTTAAAGAGTTTAATAGAGGTGTACATTCTGTCCACAGTAAAATATGGGGTTAATGGTGGCGAAGGAGTAAATGCCCTGGCATCGGTGATGTCACTGAAAGGAAAAAATGCCCCTGTGTCAGTGGTGTCAGTCTGAGGAGGACTGCTTTGGCATCTACAGTATGTCAGTAGGATGGAGAAGGGGAGGGTGCATTTAACTAAGGGGCCCATTGAAGCTCTAGGGGAGTGAGGGGAGCTAAAGTGCTCTAAGGGAAGTAGTTTGGCTGTAAGGCTATTTGAGGGTTTAAGGGGGAGAGGGGAGCTCTAGGGCTGAGTTACTCCCCCCACCCTCCTTGTACTCAAAATTTAGACCTCCCTCTCAGCATGGCACCCACAAGGAATTGAAGGCAGCTTCTCCTTGTTCCAATCTCTGGTGATGTGATATGTCGCATTACAAGGGAAGATAGAAAGAAGAAGAGCAGTGCACCCTGACCTCAAAATGGCAAACCATACTGAGAAGGAGGTCTTTTCTCAGGCAGCACCCCTCTCTCTGCTCTTCAC
This sequence comes from Nanorana parkeri, assembly GCF_000935625.1. Taxonomy (NCBI): domain Eukaryota; kingdom Metazoa; phylum Chordata; class Amphibia; order Anura; family Dicroglossidae; genus Nanorana; species Nanorana parkeri. The sequence goes on along the minus strand of NW_017306275.1, from coordinate 2,465,801 downwards.
TGCCCACAGTAGGCTGTTTTGGGAGGAGAGAGGAGAATCCTCCCTGCGGTAGCTATCTTGGTCCCTGCTCTGCCTGACGGGAGTAAAGCTACTGTCAATCTTGTCAATCAGACAGTCCAATAACCGAGCACCAGCAAGTTTCCAGCGCGTCTCCTTTTCTCGACATAAGAACATTGCCTCCTGTCCATCCCATCCCGGGTTATATTTGAGGCACTTGGCTACGCTGTGGCAGCTGGATGGAACCTTTGCAGCAGTGATAATGATTGCTCAGCTAGTCAATCATTACCCAGAAGGGGAAAGTAGGAAAGGAAATTCTGCATATTAGGTGAGTGGGATGAGTATAGGAAAAAAAGCTTAGTTAGAACATAGTTTTAGATCTACTTTCTACTAAAGCAGAACTCCTGGTAACATTTTTATTGATCCTTGCAGTGGGGCTTTCCCCACACTGTAAGGGTTAGGTGCTTGTTTTTTCCTAGGGTCAAATATAAAAAACTTGCTCTTAGACAGTTCCCTGGAGCCTCCGCTGCAGTGGTATCCCGAGTCGTATCCCGAGTTGTATAGGTTAGAAAGGATGCCAAGGGGCATACCATTGCTGCAGTGGAGGAGGAGACTAGCAGGACTGAGCGCTGTCACAGCCAGTCGGCTTGGAGGGTTGGGTGAATATAACTTAATTTTTTACTCTGAGCACAAACGAGCCTATAACACTTGCAGTGAAGGGGTAGCCCCACTGCAAGGGTTTATAATATTTTAAGGGCTGCAACTAATTATTTTTCATAATCGATTAGTTGGCCGATTTTTGTATTTCAATTAATCGGATAAAAAAAATGAAATACCATCCATGATTTAAAATAAAATGCACTAATGCAGTGTTACAAAAAAAGTTTACTTCAGAACAAAACTGCATGCACAATTTTTTGCAATCGCACTGCACTGGAACCCAGGGCAACCCGGTACCATGTGTTCCAGTGCGGGCAATTGGTGGGGGCGCATTTGGGGTGCCATTGAAATGACTGGCACTGCAACGCACCTCCTGCACCAGAATTTGTTGGGCTGAAACCGAAAATTAATTGTTTCCCCAGCTTTTTATATTTTTTTTCCCCCCAATAATTGTATTGTAAGCACATGGCGCTTGAATAGCTTCAGCCAGGGAATGACAGCTGCCAGTGGCAAGATTCGGCAGACGGCAGCTAAATTTAAATACAGGTTTAAATACAGGTAGTGGGCTGGTGCAATAGTCAATATCATGCTGGCTGTTGCACCCACCAACTGCTTGCTGTGCCCTCCTCCCAGTGTGAAGAAGAATGCTAGGATTCCAACCAACTAATCGATAATGAGAATAGTTGGCAACTATTCTCATTATCGATTATTAGCAATTTAATTGATTAGTTGGTTGCAGCAACCCGGAGTTGCTCTTTAAAGTGACATGAATGATTTTTTAAGATTTAACTACTAAGTTTCAAGTACCTTAACTATTAACAAAAATGTATTTAAATTGTGTATTACTACTTTTGTTCCCCATGGTCCCTTTGTTTATTTGGACATCAATTAGTTTTAGAGTGATACTAAACTTCGGAATTTAATCTTAAAAATGCATTAAAGTACTTTAACTATTAACAAAACTGTAGCTTATTTGTGTATCTCTGATTTGGTACTGACACTGTCCTTCCTTCTGGAGGGTGGCTACTTTTTTCGTTCCCCATGGTCCCTGTGTGTGTTGTAAAGTAGCCACCTATCCAAACTCACTCCCCTGATTGACTACAATCTCAATACAAAATAATAAACTAAACATGAGATTATAGTCCATCATGGGAGCGAGCTTGGAGTGGTGGCTACTTTACAACACACACAACAGCCACCCTCCAGAAGGAAGGTCAGTGTCGGTATGAATGCAGAGATGATTGGAAGATCTACAGCTGAGTAATGCACAGATAAGATACATTTTTTGTTTATAGTTGGGGTACTTAAATGCATTTTTAAGATTTAACACCTGAGCTTAGTGTCACTTTAAGTACAACCGATCAGCGTTCACTTTGCTGAAGTTGGACCTGTACATCATAAATTAACATCAGTTGCTACAGGTTACCGAAAGTAAGCACTCTACAAATGATTAGCTAGAGGCAGGGGCGGACTGACAACACATGGGGCCCCTGGGCAATACAAGATTATGGGGCCCCCTTGTGCTCCGCCCATATACAAGTCCCTCCCGCCCCACCTGCATAGACATTCTTGTGTCACAGAAATTTTTTCTACACATTATTTTTCAAATAGTGGGCCAATTGAATTGCCGGGGAACTGGTGGGCGAATTTCAAAATCTAGACCAATATAGGCAATTTGAAAGTGAGCTAAATGGCAGAATGCATGGAAGACCTCAGACTGGAACCAATACACGTCACACTTCAGACCAGAACCAATACATGGCAGAACTCAGGCCGAAACCAATACACAGCAGATTGGGCAGTTAGAATGACACATACACAGCGACATCTCTGGGATCAGCCATCACACACAGTCTGATCCCTGTGGGATGTAATCCACACACATGAGTTAATGGGCAGCTCCTTCCATGCCTGCACACGTGCTCTCCTTTAGCAGGTGGGTGCAGCTGTGTTAAAGCGGTGACAGTAGTGTCTGTTGGACCCGGGAGGCCGGGGGAACACTGTCCCTGCCACTTTAACGCAGCCGCATCTACTAGTTTGGCTGTGGCTCAGACGAAAACAGCAAAGAGATGACGCACACAGCTGCCTTTCATTTAGTGGCAAATCTAGGAACAATATATGGGGGACACATAAGATACTACAGTCAAATCTGGGGGGGCACTAATAATTTTCATTGCATGTTGCAACCGCTGGGAGCAGAGAGCTGATTTAATTGCGGATGACATCTGCGCCCCGCGGTTGTGACATGTTGTCCAACGCCGACCCCAATCCTGAATACCGCAACCGTCGGGCACCGATGCCATCCACAATTAAATCAGCTCTCAGCGCCCGGTATACAGCATGGGCTTACTGGCAACTTTTAGCAAAGGGGCAAGTACAACCCAGAGGCCCATGGTGCAGCAACTTGGCCCCCCTCCCGCTCTGCCTCTTCCCCCCGCCCCTGCCTGCCACTTTTGCCATCCATGTAACGGTAGTGTGGGAGGTTAGTGGGAGGGGCCAGACAGTGTCAAATTCAGTGTTCTATAATTGTTCTCGATCCTATAAATTTTCTCGACTGTGTCACTTCCAGTGGGGCCAAGTCATCCCAATCAGCTGTTTTCATGACATGCGCACCTGGAAGAGACGTGGCAGAGAAATTTATCGGTTGAGGAAAATTAAAGCACACTGATAGTGTAGGGATGCCTCGTCAGTGCTGTGCGCGTGTACGACTGCTGCAACCCTGGTACTTCTGCCACTAACTCCAAGCCGTAGAGGGACTGCAAATCTCAACACAACAACAATGTAGAATAATACCACCCAGCTATAGAGGACTATAAATCCCAGCAATACATTATACAGCAATGCAGAATACCACCAGCTATAGAGGAATACATTATACATACATTGAGGGGAATTTATCAAAACTGGAGCAGACAAAATCTGGAGCAGCTGTGCATGGCAACCAATCTGCTTCTCTCTGTAATTTTCACACCTTAACTGAACAAACTAAAGAGAAGCTGATTGGTTGCCAGATTTTGTCTGCTCCAGTTTTGATAAATTCCCCCCAGTGTATAATGTATTGCTAGGATTTGTCATCCTTCTATAGCTAATGGTACATTGCTGTGTATAATATACAGCACAATGTACCATCAGCTATGGAGGACGACAAATCCCACTATCCCAGCAATACATTAAAGAGAACCAAGTGGGGGGGAGGGGCGCAGGCTTACCTGAGCAGTCTTCCAGCAACTTGCTTCTGAGATCGGGTCTGTCGGCAGCTGTCATCCCCCCATGCCTGCTCCTCCTTACTTCTTCTTCTTCTCTCGTGCCGATCGTGGATGTGGGCGGGCAGTGAGCGTGAGGCGGGGAGGAGGTGCGGCTTGTGGAGCGTGGATGCGGGTGGGTCTGGCAGCGGCGAGCGTGAGGTGGGGAGAAGGTGCGGCGTGTGGATGCGGGCGGGCAGGTCTAGCAACGGTGAGCGGGAGGCTGGTAGGAGGTACGGCGTGTGTGGAGCCGTGAACATGGCCAACTAATCCAAAGCCGATAATCGATGATTGAAAACGTTGTTCAACTTTTTCAATCATCGATTAGTCAATTAGTTGTTGCAGCCCTACTGGGAACATAAAATAATATATATATATTTTTTTAAATACTCACCTGATTCCTGGATCCACCTACAAACGAAGCCTCCCGTCTCCCACGCTGTCAGAAGCTGCAACAGAGCATGCTGGTTACTACTTAAACTGGC
>NW_017306275.1:2459209-2461108 GCF_000935625.1 Nanorana parkeri | reverse complement strand
CCGCATCTGGCGCGGGCGGGCTGACGGGGTTTAGATGGCAGAGAGGCGGCGGCGAGGGGACGGTGACGGGCCCCCTGATGGCTGCGGGCCCTTGGTCCGTGCCCGACTGCCCGAATGGTCAGCCCGCCCCTGGCTAGAGGGTTGTGTGGGGCTATTTAAGTTAAGAGTGGCTCTGCCTTAGCTTTAATAAAGTATCAATTTCAGCTGTCTTGCTCACTTTCTGTTTAAAGGCTAGGGGTTAAATATATTTTGAATTAGAAATGCCATAGACTATAGGTCTTTTATTGCACAATATCCAAATTATATCTGATTCATCCATTATGCCTCTTGACTTAGGGTAAGGTGAATGTCTTGGTGTTCAAAGGTTATAGCAGTAATCAGCAAGACTTTAGTTAAGAGAAAAATTGTTTAGCCAGGATTTTCAAACCGGCTGTAAGCAAGTTTATTGCCTAATATCCTCTGTGTGATAAAAACTTTGCTGGCTAAAGGATTTCTAAGATCGGGCAAGGGTTAAGTTTAAATGCAGCAGAAGTGGCAGACTTTGCTTTTAGAGATAAGTAATGTATTTTTTTTTAGCGATACCTTATTTGGTATTGCCATGTCAAAAGTTTCCTTTATTATCTTTGAAGGTGGCTCTTGATCATGTATCCTATTTTTAGACAAGGTTTATTCTAGAGGTTTTATGTAGCTCCACAATCCTATGTTTTAAGAGCCTTCCAAAAATACTCCCACTACCTCTACAAGATCATGATTCAAGTGAAAGAGCTATGAGTGGTAATTCAATCTAATCTACGGTTTTGTTTATTTCCTCTTGTGTTTTTAAGGTGCTGATCTTCAATTTACTGGTAGAAATAGCAGTAAAATGGGATTTAACTAAAACATTTATATTGTTAATATATCGGCATAATGTTGTAGGTTAGTACACCGATATTTTGTTTTTGTTTTTTGTTTTTTTTCCTGTGTATGTTATTGCTTTTGGGTATCCAAGAATTGTTAATAATCACATTTTGTTTGGAACCAAAATAATATATGTAGAGCCAACTGTTGAAATCCTCCAATGTGTTGGATATTTTCTTTAGTCTGAACATTAAAGGAGAACTATGAGGTGAGCGAAAATCACTCAACCTCATAGTTCGAGCCGGCGTATGACAATGAAACTGTCACACGTCGGCTCAATAGATCGGGAAGTGAGCGAACATCTCGTTGCTTGCTCACTTCCCGATCATCTCCCTGCAGACAGCCGTGACTGTCAGTCACGGCTTCCTGCAGGGATCCCCCCCCTCCGATCCTCAAGCGCTGAGTGGCGGAATGGACGGGGGAGGGGGCGGTACAGCTGGCTCTGCCTCTAGATAGGCAGAGCCAGCTGTCACTCACGCAGCTGGGTGGATCTCGACAGTAATGTCAGGATCTGTCCCGGCTGCGGCGGTCTCAGCATACCGCCAGCTGTGGCTCGCTATATACTGAGCTTTGGGTCCTGGGGAGGACGCCAGTATATGTCCTCCCTTGACCCTTAAGAGAACTATGGTGAAAAACAATTACCTCATAGTTCCCTTTTAAAGCAAATCTTGCAGTCTGCAGCAAGTAAGGGTTGTATGGAAGCCCCCCTTTACCCCCATCCTAAAATGCTAGGGCAAACAAATCCAAAACAATAAAATATTAATCCCAGGTTCTGGCTGCTTCACTTATGCAAGGTTGACATCATTTGGTGTTCTCATGTGATCCTAGGAAAGCTAAGGATCCCATATTTGTACAGATTGGGAGCGCACTCTTGTGAGATTTTGGAATCTCCGCTTTCAAAGGATCCCAAAATGCTGACTGATGTCGCCCTCACCTAAGCAAAGTGACTAGAAGTGCTGGAGTCCATAGATACAGTATTTTTTCATCTTTTTTTTTTTTTAT
>NW_017306275.1:2448707-2459160 GCF_000935625.1 Nanorana parkeri | reverse complement strand
AAGCTCCACTTTAAATAATATTAATTAAGAAATTAAATGGCCATTTGATTCTATAGGTGTCCTACTGGTAAAGACGGTAGGGCTGGAAAAAAAAATGAAATACTTGATAATTGCATATGCCTGTGTGTGGTCGTCATGCAACCTTTTTTAATTCTAATATGATTAAGAACCAGATCTCTTAGACTTGACTCTATCCTGCTTTGGTCAGCTTTTTTATGGCTATGAAAGTGCAGCTGCAAACTGCTGAAGCGCCTGGAATTACTTGGCCTTTTTAGGCGTGATGAAGCTGTGGCCTTGGAAACACATTTACTTTCATTGCATTTCCAGGCCCTAAGCTGCATCATATCCATAAAAGGCAGACTAATCCCAAGCTCTCAATCAGAGGCTGTTTTTTCACAGCTGCATAACAGTTCCCCTCGGGAGTCAGAGTGGGACAACCATTGCTGTCAGGCATCGCACCACCAGCGTATGGTGTTTCCACTTTTATGCACAAAATAGAAAAAATATTATAACTTGTGTTGCAACCTAAATTGTTCGTGTACAATTTTCTGTGATATCAAATCATACTGGAATAAGCATGAGCACTTTGACATGCATCTGCAACTGTACCTATGCAATGCACTCGCTGTAATTTTATCTGTGTGTTGCACAAAGTTCAGTCAGTCGTTATTCAAAGTGATTACCATTCAGTACAGTTGGAAAGCAGATGTGTAGCTTGGCTCGCAAAATTAATGCACAGCTTGGCAGAAGATAAAATTCACTGTGATTACCAGGGCTTGGAAAGGAACCTGATGGAAAAATGTTAAAAGGAACTAAATTGTGTCAAAGAAAATGTCCAAATAACACTGATGAGACCTGTAGAGTGCTATACAAAAGACTGGTTATTTTCTGGCATAGTTAGTTCTAAATAAGCGCTATGTGAAACCATCATTACTTACATAAAAAGCAAGCAACCATATTTGGCTAAAAGGTTTACATTTCACTTTACACAGTGAGACTCTCCAAAGCGATACTACATCACTTCATTCTTTTCTAATCCGGTGTGACAAGTACATTTTTACTTAGAACAAGATAAATACTTTTCTAATTGCAGTGACCATTCGTATAAGAAGACATGCAATCCTGCCTGTCCTGCAAATTCAGATATGAATTTGTCATTTGGTACAGGACTGGGTTAGGTCCTGCACATAGCAATATACCCAACATATTCCGTGTGTTGCAAATGAATAGACCAGGCCACAGGTCAGGTTGTAGTGAACTGGTTCATGCAAAACTACGCAGGAAAGCTTAAAGTGGCACAAAACCCTGTATCGAACTTGAGCTCCCCCACTGTTCCCATCACTAGTAAAAACAATTATGACCCTATCAATACTATACTTGCCTTTTGACGAAGATCGGGATCCTTCCATTGACCAGTGGCCTGGTACCTTCTCCTTCTGGATATGTTCATGGCATGGGACGATATCTGGCTGCCTTTGCCTAAAAAAAAATCCTGTCTCTGAGCCAAAACTGGAAAGTAGCAGGCCACCAGTAAACCAAGGGATGACGATAGCAGGTAAAGAGTTTGTAGAGTCTTTTGGATTTTAAAAGTAAGCTGCAACAAGGGGGGTTCAGCTCCACTTTATGGTTTAAGTCAACTTTAAATTGTGCCAGTTAGTGTGTGCAATGTGTTGCAGAGACGTGCTGAGTGCAGTGTCTTAATTTACTTGCATGACTGTCAGGGTTGCACAGGGAAGGCTTTGTGTAGGAGAGAGCTAGAGTGGAGTGTTTTGATAACCTCAGAGATAGGACATCCGTTATATGAGCAGCTTGAGACTATACAATTTTCTGATTGTGAATTCTGAAAAATAAACAATGCTTCTTTGGTTATTGTATTACTAGTATTAATAGTGAGGTTGTAGATTTTATTCCTCTACTGATCTCACATGTTTGCTTTATTATTCCTGTATTATATAAATAATCAATGTTTACTATGATATTACATTTAGTTATGTTAACTTTTAGGGATCCTTTGACAGGGCTTCCATTAACAAATAGATATATGAGTAAACTTGTTTCTGTATACTTGACTGGGTAGGTGCTGTGTCTTACAGTTATCAAAGTCATGGTAAGGTGTTATCACTGGGGTATGTCTTTTGTGGTTATTATTAGGCCTGCAACTAATCGATTAATCAATATTATTCCCACACGGAAACACATGGTACCACAATGCTGTGTGTTCCACTGCTGTGAGTTACTGTATGATTGTTACAGTATGCTTCCTGAATGTGGAAGAGGGAGAAATGGCTTGATATAAGTTAGAGGCAGGGAAGCAATAGACTCGGGAGTACAAAACCATTGTATCGTGCGTCATCGCTGGAGGATTCTGTCACCAGAAAGAGCACATGTACCGCTTCTAAAATCTGACCTTTGCCTACTCGCATCTTACAGTGTTAACTCTATACTCTTCCCCCCTCCCTGATTCCTGAACTACCGGTATTAGCAGCATCTCCTACATCATGGGCACTTTCTGCACCACCTTTTCTCACTTTTCTCTCCCAATCACTCTTCTGTAGTTCTGTTCCTTGGAGCATCAATGGAATCTTTCACATTACCAGTTTGATTGTGTATTATGTGCCGCCCCTCATTTCTGATTGGCAATGACCTTGGCCAGTTAGAAGTTTGACCATGGAACACAATCAGGTTTCTTGAAGACATGATTAAATGATGCAGGCTCCAGTTGGCACTGTGGAGAAATGAATTCTCATATTTCTTTAAGAGGAACTGAAATCACAGCTCCTCTAGCCTATTTTCTTCTGGCAACCTGCCAATGTAAACTCAATTTCAGAAATTTTGTTGCAATCTTTGAGGATAAACTACCCATAGGACCTGCTGCTACAAAGGTCAGAGAGAGAGAGAGAGAGAGCTTGTTTTAGATCTTTGTTTTACTACTCGTTAAGAATATGTGAATAATTTTAATGTCTATAGCCTTAGCAGAGGTACACGTTAAGGAAGGACTTTCCATATCTGTTGTAGCATCCTGGGAAAAAACAGTTTAAGACAGTCTCAGGGATAAGGTAGTAATCAAGTAATGTTTTCTAACCTATCCAATTAGTCATTCCCAAGTAGTGGTTAGTCAATGAAATGTGTGGCCATAGACATGAAATTGCTACCCAGTCTGACAAAATTTAATTTCATGTCTATATTAGTTATCAGCCTACATTAGCGTGATGTGGTATCAGAAGCGGTACATCATTTCCACCCTATCTCAAAAAGCAGCCTTATGTGGACTTCACTTGTAGGATGAATTGGTATTTGTGAGACTTTCCAGAGGGACTAAGAGAAAACTAAGTGATATGGCATACGTGTGTGTGTGTGTGTAAAATACATATATATATATATAAACTTTTTTTATGGGAGGACATAGTTCTAATAGCCTGAAGAGAGGTGATGATCCAAAACCAAGAGTGATCAGAACAGTGGCATGTCTAACTGGTGCCGTGGGTTATCATTCTTTGTTTTCAAAGTAGTATTAAACTATAAAACGTTTTCAATAATTAATCCAGATCAAACAAATATACATTGCCCGGCAAAGTATTTTTTTTATTTTTTGCCCAAGCATTTACAGTCATGATGCTTCTAAACAGCTGGCTCCGACTCTCTGGAATCCACTTTTCTAAACTTCCTGCCCAGTACAAGATCATAAGGGACAAGGCAGTATCAGGCAGAAGTCCATCTACTTGCTTGGAGAAGGGATGAAGGAAAATAAGCAGGGAGAAGGGTAGTGGCTTACCTTCGTGTTTGTGGAGACACACACAGCTTACTGGCACATCCATTGTAAGTGATCTAATCAGCTTTTGAAAAAGCTTAAACATTTTGACTGTAACATAACTAAGTGGGAATGGAATGTGAGGGGACAGCTTCCATCCAGTCATACTGCAGTGCCAGGTTCTAAGCATGTTAAATACTCAGTTTCTTTGAGATGCTTAGAAACCTGCACATTTTTGAGAAAAGCTATCCACTGTAGTACGTAAACGTTTTCCTTACATTTCCATCCAAAGGACATTTGTTGAAAATGGTCTAAAAAAATCTCTTAAATTGTGATGTCGAATATTCTTCACTGCAAGTGGCTGATATAATGTTTCACCAAGTGAGAAACGTTGTCTAACAATTTCTTAGCCGATTTTAATATTTTATCTGTTTTCTGTAGTTTTCTAATGTGTCTGGGTGACAGTGTGATAACTCACATTTTCTGACCTTGGTGACTGGCAGGGAACAGAGATTGAAGTTGACAGGGAGTCATAAGTTGCAGTAATTTTCAGTACAGAAAAATTTTATTCAAAGAGTGAAGGAGTTATGTGTGCATAATTAGAGCAGGCTGCTCTTTTTATACCATATATAATAACACTTGGCAATTAGAGAAACTACCAATCATAAATTGTTTATTTACAGCTGCTATGTTTACCCCAGTAATTTGATCACAGCTAAATATGGAGCATTTTTAATGCATAAAATTGGGATGCATTTTATTATTGTTAATCTGAGCTTTATGCACAAGTTTAGTATTGCTTCATATCTCATTATTCATTTTAATGTATTTGCAAGTAAAAGGAACACATTACTTGTGTCTGCCAGCAAAATTTACTTTAATTGCTGGTAAGTGATGCAGTAGTTCCTGGCATGCTCTGCTAGGTTACTTCAAGGTCACAGACAGATCGCTAAAGTTATTTTCTGATTCATAAAGGACTACTTGAGATTATAAACAGGACCTCAGCAATGGAGGAGTCTCCCAAAAAATAATTTAAAGTTAGAACTAAAGAAAAAAGCGACACCAGTGCAGTGTCATTCCGATTTTATACGGATCACTTAAAGCCGAGCTTTGTCCTCGCATCAAAAATTTCTGAGCACCTTTTATTTTATTGCAGAAGAGACATACTATGTAGTCCTATGGAAAAAAAAATAAAAAAGGTCCTGAGAGGTATTACGTCCCATACAGTGTATAGGATACGAGGGCCATATCTCCTGGAGTGGAGGAGGAGGAGGCAGGCTGAAGTAACTGGTCCAGGAGCGAGCCAGGATTGTGGTTCGGGTGAGTATAACTATTATTTTAGCTTCCTAGACAAAACGACCTCTTAACACTTGTAGTACGGGAATAACCCCACTGCAAGGGTAATGTTTTTTTTTTTTGCCTGGAGTTTCTTTCAGCATTCTCTAGATTTTGTTAATTTTTAGTAACAAGAGATGCAATATATTTTTTCCTATGATCCTTAGCTTCATCTAGTGGCCATAATGCTGTATTATTACTGTAATGTTGTGAATTTTCACAGAGAGTAACCAATTGGAAAAATAGTCTTGCTTTTTCTACAGCATTTCTTTTGCCTGCAGCTTAACAGTGTTAAAATACTAGAGGGCTCATTCTAATTGGTTATAATATCAGAAAAAAACTATATCCTGACATGTCTCGTGCCATTGGAAAAAAAAACTATATCCTGACATGTCTCGTGCCACTGGAGTCAACCACAGGACGTGTCCATAAAGATAAGCAATGGCTATCGGAAAATTATACATTATAAGATCAACGGTATATTAAACACATTCAGAGGATGGTGTGGGGTGAAAATGAATACTAGTTCTATGGCTTACAGTTTTTTCTGGAAAATGGGTATTTTGACATGGAAATAAGGCTCAATTTTCCACCAGGACCATTCTGTCCATTTGAAGAAAACATTTATTGATGGAACTGCTTATTAGTACAAATGATATCTAAGATATGATTAATTTATTAAAATGTATTGTTATAAATATGGCTAGTGCAAGTAGCTATTAATAACATACTTGAGAAAAGCAACTGGGAACGAATGGTGGTGTTAACAATTGTAATCTATTAAACTGACACTAAACTCAGGAGTTAAATCTTAAAAATGCATTTAAGGACCATAACCATTACCAAAAAACAAAATGATTGTATCTTATTTGTGTATCACTCGGCTGTAGCTCCTCAAATCATCTCTGAATTGGTGCTGACACTGTCCTTCCTTCTGGAGAGTGGCTACTTTTGTTCCCCATGGTCCCTGTGTGTTAAGTAGCCACCGCTCCAAGCTCGCGTTTGTGATGGACTATGATCTCATGTTTTGTTTACTAATTTGTAATGGAATGATGGTCTATCACAGGAATGAGCTTGTAGTGGTAGCGACATTTTGGTTAATAGTTAATGTACTTGAATACATTTTTAAGATTTAACTCCTGAGTTTAGTGTCACTTCAAGTTTAAAATGTTTTTTTGTGAAAATACAACAAATCTGATTGTTCACCATTGCTAATTTTCTGCATTTTCTTTCATTTAAAAACAAGCACAGACATCTGACAGTTTGTCCATACATATGGAGGAGCATATGACTCCCTCCATTTGACAGCACTGGGCTAATCATTGTCACATTGGGGAGTGCATAGCCCTTTGTAAGCAATGACTCCAGCAATTTCTGGGTTAAACAGGGTTTTCCATTCCCTCCTGGAGGCTGAACAGAGCATCTGTGGAGGTCTTTATTAAAGTAAACTAACCTTGTTGCTTTGGTTTGCATGGATCAAGTACTGTACATATATTTTTAAAATGTCTCATATACAGTGAGGAAAATAATTATTTGATCCCCTGCAGATTTTGTAAGTTTGCCCACTTACAAAGAAATGAAATGTCTGTAATTTATAGCATATTATAAATGATAGAGACAAAATATATCAACCACAAATCCAGAAAAAACACATGATACAAATGCTATAAATTGAGTTGCAGTTCAGTGAGTAAAATAACTATTTTACTCACTGAACTGCAACTCAATGTATAGCATTTGTTGGTAGGAGATCAAATAAGTGTGATCCGCTACCAACCAACAATAATTCTGGCTCCCACAGACTGGCTATGTGGTCAATTTAAGAAGGTGCTCCTAACAACAACTCATTATGTATATAAAAGACACCTGTCAACAGAATGTCCTTCTTCCATTCAAACCTCACCACAATGGGCAAGATCAAAGAGCTGTCAAAGGACATTGGGGACAAGATTGTAGACCTGCACACGGCTGGAATGGCCTACAAGACTATCAGCAAGCAGCTTGGTGAGAAGGAAACAACTGTTGGAGCGATTATTTGCAAAATTTCGCCTCAAGGGGGTAAGGATGATCATGAGAAAAGTGAGGGATCAGCCACCAAACAAACCATTGGTAACACAATACACCACCATGGATTGAGATCCTGCAGCGCCCGCAAGGTCCCCCTTATCAAGAAGTCACATGCACAGGCCCGTCTGAAGTTTGCCAATGAACATTTAAATGATTCAGAGAAAGTGCTGCGGCCAGATGAGACCATAATTGAGCTATTTGGCATTAACTCAACTCGCTGTGTTTGGAGGAAGAAAATGTTTTGGATTTTTGGTTGATATTCTGTCTCCATCATTTAAAATACACCTATGATAAAAATTATAGACCTTTCATTTCTTTTTAAGTTGGCAAACCTACAGAGGATCAAATAATTATTTTCCACACTGTAGTGACGATGGGCGCAAGGAAATATGGTGTCTGCCAGTCAATAACCTGATAAAAGAACATGGTTTATGTAAGGCAGAGGATGTGTTGTTTTTTTTGTTTGTTTTTTTTAACAGAAATAGTAATAGCAACTTCATGGTGCATATTTTAATTGATTTAAAGTATTTTGTGGTACAGTAATGGGATCTTAATCAGACACATGCATTTTAGGGCGCACGTGTTTAGGAAATAAAGTGAATACCAAGACTAACAGGGTTGTTCACAAAAGGGTGAAGAGCTTGGAGAAGTGAACAATCTAGGAGAACATTAATATTTTGGAAACATTCTTCAATTCAGCTCCCTTTCCAGTTCAGCTATGTTGTCCTAGATTGTTCACTTCTCCTGGCTTCTCCAAACTCTTCAACCTTTTGTGAATAACCCTGTAAAAGATGAACAATACACTTTTTTTGTATGGGAAACTTGCACCTGTTAATCAGGGTTATCTGTTTGTCATTGATTATGTCCATTTTGTTGTGATGTTGCAACCTGCTGTGACCTTCTGTGTCGAAGTTGTAGAATTGCAGTTCTGTCTTTTAGATGAACATGTTTTGTGATGCCTGGCTCCTTAAATCCTTTTTAGAAAAACAAATCATAGACTATCAGACAAATTGAAGTTTAATTTCCTTGTAATGTTTTAGCAATAGACATGCATGTCCACATGGAAGTTAACAAATCCCTGAATTTATTTCTGTGCCTAAAGCATAGAGCTGGCCTGCCTAAAGGCTTAATGAAATTAAGAGATACAAAGGTCTGAAAGTGATAAGATTAGTGTGGTCAGCTGTCTAGCCAGAGGGTTCCTTAACCTAGGTTGGCTCCCAGAACACTACTGATCATCCCATGCAAATACACTTAACTACCACAAACTGCCACATTAATGTTGTAATAGATGTTATTACAGATTTTCTAAACAGAGGACGGGCCATAAACCTGGAACATGGTTTTTTTAAACGCCTTCATTTGTTGCCTCATGTTAACTGGATCTATTAAAAAGGACAGATGTTTGCTTTTTTTCAGGACTACTTAAATTTTTTCATGGTCAATATGTGTTCAAGAACTTTCATTATAACTTATTTAGGCCCTAAGCAAGCAAGATCCACACTAAGGTTTTTTTGGCCACCACTCCACGCTCCCTTGCTTGATGGACTACAATCTCATGTTTAGATTACTAATTTGTATTGAGATTGTAGTCTGGATCGAGCGAGCTTGGAATGGTGTCTACTTTACAACACACACACGGACCATAAAGAACAAAAGGAGCCGCCTCTCCAGAAGGAAGGACAGTGTCGGCACCAATTCAGAGATGATTTTAGGATCTACAGCTGAATACACAAATAAAATACATTTTTGTTAACAGTCAAGGTACCCACATGCATTTTTAAGATTTGACTCTTAAGTTTAGTGACTTTTTAATCTTCTTTATATTTGTGAACTGGAATTTAACCCAGGTCATAAAGACTCAATTTTCCCTGGATGGATGGAAATCATCTACTTCTACTTTGCTAAAGCAAAGTACAGTGATGGACCAGTGGTTCTGCATTGTACATATGGACACAGAGGGCCCGGTCACATCTCAGGAGCGTCAGAATGTGAACAAGGGTGCCATCTGCCTGAAGAACAAGGAATAGGTTAATTCAACTTATTCATCATCAATTAGATGACATGAGTATTTAACCCTTAAGTGCCTCACTGAAAGGATAAACTTTTCTCAAGCCTGAAGGAGAGCTTTATTTCTGCCTTTTTTTTACATGGGGCCGGGTCTAAAGAATAAGGGGTCTTACATTTTTATCCAGGGTCCACTTTAACAAAACTTGCATGTATCCTGGAAAAATACTATCAAATCACACAATTTTATTGGGTGTTGACGTCATCATTTAAGATCAAGCATAGATGCCTTGCTCTGGCGCATTTACTCTGCACAGAATATGACTGATCTGCACAAAGTGCACATTTTCTAATCCTGCTTCTGAGTGGGGTTGAGTTAAACTCTGTGTTGCCGGATGACACTGTGTGCTTAGATTTGTGAACTTGACAGGGGTGCTTAATTATTAGACCAATTTGAAGAAAAAGAAAACAGTCACTTTTTTAAATAAAAGTATAAGATCTAAATCTTCTTTGACAGTACTTGTGGTGAATATTTTTCTTGACCCATAAGTCTTTTGTATACTGACCGGTGGACAGGTGGAATATAGCATTTTTTTGATATAACAAATATCCTAGGACAATCTTCATTAATAATACAATAACTAATACAATTTTCTGCTGCAATGAATTTAGCTTCATACCTTTTTAATTATCTAAGTTGACTGTGGAAATTGTTACAGAGATGCTATTTTTCATCCCATTAGTTATGAAAATTGTGAAATGCTATCCAAATAATTGTTTAAACAATATACGTGTTGGTTCTGCGCTCCTCCAATTATGTTCTGCTTCAGGTCAGTCCTTCAATTAGCAAATGTTTGATTGTTCAGCTCAACTTTTTTTTATTATTATGCACTGAATTTACTTAAAGTAGAAGAGAAGATAGAGAAAACTAACAGGGTTAGTCACAAAAGGGTGAAGGGGCAGGAGAAGTGAACAATCTAGGAGAACATAAACTGGAAAGTGAGCTGAATTGGAGAATTTTTCCAAATCAGCCCTTTTGGCCTTGATTGTTCACTTCCCCTGCCTTCTCCAAACTCTTCACCCTTCTCTGAATAACCCTGTAAATGTTAGTGTGCTCTTTATTTTTCTAGTACTAGTACACAGGTGCTAAAAGAGTGTCCAGTGCCTATGTTATAAATTGTCTATCCTACACATTCCTAAAGCTGAAATGTAGTGTATGAATATAACAACTTCCCTTGTCCACCGTAAGCCCCCCCCCCCCCCCCCCCCCCCACCCCCCCACCACCAACACAAAAAACA
>NW_017306275.1:2440639-2448693 GCF_000935625.1 Nanorana parkeri | reverse complement strand
ACCTCTCCCCTTCTCTCTCTGTACCCCCCCCCCCCCCACACACACACACACACACACACACAGATCAACAAACAATGACATTTGTTCAAATAATTCTTTTCTTAAATATCTGTTTGGAGACCCAATGATATTATCGCTAGGTGTTTGGTGGGATGGGTCGGTAGACTCCTGTACACGTCACATCATTCTGTCTCAGGTCTTCTTTAAAGGAATTATATGAAATAACCCATCCCAGGATTCCCTTAAGATGTGCCTTTTGGCCATTTGGTGCTGTAGACTTTAGCTGTGCAGTCTGCTGATTTGGTTGATTCTCGTTGCAGGCATGGCTAAAGGAAACCTGGCCTGGGGATGTGTCCTGCCACATAGCTCCTGGGAACAAAATGATTGATGGCAGAGGAAGTTAAGAGGGCTAAGAGGGGAGGCAATGACAGTACAGTTGAGAAGTAATTGATAAATGGTGGAGTTTGTTCAGACAGGAAAGGTGGGCTCAAAATAGCAGCTACAGCTTCAAAGGGTTATATTGTAACGATAAAGGTTTGCAGGGAATTGAGTGTAATCAGTTTCAACAGAGGAGAGGACTTGTTATAAGTGTGAGGGGGAAAAAAGGATCTTAAAGCTTTCTTTGCTGAAAATGTATACTTTCATGTGTCAAAAAAGACCTTTTAAAGTTTTCTAAAAAAAGCAGAAACTGAAAATCCTCGTACCCTGTGCTTTGCTGATCTAATAAAGCCTAATTCCAGCCAAAACTTGTTTATGTTGAAAAAACATTGCAAATGTTGAGAGTTGAGAATGAATTGTCAGTGTTTTTTTTTTCTAATTAATAAAAAAAAAACAACTAATTATTGCAGCCTGTGTTCCTATCGGAAAGATTTCCCTTCTCTTACAGCCAGTAGAAACAGAACAGCAACACATTTTTGGGTAAATTTGGGAAGGGTGGGAACCTCTGTCAGGTTATTATTATTGTCTGTTTTCCTATACTGGTAACAACAGGTCCTCTCACTTCTTGTCCTGTCGCAGGAAGTCAAGCAGAATTGCTCCAGTGGGGTAACGGAAAACAGAATAAAAACTCAATACAAGTATTTACTCTTCAAAAATCTATCCAGAACTAACACAAGTTTTTACTGGAGTTGACATTTAATAGTAATTGAAGAGATCCTTGGTTTTGTACAACCCAGGAAGTCCATTGTTTTCTAATGTAAACTGCCCAGTCTTGGGAATGCACTGAAAAACTATATATATATTATCTTTAAGAAAATATTACAACCCTTCTATATTTACTACATATAGTTCTTAAAGTCCAGTTAGCTTATGTTACATCTTTGGTGAGGATGGCAGTGTGCATAAAACGGCAGGCAGGAGACATAAACCAGGCAAGGGTTGGTGATAAGACTAAAGATAAAATGTACATTTTGGAAGCAGGAAAAGTAATGCAGATATCAAGTATAGGTCAGTAACAACAGGGCATGCAATATGCATATATAATCAGGATGATTTTACAAACTATGCCGCATGGGCATATAAACTTGTGGCAGGGCACTAGCTCTTCTGTTATTGTAAATTGTGACTGCAGTGTAATCACTCTTCAATAGGCAGGGCTAGTGCTCTTCAAGTGTCCTTATTTCTTGTCACCAACGTCTCAGACTCAGAACATCTCAGGTGGCTCTCTCATCGCCTACATTTCAGATATTGGTGATTTTTCTCATCTCCCACATCCCAGAAACTGGTGGCTTTCTCATATCCTACCTCCTCAGGCACTGCTGGCTCTCTAATTTCCTACATCTTAGACACTTAGGCTCTCTCATCTCCTACATAGCTACCTACATCTGGTATCTCATCACCTACCTCTTAGACGCTGGTGGCTCTCATCACGTACCTCTTAGAGCCACCGGTGTCTAAGAGGTACGTGATGAGAGAGCCACCAGTGTCTGGAATGTGGGAGATGATAGAGCCACCAGTGTCTGAGACGACGTAGATGAGAGAGCCACCCGTGTCTATCATCTCCCACATCCCGCACACTAGTGGCTCTCTCATCTCCTAGATTTCAGAAATTGGTGGCTCTTTCAGCTCCCATATCCCATACACTGGTGGCTCTTTAGTCTCCTACCTCTTAGACACTGGTGGGTCTCTCATCTACCACCTCTTAGATACTGGTGGCTCTCTCATCTCCCACATCCCTGACACTGGTGGCTTTCTCGTCTTACATCTCAGGCCTGGTGTCTGTGCAGTTGTTGGCTGTTCACAAATGCTGACACAGGTCAGCTCTAGTTGCATCTTCCTAACTTGTGATCCACTGGTGGCTTGTGAAATGTACATTTTATACAGTTATAAAAAAAAGAAAGGATGCTTGGGGAGGAAAGTAAGGAAATTGGTAGTATACTGTTTTTATATATAAACTCTGTGCAGAATACCCAAGATAGGAAGGGGTTAATGAAATAAAATGTATCTTTAATCAATTAGTGAATCAGTAAATTGTGTAAGGAGGTGCACTTAAAGGTGCACTCTGGGCTAAATGGTCATAGCATCTGGTGAACCACCTGCTCCTGCCATCTGTTAGACTCAGCCAGCATGGTTTGCAATGAAACAAAACAGGACATGGAAAATGAATGGTACCTTGGGATCACATAGAAATTCATTTGAGTTGTTTTCATCCATTTACGGTGAACATTTTTTTTCTCAGGTTTATTAATATGTTAAGCTAGTAACTAAGCTAATGATCAATGATCAGTGTGGATAGTACACCTTTGTCTGTTTAGAAACAGCCACAGAAAATGTTCTGCCGGGTTTGTTTACTGAATATGTGCAGAGATTTAGTAATTGTACATTAGTGAAAAGTATTTGAGAAAGGTGGCTGAGATATTAGATATTATTTCTGTTTCTTTCACTTCTTTCAAATATATCTATTTTAGTAAACATGGTGTTTTTCAGTACAGAGTGTAAAGAATAATTTTAATGTACAAAAGTGAAAAAACCTACAGCATCTAGCCAGAAGCGGTACTTAAAGCTGAACTACAGCCACATCAACTTCCACTGAAATATATTATTTGATAACACAAAGGATATAAATCCACCTTGTGTCCACCACCATCATTGTGCTGCGCATAGTTAAGTGATAAAGTAAAAAAAATGATAAAATTAGCGAAAAATTAAAATGTGCAGATAACAGAGCTGTGGGAGGGACCCAGCAGGCCCCACCCAATACAGGCTGCTTGCAGAAAACTGTCAGAGGGCTGAGACAAGACCAGTCACCCTGTACTAGAAGAGAGAGTGGACTTTATTAAAAGAAGCTCCTGCACAGAGGCAATGCCATACTTGTTTATTGCACAGGTGTGGAAGAAATACACAAAGCACACCAAGATTTTAATACACGTGCCTCTTGTAGTTAGACATTGTCTGCTTATCTCGAAGTTCAGCTTTGAAAGGGAAGCTAGCTGCAAGAATCAGTGCTTCTTCTCTGCACTAGCTTGCTAAATAAGCCCTTGAACACATTGCAATAAAGGGCTTACTGTGAATTAAGGACCTGTTCCTGTATGATTTAGTAATCCCTGTTACAGTGTTTGGTTTTACCTGCAGTGCTTTCTCAGGGGTGTGGACATTTTTAAAAGAACTACTTGTCCAAGGACTAAAGCTGGGGCCTGACTTGTCCCTCGTGACAATCTACTTCTTGTGAAACAAAAAATAATTTTAACGTAAGCTAAGAAGCACTTCTCATTGGTCAGTGCGGTCAGGTGACTGCAATGACCAATGAATGCTCGCAATCTGCGAGTGAAAATTAAAATCCATAGCTCAGGGATGCGCCGGATGGCACTACGGGGTACCTGCGGAGGGGAAGGACCATTTGCTGAAAGATAAGTATTGCAGGGGGAAGAGTGGGTCAGATTTGAGCGGGTAATTTCAGTTTCCCAAATTACTTGGAAAAGTGAACCTACCCTTTAAGGCACATTCTCCGTGTTAGAAAGCGCTCCTTCCCGGCTACCACAGTATGACAGTGGTATGGGGGCAGCACTCTTAAGCGCACACATACACAAAGCGTGTGCATGCAATTTTTTTTTGCATGCTGATGGCGGGGTTGGTTTTAAAATGTTTAAGTTTTTATTTTTTTTATTTTTATCATTTTTTACTTTTATTGCTTTTTCTTTTAACTTAATTTTATTGCTATCACACAGGGACTAACAATCCCCTATGTGATAGCATTTGGAGGTGACAGGCATCTCTCCTGCACTCCAATACAGAGGAACGAGCATGGCATTGTGCTTGATCTCCTGTGCAGCCTGGCTTGTGACAGTTGAGACGGGAAGCACTGTGAGTACAGCGCTCCTGTCTCACTGATCACACAGAGCAAATCAGAGAGTGAACGTTCTCTGGTCTGCTTCCCGCTCTTCATCATAAAGTAATTTGTCGTGGTCCCGGGTCCCCCAGAAGAGTGGGGGACCCCAAAAACCATGGCGGGGAGAACAAGCAGGCTGCTACAAGTGGTCTGTGCCGCTGTATAACCACCCAGATAACTTGTATAGAATGAGCGGCGGCTTCCCTGCTCTACAGTGTGGGAAAAAAACACCTGCCCGGTGCCCGGAACTGCATGTCCCAGGTGTCGGGTGATGGGAATCACGCACCCTGCAACCTGTTGGCTCAAGCTGAACTCAAGGCACAAAAGTTTAGTTTAAATATATTCCTCAATAGCCACATGTCACAAAGTATATAAATCTACTCTGTGTGCACCAAATGCCTTTGCAAGCCCAGATACCTTGCCAAACTAGTGATGACATATACATTGTGCTATGCCAGCTTGAACAAGGCTATTAGGAGGGACCCAGAAGGTCCACTCACTACAAGCTGCCTGCAGAAAACTACAGGAGGTGGCAGATTCAAGACCAGTTGTCCTGCACAAGGAGAAAGAACAGCAGTGACTGGTCTTTATTACAGAAAACTCTTTCATAACGTGCAGGAGTCCCATATCAAGGTTTTATTGCTGTCTTGGGCCTATTTAGTGAGATTTCCCTTTACATCTTGTTCTGATCACTGTTGTTACTTGGATACAATGTGAGGGAAAGGTTTAAATTTTGACAGTTGTTTCTGAAGTTAGGGGAAGCCTCCAAGAGAAAATTGTCAAATTGTGAGGTTTCTTCTTTGCAATGGAAAAGCACAGCTTTGCTTTACGGAAAGAAAAATTGCATAAGCGGAGAGTGGGGGTAATGTGCCATATTGCGAGACATTGCTCTGACCCCCATCAATAGCCTTGATATATTGCTAATGTTATTTTGATTTCAAGAATATGATCTGTAATATAAAGAAGACATTTGAATGGTTGCACAACAACAAATTAACTACCCGACTTGGACTCATGGGAAAGCTGTTCCATTATATCATGCTGATCTTTCACATGTAGTTTATAATTGAAAATACTATACATCTGTTGTTATCTTAATTGTATTTATCTGACACATCTCCAATAGTGCCACAAGTTTTCCACATATGCTTCTGACCCTAAGAGCCCCCAAACCCAGAAGCACGCTGTATGCCAATTTCAGCCTCTGACGTGTCCTCCTTCTTTAGGCAGTTGTCAGATTAATATGTTAAGCATAGACAGTGATTATGTCATTTTAACATATTTTATTATTCTGTGTTATACTCCATGTTGACTTGATTTGCTAACCTGTTATTTCCTTTGCTCATTGGTATTGCAGTAGAATACAAGCCTTCCACCTTAGAAGAGCTGAAAATGTATTAGTTGGATGGCAGACTACAGACTTGGCGTAGCTTTAGAACACACAGTCTGCTGGCAAAAGCTGCTGATTTACTGTAATAACTTGCTTTGGCGCAGTGTCTGAAGCCATCTTTTCTGTTTCTTCTGCAAGTAGCATGACCCTGTGGCAAATCTCAAAACAAAAGCTGATTTTGCTTTATCTGCTGCATCAATTAAATTGTCAGAAGATGTAGCAGTGTTTGAATCTTCAGACTGTTGCTGCAGAGAATAATGCTGTTTCATGCCAGCCTAAATCCTTATTAGTGCACATGACATTTAGTGATAATTTAACTCTCTTTTAAGAGTGTACTATAAGAACTAAACAACGCTTTTAGATATTTATATGAATTACTATTTAACTTTTGGCTTCTCCTTTTAATTGGATCTTTTGTAAAAGTGGATCAAAGAAATGCAAATTAGGTAAGATTTATTTGACATGAGTATTTAAGGTTACCGGTGTTTTTTTTTGCTGTTTTGCAGGAGTAGTGATGTCCTCAAAGAGGGTCTGTCGCTTTGTGCATTCAGGGCATAGTGACATGTTCTCTTGTAAGAAAACTCCCCCACCTGCTGATACTTTTATCATGCTACCCTGCCGCTCTGTAGCCATTGGTAATTATCCCAATGGACAAAAAGTTATTTGGCTAGCCCATTGCCCTACCGACTGATACCCTTTCATGCCCACTGCAGCTGTGTTCTTCTGCAAAAGCACTGTGTCTAGAAGCTTACACAAAATTAATGATCTTCTCCTCTTCCACATGCGATTGTGTTCTCTGAGCCCTGCGAGGAAGGGTGGAAAATCCCACTTAATGGGAAGCGCGATGAAGGTGATCAGCAGTGGGAGGGGGAGGTGTTAAGAGAAACTTGCAAAGTTAGATATTACCTTACTAATAATGATGTAGCTACACTGGATACCCAAGTATCTGACTATCAAGTACAACCCCATCAATTGACCAATATCCAGGACATTTAACCTTATGGAAATAAATTGATACACCATATTTCAATAATGGGGATCGGGGGTGGGGGTGCTTAGTGAATATAATATTTTAACACATCAGCCTTTTATCTATTTATATGATTGAAGTGTAAATTGTGTATATTTTAGATGATACCTATTGTTTTGCCTGTAAAAGCCCATGGAGGTTTCGCTATCTGTATTTATATCTAGTTAAATTTTTAGGGATCATAGTGCTCCCCAATATGGGGTTAGACGTCTCCATGTTTAACTTGTTAGGTAATGCATAGTAGATGATATTTTTATTGGCCAACATTCAAAATAGCATCAGTTCTTTGTACCTGAAGAGCTGATCCTTTTTTCAGATATTGCTAGTACTAGTTAAGCTGGCCGTTTGCTGCTGAATTGGCCGAAACAATGACAGTTGTTGGCAGTGGAGATTCCTCCATCCATTTACACTATTGAATTTAACTGTATATGGCCAACCTAGGTCAAATTCAACTGGAAGACAATTTTGGAGCTTTTTAAAGCCACCTATTCAACCCACTTAGTTCTAATTCAAATTATCCAAGCCACTTCTTCAGTTCTAATGGGAGTCATTATCATGCCCCACACTTATATCAACAAAGGTAGCACAAACATCTTAATCCAATCACAATCAGATATTCCACAGCTTTTTATATTGCCTCGGCAGAATATTATTACTACTCTGGGTCTCATCTGAGGCTTTAACTGTATCTGCATTTTAGAATACTGCGTAATGCAGTGGCATATAGCATTTCACTAATCGAGCACTTTAACATCTCTGCAGCTCTGTTTATTGAAATGACTCATGAGCTTTCAATACATCAGTGTGAATGAATGTGCAATTAATATAAATGTTATCTAATTTATACATAATATGCTTAGGGTGACAGCTCTCTGCTGCAAGATCTGAGATGGGGAGTCTCTTATGTTAAAGAGCTTCAGGCATTTCATGCCATTTCCAAAATGATTTCTTTTTGCTTAGCCAACAGTCAATCTTTTCTACTGTAATGGTGGAGATTATTCACAGAGCAATACAATTAATAGACTTTTTATACAGACTAGATTGCAGCTTTTATAGCCTGTTGCTTGCACAGCAGTTCAAACTGCTTGGATAAATTAAGCCAAATAACACATTTAATATAATAATTACAAGGTTGTTAAAAAAAAAAAGTCATGTTACTTAAAGCCTCACTCTGGGCAATGCTAATTTATGCAGCACACTGGGGAATACAAGACAATGTGTGAATGGAGGAGAAGAGATGATGTCACATCCCACCCCCTCCTCTCTTCCTCCAATCACAATGTTGTGCATTCCTAAAAAAAAAAAAAAAA
>NW_017306275.1:2423331-2440548 GCF_000935625.1 Nanorana parkeri | reverse complement strand
GTATATATTATCATTCTGCCCAGAGTTCGTCTTTAAAGTGGATCTTGCATTAAATGCATTGTCTACATTTGTTGCAAAGCCCCCTCCCCTCCTCTTCCCCCTCCACCAAACAAAAACTGGTCTGATAATCTAATAAAAATTAGAATTAAGATAAATGTAAGAAAAAAAATAAAAAAACACTTTAGCTTCTGGACACTTTCTGTAGTTGCCAGAGTGACACTGAGCCGCCACATGAAAAGCTAAGGATTTGAAATCTTGTAAGAAGACATTAACACCATGCAGAAGTGCATCCTAATTCTGTGAGATGTCTCAGTGACATCATCCTTGCTCCGGTGAACCTGCTGGAAGCCAGGGTGTGAGGTTAGTATTTTGTTTTACAATTTTCTTCCAATTGTTTTTTTTTTTTTTTTAGATTGAGGTCACTGATTTGTCTTTTATTTGGAGTTATAGGCGTGGTGGGGGGACGCAACATAACCAATGTAATGCATTAGTACTATGGAATTAAAGTGTAACTCAAGGCATTCAGCTAACTACACAGCACAAATGCAAAGATGAGCTCTGTAATCACACCATGTTGATTTGTGAGGGTCATCATTCCTTTCCTTGTGCACTATCCACTCTGGCCATAATTAGCCAGTGTAAAGACAATGTGAGTGTAAAATGGGGTCCAAATCAGTAAAATGGACAGACCATTAAGGTGTCTATTTTTTTTTTTTTTTTAGGTTGATTTTTTTTTTCCTGGGAAGTATCAATTCTCACAGTTTTGCCTGTACAGAACTCTGCTCATGACAGCTTCTCAATCCATTTTCTCTGTACTTCAAGAGGTGAAAATAATCCAACATAATCTATTTTGCAGGTAGATTCTGACAGTTTATATAGACTTCCAGCCTTTGTTTTTGTAGAGAATGTATGCATACCCCAACCTGACCATACCACCTTTTCAATGGAAAAGGAGAACATTCTTTACTCAAGGTGCCATAATTATATTTTTTTCAGGTTGCTGTGTTTTAACCGTTTGTATGTTCTCAATCTGCTTTTTTGTGTTATACAACACGGCTTCCATATCAAATGTTAGTGATGGTAAGCTCAGAAGTTCATCTTAAAAATGTGTTCAAGTAACGTAACTAGTAAAACAAAAATCTTATTTGTGTTTTCACTTGGCTGTAGATCCTCAAATTATCTCTGAATTCATGCTGACACTGTCCTTCCTTCTGGAGGGTGGTTACTTTTGTTCTCTATGATTCCTGTGTGTTGTAAAGTAGCCACTGCTCCAAGCTCGCTCCTGGGATAGACTACAAATACAAATTGGTAAACTAAACCTGAGATTGCAGTCCATCACGGGAGCAAGCTTTTAGCGTTGGCTACTTTACAACACACACAGGGACCATGGGGGAAAAAAGTAGCCGCCCTACAGAAGGAAGGACAGTGTCAGCATGAATTCAGAGATGATTTGAGGATCTACAGCTGAGTAATACACAAATAAGCTACATTTGTGTTAATAGTTAGGGTACTTAAATGCATTTTTGAGATTCAACTCCTAATTTTAGTCTCACTTTAAAGAATACCTAAGCTTTGCTAATACAGGCCTAAGCAACAGTTTCACTTTAAAACCATCCCCCATAGCATCTAATACTTACCGTCTCCTTAATCCCCCACTTATCCATTCACTGCGTACAGTAAGCAGCACTGTAGGAGCTCCAGTTAAAGGAGGGATAAGGACTCTCTCCCTGATCCATGGGCCAATAATTATGCTCTGACAACATGGGAGAAAGGAAGTGATTCACATCATTTCACTCAAAAGTACCTGGCAACTTGCTCCTGGCAGAAAATAGATCGGGTGGTAGTGGGGGGTAAGGAAAGGGGAATATATGCAAGATGGAGACCAGGCTTTAAAATAAATGTGTTGATTTGCTCTACATGGGCAAAGCACAAGTACCTTTTTAATGCTCAACTCCTGACAAGCAGCTGTATCCCCGTGAAATTCGTATATGGAAACTTTTTTACCTGCCAGACAGATTTGCATTGCCAAAAAAAAGTCACACACTCTAATATTTTGTTGGACCGCCTTGAGCTTTGATTACGGCACGCATTTGCCATGGCATCATTTTGATAAGCTTACAGCCATGATGTCTCATGCTCCCTGAACCACTCTTTCACAATTTGAATCCTGGCATTGCCATCTTGGAATATGCCCATGCCCAGGAATGTAACTAGAAATGACAGGGCCCCATAGCAAAATTTTGTATCCCCCCCCACTGAACAACTACAGCATATAATATTATATGATTACGTGCAGTTAGAAAACAATCACTCTCCCTGGATGCAAAATCGATGTCTCAAGGGGGATAGTGATTGATTTCTAACCACATGTTCTCATATCACATACCATTACATGCGGTGAGCAGGCATTTACATGCAATGGCTGTCACCTGATCATTATCTTGACTAGGTGACAGCTGCCACTTGTAAATGCCAGATTAGGGATTCCTGCTGCAGAAAAAAACTAATTCCTGATGCAGAAATCTCTAATCGCACTTAAATCACATAGAGAAATACATACATACATACATGCACGCACACACACACACACACACACACACACACACAGAATAATACCCCCCACCCCGCAGATATCATAAAACACACACATACAGAATAATTCACCCTCATTTCTATCTCCCTCACACAGATAAAATGAAACAAACACACACAGAAAAATACACCCCCCTTGTTTTCCCCTCCTCCTCCACAGATAAAATAAAACACACAAAGACATAAAAATACACCCCCCTCGTCCCCCCCAGCCCCCGCAGATAAAATAATAAACCTCATCACCTGCACGATCCCTAATGTTCCAGTGGTTGATTAGTAAAGTCTGGTGCAGACCTTACTAATCCTTCCTTGCGGCCAGAGCCCAGAACTATAGCCAAAAGGAGCAGTTATACAGTCTGCATCTGACAGAGATTCAGGCCATGTAGCTGCGGGCCGGATGGTACTAATTAGTGGGCCAAAATTGGCCTGCAGGCCGGTACTTGGAGACCCCTGAAAAGCCTTCCTTCCTGCTACGTGGAGTGCTACGGCGGTAGTTCCGCCACTGCCCGTGCCATCAGGGACATTTATTTTAATCATGTAGGTAGCTGACCTCCATTGTTTGGGGACATAACATTGCTGAACCTAGACCTATTTACCTGTCTACGTCCAGGTGGTAACTTTGTTTTTGGGCCAGGCAGTGTACATAGGTTATTTTCTCCAACATGTTTGTGTGCATGCATGTATGTATCAACCCATATAACATGTAAGCTGTAGATTACCCTTTTTATGAAAGAGAAAGTAGTATAGCATGTAGAGGACATTTTGTGTGAAATGGTGCATGTAAGCCACGCCACATCATTAATGTAGTATATACTGTATGTTTTTATTACAGAGCAATAAAATAGAGGTGCAGCTGCTAGTACTTCCTGAGCTGCCGCCGCAATTGTTTAATGCTGATCAATAAGTAGTCAGTGATTTCCCACTGAGCAGCAGAAGCTCTCCTGGTGAGAAAATAGAGATCTGTTTGGCTATCTTTGTTGCATTGATTCAACAATTGTGGCTTCCCACATTTTCAGAGATGTTAGTTTGATTTATAATTTTTAAGGGAAGAGAAATGTATATAATAAAACTCCATATTTTAGCTGCTTAGTGTTTTTAATATGACAGGTCACTCAGTCTCCGAGTGGCAACACTTCTCTTGTAGATAATCTCTGTTGAATTATCTGACAAACTTGCAAAGAATTGTATTGAGGCACATACACCGCTCTATGTACTGTGGACTGGAGTCCAATATTTAACCAAGCAAACCTGAAGGTTTTATTCTTTTTCCACGCGTTTTATTGATTCTTAGTCCTTGTCTGTGCCATTGCTGTCTAAAATCATTAAATCTACCTATTTCTCATGGTTGCACTGAGTGTCAACCATTGCATTTGCCGCCCCCATAAGTAACAAATGAATACAGCTGACGCGCTCTGTTTTACATTACATGACACTTTTGATGACTGCATAGGCTGTGATTAACTCAAGGCCTCTGATAAGAGGAAGCCGTACCGTGTTCTGGCTTCAGAAAGTCTAAGCAGCATATTCATCAGTTGCTGCTGTCTTGGAATGTATCATTGCCAATAAAAATACCACTTAGTGAATGTGCTGGCGCCACCATGAGAGCACAGTCCCACTTTAATAATGCATCGAAAATTATTGTGATTATTTTAGTCTTGTAAAAAGTACTATGAAATATATTAGTTTAGAAAAGAGAGGTACAGCATTGATTTCTGATAACTGAAGATATTTACATGTCCTTATTTCCAGCAAGCGCTCAGTCTCTGCTTATCGGTAAGTTGGCGGAGTCATGCACATCTATTTCTTTGTGCCCCTTTTCATCATCTGTACCTCTAGAACCGCTGGTGTATAGCACAGATATGTCCATTTTACAGAGCCAGTATTACCAACTTACAGCCGTTTCAGGCTTCATCGCCTTCATCAGTGCAAGATATAGCTTTACTGGCTGTATGGTGTAGTGTCTGCGAGTGCAGGAGAACAGTACAACCATAAGGATCTCAGTGAGGTGGTGCAAAAGGAACTGAAAAGACAGGAAGGCAGAGAGGTGAGTGTAAGCACTCTTCTTTTACAGGGAGGCTTCCTCTTGATCTTTTTTGTTAACTGAAAGGGTCGCTATTAGTTTTATTCTGTTTTCTGAAGGCAATGCTGTATCTCACAGTACTTTAGAGGTAGCCTTTTTGGTTACTTTTGTACTGAGTCATTGCAGCCCTAATGGTTGTATAAATAAATTAATACATTTAGCAAAAAAGTGCTGGCACTTTAAAACAATTGAAATATCATATTGGGCATATTAATATATATTGACTGTATGTATACCAATTTCTACTAGTTGGCTTCATAGTAAACACGGTTATGGTCAAACACACACCAGTAGGGGTTAAGTAGCTTCTTGTAAGACCTGGCACATCTGAAAATGTTCATGGTTTGTTTTCCATGGTTCTGGATAGAGTAGAACAGGTATGTCCTCTGTCATGTTTTTATTGCTGTCTGTATGCCCACTGGAGAATTCACCCTCCAGGACAAAGTGATTCACCACTCAGTGACGTAGGGCTCAGAGGAAGGAACCATGACCTACAGCAGGCGACACAGGATCTGACACTAACAGGAGTGTCAAATGCTGAGAAAACTGCAGCGGAATGGAGCAGAGGTAGAACACACAACAAATAGGTGAGTATGCGAGTTCTTCTTTTACAGGGAAGCTTAAATACAAATTATTAAACTAAACGTGAGATTGTAGTCCATCGTGGGAGCAAGCTTGGATTGGTGGCTACGTTTCAACACACACACAGGGACCATGGGGAAAAAAAGTAGCCACCTCTCCAGAAGGAAGGACAGTGTCGGCACCAATTCAGAGATGATTTGATGACCTACAACTTAGTGATGCACAAGCTACAGTTTTCTTAATAGTTAAGGTACTTGAAAGCATTTTTAAAATCTGACTCCCGAGTTTAGTGTCACTTTAAGCACTCAGTGCTGCATTGTGGAAGGAAGGAGAGAGTGTCTGTGTGGATAGGCTTTTGTTTGCATCAGCTTTGCATTGCCATACAAGTCTATGGGAATGCAAGACCTAATTTAAACGTGTTGAATGTGGGTCAGAAGAGATCAACTGCAGGTCACATGCACCTATCAATGAATTCTGAAAGATCTCAGAAGCATCTCAGACTGATGCCATCAACAAAAGTTTAAAGACCGTTAATAAAGGCCCTAAAAGCACCAGAGATCTATGGTCTGTATGTGTGTGTGTTTCTGTGGGTACAATAAAATGATCTGGTTCTTTTGCCATGTGTGGCTAAACCAAGAATTCACCTTAAAGTAAACCTCTCAAAAACATGGGCAATTCAGATTCAGGATATGATGAAAACACAGAGTAGAGGTTGTCACTCAATTACAAAACAAACATCCAAATGACCAGTAGATCTAGAGTTATAGACCGTTTTAATCAGAATTCTAATTTATATGTAAAACTCTCGCTTATCCTCCCTTTGCCTATCTCCTGAGCCTCCCTGTTGTTCAGTGCGGGAAGGAAGGAGAGGAACTATATGCTGGTGCCAATGCAACTGAAGTGTACTTAGATATTTCTATTATATAACTGTTTCAGCAGCAGACCACTTTACTGAAAATTCAGGTTTGAAGACCATGCCCCTTGATACATGAGGCTTAACATAGAAATGCTACAAGATATTTGGTTGCAGACACAGGTTAAATAGAACTGTCACTCTTGAGCTTTGTAAATAGAAGCTCTGATATACAGTATGTTGTATCTAATAGAAAGGCCCAAACTTCAGAAGACTTTGAGACTGCACCCCATGCAGTTCTGTGCTTTACATATTTTTTCATGAGTGTTTGTTTTTTCCCCAAAGTGCATATTCATGATATAGAACGGTACTGTAAATGTTTTATGGCTTTATGAATTTAGCAATTTGAAAAAAATATATTTTTTAAATTACTTGGATTGCAGCTTGCGGGTTTTATAAATATCTTTGATAGCGTGTGGCTGTGACACATAAAAGTGGATAGTAAAGGCAGGACCTCATATGGTCTAATTAGATGTGCACATGTTAAAAAAACAAAACACATGGCATGGTACATAGGGTGGTAGTTTGAGATCCTAAATCCTGGTGAATAAGAAGAACAAATGCAGTGTTTAGCAACAGGAGGAACATCTTTAGAAAAAAAAAGTGACAACAAAATAATAGTGCCTTTTAAAGGATAATAGTCCCCTGTGACAAAGATATCCAAGCGAAGACAAAGCTCCGTTAGCAAACTACTTGTTTAGCAAAGTTCAAGCAGTCATTTTCTTAGCTGGAGACCATCATTCTGACACACAACTCTTCTTTATAGACATAATGTTCAACAATAACGAAAAACAATACCAGCTTATGTCCAATTAGGAAAAGTCAGTCTGCAGAAAAGCAGCTTGCAGATTTAATTGTTACACAAGTGGCATTTTCTTAGATAAGATAAATATTTGTGCAGACAATATGAAGATGTGAGACCTTGACTTGTATAATAGCTAACAATTAACATTTTTATATTAAGGAAACTCCATAGTATATAGAACAAGCAAAGTGACCAAGTTTAAGCATTGGTATGTGTCTAACTTGACAAAGACAACATTTTTCTGGGCGACAGTGGGTCTGAGATCTAGGAACACACACTGTTGCACATTCCTAGTTGCCTGTTGTGGTCAGGGGCATTTTAAAATTTAGATTTATGAAGTCATATTGCAGTCACAAAGGAGTCAATAAAGTAGTTTGTAAGAGCATCTGTCAAATCAAGGAAACCCATATCAGTTAATCAGAGATCACCTTTCGTGGTTCTTACTGCCATACCAAAATGAAAGGTGGAATCTGATTGATTCGGGTTTTAGCACACCACGGCTAATTTCTCTGCCTTCTGAAATAAATTATGCACAATATTTCAGGAGTTAAGAGGATTAGCCACCAATTGGCATTTGCAAAATTCTGAATCTTTACTCTTGAGTTGTCATGATCATGTAGCCTGTACCAGGATGTAAGGCACACCTAACTCCTACCTTAACCCTGCTGATAAGACACGTTCAATAAAATTGTCACATACCAAATGTGTTGTCAGGATTATATAAAAGAAAACTAAAGCAATTGTTAATTTGCAGATTTACCCTCCTTCAGCAGTCCATATTGGACATCAGTCATGTGCACCGAGCTCAAGCATGAGATAGAAAGGCATTCGAAAAGGCAGCATACAACAGCTCTCTGGCTGCATTGTTTAGACACTGGTCCCAAAAAAAGACCTATGCATCTACATGTTGCAGCCTACACAAGGCTATAGAGTATATTCCCCTTGTGGCTGTGCTGACAGTCCCAGTGCTGCCACCTGGAGCAAGTTGTATGCTCCTCCATACCCATAACTACCAAGTGCTTCCTTTGATGCTTAAAACTACCCATGCATGATGGTTATAACCCATCAGGAGTAGTCATATGAACAATGATTTGGGAAGAATTGGAAGTAATACTGCTCTGTTAAAGAATAGTGCATGAAACCCTTAAAGTCTATGTAAACCCTTACAATGAACTTATTTGCTCACTTTTTGTCTGGTAAATTTGTTCGACAAGTGGAAAAAAAATACATGTTGAGCATGTTAAAAATTCATTGTTGTACTATGTTTTGTGTACACTTCCTGTGTTATCTCACTGAGCTTAATCAGCCCTTTTAGTTGTTTTATATTGGACTATAGCTCAATTACTTTTTGTTGTGGAGATGAAGAGGAATGGGAGAGATTCTATTGATTAGCAAAAGAAAACTGGGCAGAGCTGACACAATTTCTTGCAATTTTAGTCCATAAAAGGTACTGTTGTCCACCTACAAGAGGAAATTAGAAGTTGAGTGTATCTTATACAGTAGTAAACATGCTTGTATTACAGATATATAATGCATACTGTATGTTTTGGTTTTTTTTTGCCTTGAGTTATACTATAAATGGACCCTTTGTGTGGACTGGTATATTCACATCTGTACCTGTGGTGCTGTCTGTCTGTATTAGTCTCTCGGAATATGTAATGCACAAATATGGCTGCCTTTTTTAAAACTTATATTTACAAACTATTTAAAGTGAGGTTTTTAAAAGCTAACCTGCATTTATATAATCCTTTTAAATTGTTTTTTTCAATGTTTTTATATTAGAATGTGAAAAAGATTAGAGTTT
The DNA here is from genome assembly GCF_000935625.1 of Nanorana parkeri. Taxonomy (NCBI): domain Eukaryota; kingdom Metazoa; phylum Chordata; class Amphibia; order Anura; family Dicroglossidae; genus Nanorana; species Nanorana parkeri. The sequence continues at coordinate 2,431,772 of NW_017306275.1, read as the reverse complement.
CTATTAAGTGTGATGAATGCTACTGTTCTAGGAACACCAACAATAGCAATGTAAATTGCATGCGGCCCAGGTACATGCCCCTCATATAACCCCACTTTAGTGTGTTCTGTGTTCTGCAATTAGCGATGCTGATAGTAGTGTGAGAATCTACATGTACAGATGTCCTATCAGTAAGCCACCCAGCTCCTTGCAGTTATCTAATGGATGTCCACAAAAGTGCAAGTGAATAATCAATGAAAAATTAAATTTTGATTATATTCAAGCAAATTAGGTTGAAGTGCAGAAAATGATCTTCACCTCACACTTAGCAAGCAGTTTGTCTTTTCTCTCTGCATGGAATAATAGTCACTTAAATTAATTAATGAATTCAATCAATTCTCTTGTCTCTGTGAGGTCAGATATGAAACGCACTTCAAACAAAGATTTGTTTATGAGGACCAAAGAGCTTACAGAAATAATACCTTGATAATCATGTTGTAGAAGGCTGTGCAGCAATGAAATATTGAAAACTATTACCTCTAATAGGTTTCCATGGCACTGGATGTAAAATATTCCTGTAAAATATTACAGGAAATGTATAATAATACACAGCATTATTGGAGCATGTCTAGTCTAAAAGTGGTCATGGTGCCCAATAATTATTCTGTCAAAAAACATGTCCCCAGGCATATGACTGTTGCTTTACTGGTCAGATAGGGAAATGTATAATTTGAACCAGAACTGGGATGAACTGCCATCCTCTTTTCTCCATTGGTATATTCATATATGAATGGGTGATAAAAGCTTGTTTGTTAATATGTATGCATGTCCCAGAAAAACCCTTCTGGTATCAGATGGTGCCTGCATGCCTAGTCACCATATCAAGCTAAACTACAGCCAAAAATCAAGTTTTTTTTTTCTTGAGCTTGACCTTGCCCACTAAATTTCTTGAGCCACACGGTCTTTTCAATGGTATGGTCAGCTTCATTAACCAATACGTTGACTCAGAAGGGGTGAGCCAAGCTAGTTTCAAACAATTAGGGAAAGTCAAGGGTTGTATTTCTCTGGTTCTGCTGATTGTTTCGACAAGCACTTTTCCCTGAATGGTATCCCTGCCTATGCATGTTTTAGCCATAAGCACAGCTAAATGGCACAGGTTGCTGCCAGACTTGAATTCACTTTGCTGAAATGAGGCTGACTTGTTCAAGATAAATTCTGACTAATTGCTATGATGGTTGGTGCTCTGACCCTATATTGCCTTAAGAATCACTCTAGTGGTGCCATGAAACAAAGTTTTAACCCTTACCTCATGTTTGTTCAGCTATAACCTGCTACTACTGTATATAAATGTTTTTATTATATTTAGATATCTAGTCATACAATTTGACATATAGTTTTGAGACACATGTACAGGTTACGATAGTTCGGTTTACAATTTTACGACTTTATGACTACATACGATAACAGCGTATATATACTGTATACAGATGCTCCTTTGGTTGTGTGTAAACTGTACTGTATATATCATAACTTAGCCTACCTTTTAAACTTGGCTAAAACACTTACATTAACCTACAGATGGACAAAACTCTACTGCATTTAATAATGTGTTTAATATCTAATGAATATACAACTCTTCAGTTTGTGATGCGATCGCTTTACGATGGGTTTATCGGAAGGTAACCCCATCGTATACTGAGGAGGGTCTATACTGTGTTCACTGGTAAGAATTATTTGTGATAACTCGAATTCTTGGAATAGCACAGGTGTCTTTGATGGAAATATCTTTTCAATTAAACTTTGTACCATTTGAACCCATATTTGTTGAAATTGTTAATGGTATGCTATATGGCATATCCTTGGAGCATCAGGCTTGGTGCAATGATATCTTCACAGGTATACCTTGATGATATTTCTGTCACTTATGTTAATCTGGAATGTTGACTCCTATGTCTGGGTCTGCATGTCTAGGAATGATGTGCAATACCCTTCATATTGAACAACATTGTTGGGATTTTGGGCATCTGCTGGCTTGTTGGTCCATTTGCAATTGAAAACCTTACACCTGCTAAAGCTTTGAGACTTTTACAAACTGATACCTGACCTATTCATTCATTGGTTTCTTTCATAAATATATTCAATCATTTAAAATGGTGAGTAGAGACACAGCTTAAGATCAAGATTGATGTATCCATTACCGCTAGGATGTATCTGTTTATCTCATGTAATTTGTGCAGTGAAACCTATACTCAATTTTATTAATGAAAATCAGAAGGAATTACTGTAAGATGAAATGAAAGTTTCATAAAATTGCATCATCATTGCATTGTAGAGCAGCCAGATCTGTGTCTAAAATAGGCATTTATGGTGCAATTTAATTTGCTTTGCTGATATTGTACCATTAGAGTCAAGGCCTATAAATCTGAGAGGAGATGAATATTTTCCAAAACGTGTTTTCAGTGCCCACACTGAAAATAACTAGGCAGATTTCATGTTCAGTAATCAAGAGTTTTATCTTCAATATTTAGTGATATATTAAAATGTTTAATGTGATGTTTCCTTTTATTTTCAGTTTTTACTAGTGGTGTGTTGCTTGTTTGCAGATCATTCTGAAGTATAGCAATCTCACAGCATACAGAACTGCAGTGTCGGAGAGGAGTGTGCATGACACTGCCATGAGAGGAGTACAGGGGGTGCCACTGCAGACTTCTTTCTAAAAAATGCTGTTTGGCTGCCATGCTGACCTTTAGATATAAAGTTGGAGTTAAAGGAGTTCTAAAGTCACAGCATATACTATTCTGTTATAACATCAGCATTGTAATAGGAATACATACTAGAGTTGTTTTTCATATTGCAATCAAAGATTACTTTTAAAAAAATCCCTTTTTTTGTGAGTGCTGCCTTCTGTCTGCCCATCACTTTGTACAACTTCTCGATTTTCATCTCTCTCCCCGCAGCTCGGTGTGATACAATCTTGATTTTTCAAAACGACATATTCCATCATTGCTTTCAGCAAGCAAGGGTGATGTTACATTGTGGGCATTTCTTGTGTTCACTGTGGGAGAGGGGGAAAGAGTCAAGTTGTAGCTTGGACAGCAGGCTTTGGGACACAAGGAAGTGCACATTACCAGGGTTGAGTGAAATGGTGTCGGTGCATTGATCAAGTACATCCTATGGGCATCTTCAATAAGTAAGCTTATAAACTTCTAGATCAATATGGTTATTAGAAGTGGGATAGAATTAATCTAAATTCAATATAGAAATACAAATGTATTTTTAGGTTTTGACCATAGATACCCTATATTTTTGTGTTCTATTAACACAGCATACTTACAAATAGTTGGCCTTCGGCCAGACTGCAAGATTTTCTATACAATTTCACAGTGACCGAAAATTCTGGCTCTCCCCATAAAAAGACAAGCGCCACTCTGAACTTCCTCTCATTAAAGGGGTTCTAAACCCTCCGTTTTTTCCCCTATATCTACTGCTAGCAAGCAATAGATATAGGCACAAAGTTTTTTTAAAAAAACGATTTGAGCAGTTTAAACTTACCCTGTTTTCGGCGCGCGCTTCCGCCCGAGAATCCAAAACTGCTCGGGCGGCCGCAAAGCATCTTGGGGCGGGCACATGCGCAGTTCGGCTTTTCGGCCGGCAGACTAGCAGAGACGCAAGGTAAGTCTATGGACGCATGCACCTGCGAGGAGTCAGCGCTGGATCGGAGAGCCGCCGCACCGCTGGAGGGACAGATGAAAACATGGGGAAAGAAGAAGATCGGATTAAGAAACATCATTTAAGGTAAGTGCTGACATTAACATTGGGGGGAGGGAAAATAGTTTTTGACTTTAATGTCACTTTAAAGGAGAACTATAAAGTGAGTGCTTTTCACTCACCTCATAGTTCTAGCCGACCAGTGACAATGAGACTGTCACAGGTCGGCTCAGTAGATCGGGAGGTGAGCGAACACATACCGGCGTTCGCTCACCTCTCGATCCTGTCACAGCTCTCTGCCGTGACAGGGGAGGGGCTGGATTCCTCCCTCCCCGCTCCGATCCGCCAGCGCTGACTGATGAGATATGCCAGCACAGATAGTGTTAATTATGCTAAACATTAAAGTGTATTTCCACTTTTGCAGATTTAGGGAAACCACTCAATATTCAATGTTCCTATTCAAACAGCATACTGAAAAATATTTTTTTTTTAAATGGCCGATGGCAAGATGGCTGATTCCAGGTTTTTCTTAGCCCTTTCACAGTGGGCTGCCCTAATGGAAATTACATTCATGCACATTCCTTTATATGACTGCTTGAGTGCGTAGGGTGACTCCAAATCCTGGGTGTTATCAGATGCAAAGTTTGACACTTCCTTTCAGTTTCAATAGCTAGCCTGCCTCCCACACCTTCTTATAGGGCTATCACTAGGATTAGTGATTTTATTGGATAATATAGGGATTCAGTGGGATGGGCCAAGGTGCCTGCACTTCAGCCCTAATGTTACCTTAGAAATGTTTTACGACCGGGTCAGGTTCACTCAAATTTAGAAATCTCTTATTTTATTTATTTATTTTTTTATTTGGAGAGAGTTTGATGACAGGTGAAAGGGTAGGGATGGTTGCCTGACTGTGTAATAGGATCCAATTGTTTCAGAGCTGCTGTCAGGGTGTAAAGGTGCCCATACACCTTACGACCATCGCAAGACTTTTGTCTTGCGATGGTCGTATGCTTATTGAAAGCTCGTACGATCTGCCCACCTTGGACGGGCAGATCGTACTTGCGATCATTGAAAGCCCGCCCCGCTGAGGGGCGGGCTTCCGATGACCGCAATGCAGAACGGGCAGTGTGCGCGTGCGCACACCAGCCCGTTCCGCAGCTCTCGGCCGAGCAGGCTAGAAACCCGCCGACAATCGTACGATTCTCCGGCTGGTTTTCGAGCATGTTGGTTTGACAAAAGACGTGCGACCGTACAGTAGAAACGGTCGCACGTCTTCGTTCACACTGCTCGATTCTCGTACGATCGTGGGATTTCGCCCGATTCTCGTACGAGAATCGAGCAGTGTATGGGCACCTTTAGGCCCCTTTCACACAGCCGATCTGATCAGGTCCACCTGTCGGATGCCCAATGCAAGTCTAAGGACAGCCGTGTGTAAACAGACAGGAGTCCGTTTACACCCGGTTACCCGTGCCTCTGGCCGGGTGCGGTAAAACGGAACAGTGTTCATGGCGGATCTGGGGTAATTTGATGTAAACGGACACATGTCCATTTACATCTGATTCCCCATAGACTGGCATGGGGTCTGGTAATTGCAGTTTTTTCCTCCATCTGAAGATGGAGGAAAAAACTGCACTGGCACTCGTGACATCGCTTCCTACTGCTGTGATCAGGAGAGGATCCGTGCACTGATCCTCTCCTGATCAGCCTGTATGAAAGGGGCCTAAGCAGTGAGACCATGTGTTTAGAACGGATGCTAAAAATGAGTGAGAATACTTAGTCATGAGGCAGTACAAGCTGGCGGCTGTGCATTCCTACAGCATCTGCACTGTGGGAATGAGGTAAAGAGGACAGAGGACCATTTCCTGACCAGATCCTTGTGGATATGGACCAGTAAAGGCTTTAACTAAACAACCGCTGTGTAAAGTTTTGCACTGAGAGAAAGCAGGAGCTAGGAGATGTCATCTTCTATCAGATGCACCACTACTACGGTACTAGACTTTTAAATATAGGAAAAAAGAACGAGGATTAAGGTTTAAACCTGCAAAATTGCAGATTGTGTCATCACTGCCCGAGGTTACACTTTGCCTACAATATACCATGCCTTTCTTGTACCTTTTTTTGTTTATGAAGATGTTTACTATATAATGTCAGGTAGCCTCTATATATGTATTTTCTTTAGTAAACTTATTTTGAGTTTTACATGATGTGCCATGGGTAACACGTGAAGCAAAATTGACATATTTTGTACCTTTTTAATCCTATACAATAAAGAAGAAATGATCATGTAAATATAGAACTAACATCATCTTTTTATATTAATATGATGGCAAATCCTTTGTGAAATATGTCAAAGGGAGGGTTTGTATATAGCATACTTGTTCTGTGACTGCCTAATGCAGGGGTCCTCAAACTTTTTAAACATGGGGCCAGTTCACTGTCCCTCAGACATTGCTGGGGGCTGGATCATAGTTTGAAAAAAAGGGGGGGGGGGCGCCACGCCCCCTCCCGTCCCAGAACAAAGGGGGAACGTTAGTGAGCAATTGCTGTGCATTCCAGCAGCTGCTGCTCTGGTGTGAATAAGCCCTTACTTAGAGGGTATATATAAATATTTTAAACAACTTCTTTAATAAACAAAACATTTTTAATACAATTCATTTCTCTTAGCCTGGAACATGTACTAGCATGATTTATTATTATTTTCTACAGCTCAAGTATTTGTTATTTATTAAAATGAATGGGCATGTAGACTGCCCTGTCTTACCTCTCTACAGCGGCGTGCAGCTTTGGGAGAGGCAGGGAGATGACATCACTTCATATCCCAGTTCTCTTCTTATTGGTCGCCCTACAAGAGCCTGTGCTGGCGTGCAACCAAAGTTGGAGGGGCGCAGCCGCACTGGCATTACGCTGCTAAAGGAAGCCTGGCATTCGGTTTGCCTCGGCAAGGGCCCTGAGATGAAAGGGCGCAGCCCGAACACAGAAGCTATCAAGCTTCCGAAACAGCCTGTGTGTGTGTTCTCTGACACCCAGGCGGGGCAGGCGGAATGACTATCTCTCCCTGGACCCCGCCGGCTGGCGGACGGCCGATTGATTGCTATATGTTGTTTAGGGCGGCTGGGCCTATTTTAACTGCTTGAAGACCAGCTGTTTAGACCCCCTTCCTGGCCAGGCCATTTTTCAGTATTCAGCGCTGTGGTACTTTGACATTTATTCCGTCATGCAACGCTGTACTGAAATGAATTTTATACCATTTTTGGGGACAGATAGAGCTTTCTTTTGGTGGTATTTAATCACCACTGGGGGTTTTATTTTTTACTATGTTTCGGGAAAATTACTGAACATTTTGAAAAAAATAAGTTTTTTTTTTTTTACATTGTTAGAAAATATTTATCACCCAATTTTTTTGTAAAATAGACATCAAACATGTCCAGCTTAAAAATTGCGCGCACTCGCGAAATCTCAAAAACCACCCTACCCAAAATTGACCATAGGCGACGCTTTAAAAGATTTTACCGCTCATCATTATAGCGTCTATCAGTGATTGACGGCCCTAAAATTATTGCTCTCACTGCGGCGTTCGTGGCGATATGTAACATGTGCGGCGTAATGGGCGCAATCGTCGTTTTCGCAGGTATGCGCACCAGATGCATGTTTGCATGCGTGTATGTATAGGTGAGTGCAGCGGGGATCCATGGAGTCTCTCATCCCTCCCTGGGATGGCTCCCAGGGAGGGATGTAAGGGGTCCCTTCTACACTGTCAATGTAAGGGGTCCCTTCTACACAGACCACCAATGTAAGGGGTTCCTTCTACACTGGCCGTCAATGTAAGGGGTCCTTCTACACTAACCGTCAATGTAAGGGGTCCCTCTACACAGGCCACCAATGTAAGGGGTCCCTTCTACACTGACCGTCAATGTAAGGGGTCCCTTCTACACAGACCACCAATGTAAGGGGTCCCTTCTACACTGGCCGTCGATGTAAGGGGTTCCTTCTACCCTGGCCGTTGATGTAAGGGATTCCTTTTATTCTGCCCACCAATGTAAGGGCTCCCTTCTACACTGACCACTAAATGTAAGGGGTCGCTTCTACACTGACCCCCAATGTAAGGATGTGCTTTCACACTGCCCACCAATGTAAGGGGTCCCTTCTACAGTGCACGCCAATGTAAGTGGTCCCTTCTACACTGCCCACCAATGTAAGGGGTCCCTTCTACACTGACCCCCAAAGTAAGGGGTTGCTTCTAAACTGCCCACCAATGTAAGGGGGTGCTTTTACACTGCCCACCAATGTAAGGGGTTCCTTCTAAACTGCCCACCAATGTAATGGGATGGTTTCACACTGACCACCGATGTAAGGAGTCCCTTCTACACTTACACCAATGTCAGGGGTCCCTTCTACACAGACCCCAAATGTGAGGGCTTACTTCTACACTGCCCACCAATGTTAGGGGGTGATTTCACACTGACCACCAATGTCAGGGGTCCCTTCTACACTGACCCCCAATGTAAGGGCTTACTTCTACACTACCCACCAATGTTTGGTGGGCAGTTAGAAGCGACCCCTATGTAAGGGTTTGCTTTCACACTGACCTCCACTGTAAGGGGCCACCATAATTTTCTGGCCATCATTAATTAAATGATTATAAAGTAACCTCTGTTCTTTTTTTCCATTTATTTAAAAGTCTCTTCACCGTGCTGACCACCTTCCATGAGTTGTAGGTGTCATAATTTTAGTGTGTGTGTGTGTGTGTGGGGGGG
>NW_017306275.1:2407228-2422542 GCF_000935625.1 Nanorana parkeri | reverse complement strand
AGGGGTCCCTGAGATCTGACAACTGTTGCAAGGGTTCCTCCCTGTTAGAAAGGTTGCAGTCATTGGGTATTGATTCATCACCCCCATCGCACTGATCAGAAGTGTTAACATGCACTAATTAGCACTGAAGCTGTTCTTTCGCACTCCACACTGAAGTACTTTGTAGGATTTATTTGCTGATGGATTTGTTTGCAGTTCAGGGGATGGTCCCGATTCCAGTCTTCCTATAAAGCCGGTTGCCAGTCATAGAGGGATGCCTCGTCTGATCGCACACGGTCACTGCGGTAATTGGTGGGCTTCCCGTTCAGTGGGCGGGGCCAGGTCATTCTTTGCCATCGCTGCCATTGGCTCCGGCGCTCAGTACCGAGGGTGCGTATAACGGGAAAGGGGGAGCCGCCGCTGCAGCTGGTCTGCTGTGTGCTGGGTAACTTGTCCCGTACAGAGTGACGCGTGGCTGCACACCCTGCTGACCCGATCCCAGGGAGATCCCCTCCGACTGCTCACCCTGCTGAAACTAAGGTATGCCATCCTCAGCCTGCATGCCCCCCGGCTCAGATCCGCAGAGGGCATTCAGTATGTCTGTTCACATCTAATGCATGCTACATTGCAGCAAGGACGGGCTATAGGGGACAGCTGCACATATAGATCGCCCATAGGCGCCATGCTTGCTTTGTGCCTTGTTAATAGGGATAGCGGATCGGGAGAGAGGAGGGTGACTGTGTGTCTGGGAGGGGGGCTTGCTGCAAGATCCGTGCTGCGTATGATGCCTGGGCTCCCCTGGGTGATCACTTTACAGTAAGGGGCGAGGTGGGTTCATCCTGTTGCCTAATAAATCACACCAGGGGTGCAGTGCAGAGGGGGGTCAATGTAAAGCCAATGAATGACAATTCTGCATCTTCATATTAAACGTCTTCATTCAGCCTGGGTGGACTTGGTTGCCCTCTCAGTCATGGGGGGCTAATCAGAGGTGTGTGGATGGTTGACCACTCGGCGTGGGCTCCCCTGTGTATTTATTGCTGTAGAGAGCTCGGTCACTGAACTCTCCAGCTTGTGATCATCCTGAGCCCGTGGCTTCTGCAATGCGGTGGGTGTGGTGATGTAGTAAATTGGAGATGTGGACCTCTGCAGTGCCAGCGCTCCCTCTCCCCAGCTTGGCATCTTCACCTCCAAACATCCAGGAAGCCTGTCAGTGTCCTCATAGGTCCTCTGTACACGATCTGATGACTGAGTGAGTACAGGACATATGGCTTTCATTATGCACAGCTGGAGCCATGGAAAGGGCTGCTTTGTATTTTTTTCCAATAGTTATTCCGTATTTTGTGAGTATTCCCTGGGCTGTCCTAAGAGAGGATGACTGGCTGAAGTGTTGGATGAGCTGTCAAAGTTTGCATTGTGTGCTGCTGGGGTCCAGGGTTAGGATCTTTCCGCTCCATCTATGGGATTGATGCATTATTTCTGAAATGTTATATTTGCTATTCCTTCATCTGGTACACTGTTACACTGCAGTGCATGTTTGAATAGATAGATGTTTACTTTCACACTTGTAAATATTAAACATTGCTTTTAGATTTGTTGATACAAGCATTACTCAATGTTGATCTGGTTATGTACATTTCACAGTGAGTGAATACAGTGACAGATGGGCTTTTGCAGTGATTCATCTTTTTTTTTTTTTAGTCTTGGTTGATGGCGTGGTTTAAGTTTTGTGCACTGCATAGCACTCGCCCGGCCAGATTGTGTTGCCCTGTAGCATGATTTGACATAATGCTCCATCAGCCAGTGTAGATCCATGAAGCATACCCTCATTTATGTTGACCTTTGCAGAACCTCCTCATCTCTTGTGTACTCTTCCGATTTTCAGCCTTCTTTAACTCATTCAGAACCATAGCAGGGCGTTTTCTTTTTTTGCTTGTGTTTCGACTTTTGTGTACAAGATGCACACATTGTAGTTCGATTTTCATTTGCAGAAATAGGTGTGTACTGTATATAATGAAAGAAAAGGTTCATTTTTGTTTCACAATTCTTGTATTATGAAACGTTTTTTATAGGTTTGGCTATGTAAATAGACATAGATTTAAATTTGAAGTATATTAATAAAATAAGGCAGATGGATGATACAAAGTAACACAGATTTACAGTTTATCCCCCAACAATTATATCTGTAATAGGTATCCCCACAATAATTATCTCCCTAACAATCATATCCCTAATAGTTATCCCCCCAACAGTTATATCTGTAATAGTTATCCCCACAATCATTATCTGTGTAACAGTTATCCCCCCATAATCATCTCCTTAATCATCTCCATAACAGTTGTACCCCCAACAGTTATCCCCCAACAATTCTATCTGTAATTTTTATCCCCCTAATAATTATCTCCCTAACAAATATCTCGGTAACAGTTACCCCTCAATAATCCTCTCCCCACCACTTATCCCCCCAGTAATCATCTCCCCACCAGTTATCCCCCTATCCAAATGCTTGATGACTTTCACAGTTCTAAATGTATTTTTAAAGTTTGCAGAGTTTGGTAGAATGTCAAGTTCTGACCGAATGCTGAGCTCCGTGTTCTGCTCGCCACACCCTTTGTAGAATTTGTCAAGGTCTAGTCTACGTTATGCGATTTAGTATTTTTATAACATTCAAGTTCTATTTCGTTCTGTATTTCACTTGAAGGTTCTGATTTGGCATCATCTGGCCATCCTGTAAATTCGTCTGGTGCTCTGCAGTTTTCCATGATAATGGTGTGGTCCCAGCTGAGACAGGCTATGACATCATTACTGTACAGGGAGATAAGGGTGGGGTCCTCTGTGACTGTCTGGATCTTCTGTATGATTTCACATCACTAATTAAGTGAATATGACTGGTCCCATATTTGGCCTCTGCAGCAAGCTGTTTTTCTAAAAGAGGATTACATCTTACTCCTTATGCTACACTGAACTAAAATGCTTAAATTGCTCAGACAACATGTCCCAAAGTCACTAGGGACTTCGAGATTGTTTCAAGACGAATCTCTTCTAAGAAACCATTTTAGCGTATTATTTAGTAGTGGTGTTCCTTTTATGTTTAACCTCTTCTCTTTCCTTTCTTGATGCTACACCTCTTACTCATCTCTGGTCTTTGAATAAAGCTCTATGACTAATCTGATTAAACTCCGCCATGGTGAAATGAAAGTATATCTAAAGCCAAGACTTTATTTTCCTTATGGATAGAGTAGGGGAAGGTTTAAAACTCTAATCAGTTTTTTTTTTCCTTTTATCATATGTCTCTCATTAAGGAGATTCCTCATCACTTTCTGTACTGTAGACTTAGCCCTCGTTCACACCTGAACGTTGTGTAGCGCGTTCTACGCTCGAAGAACGCTCTACAAAACGCTCAAAAATATAAATTGCATTGGAGTCAATGGACTCGTTCCCACCTTGCCGTATTTCCGCCCGTCCCGAACGCGCTACAAAACGGCCCACGCCTGAAAAGGTACAGGCACTACTTTGGGCTGTTTTGTAGGGCGTTTTCCATTGGAATACAGCCAAGTAGCCTTTGGAATCGCGCGACGATCGCACATAAAAAAACGCGCGACGGTCGCGCTTTTGCAATACGCCTAGGTGTGAACCCAGCCTTAAAAGCAAGTGAAAGGATATCTTTCCAGTTTTGGGGAAAGCCTATTTAAGACAGTTGGAACTAGTGTTGTCAATGGAAGGTGTGCCCTCTATTCCTGTTTTAGTGGCAACTCAACTTTTTGGATGTAGCCTCACTTTTCCTGATCTCATTGGTGATCAGGACAATTAGAAACAGACACAGAGAACGATAAAGACCTTTCAGTGGTTCTAACCCCTTACCACTCTATCTAAAGCTGGCCATACACTTAACAACCATCGCACGACTTCCGTCTTGCAATGGTTGTAAAGTAATTAAAAGCTCGTACAATCTGCCCATCTTGGACAGGCAGATCGTACCGGCGATCAACGCAAACCCGCCCCGCTGAGGGGAAGGCTTCCGATGATTCCAAAGCCGCACGGGCAGTGTGCGCTTGCGCACACCGGCCCGTGCGGCGTTCGTCTCCCGAGAACGCCACTAACCCGCCGACAATTTATGATTCTCGGCGGGTTTTCAAGCCTGCTCAGGAGACAAAAGACGTGCGACCGTACGGTAGAAACTGTTGCATGCCTTCCATACACCTGCCGATTTATAATACGATCGCAGGATCACCCGCGATTATCGTATGATAATCGGCAGGTGTATGGGCACCTTTTAAGATATAAAGGAGTGTTGCCTTTAGTTGCACTTTAAAGCAGAATGTTATTTAAAAAAAATGCACTTTTTGGCTATTAGATATTTGCACAAAATTACTTGTGTGCTTTAATATATACTGCCTGTACTTATGTCTGAAATTAATCTTGCTATCATCTTCCTTGCTGCTTCTCAGTTGAGACTCTGCCTCCTGCTCCCACATGTCAGCGTGCACACTCCAGCCGTACACAGTGTGCTTGACTAGAGAGCGCGGCCACGGCAGATAGAGTTAGAAAAAAAAAAAGCTGAGGGCGGGGCTGCATTCCCTGTTACGTCCCCTAAGCGGAAAGGAGCTTGGAGCATGGCTGCAGGGGGCTGTTTTCTGTGACTTGTGATTTCATTTATCTGGGATGTGCTGCTGCGACTTTGGAAAAGAAGAAGAATGCTATTAGAGTAAAGGCAAGAAGTACTTTTATTTGCCCTTAAGTCATAATTCTCTTTTTAAGTGCTGTTTTTTTTCTAGGTGCAAAAATAAAAAAAGTTATACTCTCCTGATGCTTGGAGCTGGCTTGCTCTTAGACTGCTCCCCGACACCGGTCTCCTCCTCCGCTGCAGCAATGGTATGTCCCTCTGCGTCCTCGTGTCCTATACCCTGTGCATAGAATGTGATGACTCACGGAGCTTAGAGCGCTGCAGCGGAGGGTGAGAGAGGATCCAGAGACCCATCTAAGAGCCGGCTCTGAAGATGAGGCGACTATTACCTTTCTATTTTAACATCTACATGCCCGTAGTTCTTCTTAAATGTAACATTTTCAGGAACTGGGAGGCAGAGAAAAGAATTGTTTGTTCAGCTTACAGGAGGATAAGGGTGCAGGGGGACCCTATTTATCTGATGATGTTCTTTCATAGTACAGGAAAGCTGCCCATACACAATACTTCTCTCTTACAGTCCCGTGGGCTGAATGAGAAAAATCACTTGTTTCCCTTATCCACCCTACACAGCATGGATGGATGATTCTCCCCGGTATTAGGACAGCCAGCACCGGCAGTAGTCAGAATACCGAAACAGAGACTGCAGCTGTTCGGCTGACTTTTTTTCCACTTGGCTTTTTCCATTAATTGATACATTTTTTAATTATTATTATTTGAAGTTTGTCAAGCCGAGAGGTGTCAGCAGGTCTACCCACAGCATTAAGTTTGGACAATTATTGTGAATTCAAGCCGTAAATTAATCTTAAGAACTTGATACAGGATGCTTCATAGCTTCAGTTGTCAATACTTTGTAATGTTATGTGGAAATGGTGTATACATAGTAAAAATGGCTGTATTACAACTGATTTGTCACATAAGATGATCCACATATATGCATTTCAATGGTTGCATTCTCTTTAATCCTGCTGTGTTTGGGTATTGCCCCTCTTGGTCTGCTGCCTTCAACTAATTCTTGGTTTTTAGCAAATACCCTATCTATCTATCTATCTATCTATCTATCTATCTATCTATCTATCTATCTATCTATCTATCTATCTATCTATCTAACTATCTAACTATCTAACTAAACAGACACAGAGAACGATAAAGACCTTTCAGTGGTTCTAACCCCTTACCACTCTATCTAAAGCTGGCCATACACTTAACAACCATCGCACGACTTCCGTCTTGCAATGGTTGTAAAGTAATTAAAAGCTCGTACAATCTGCCCATCTTGGACAGGCAGATCGTACCGGCGATCAACGCAAACCCGCCCCGCTGAGGGGAAGGCTTCCGATGATTCCAAAGCCGCACGGGCAGTGTGCGCTTGCGCACACCGGCCCGTGCGGCGTTCGTCTCCCGAGAACGCCACTAACCCGCCGACAATTTATGATTCTCGGCGGGTTTTCAAGCCTGCTCAGGAGACAAAAGACGTGCGACCGTACGGTAGAAACTGTTGCATGCCTTCCATACACCTGCCGATTTATAATACGATCGCAGGATCACCCGCGATTATCGTATGATAATCGGCAGGTGTATGGGCACCTTTTAAGATATAAAGGAGTGTTGCCTTTAGTTGCACTTTAAAGCAGAATGTTATTTAAAAAAAATGCACTTTTTGGCTATTAGATATTTGCACAAAATTACTTGTGTGCTTTAATATATACTGCCTGTACTTATGTCTGAAATTAATCTTGCTATCATCTTCCTTGCTGCTTCTCAGTTGAGACTCTGCCTCCTGCTCCCACATGTCAGCGTGCACACTCCAGCCGTACACAGTGTGCTTGACTAGAGAGCGCGGCCACGGCAGATAGAGTTAGAAAAAAAAAAAGCTGAGGGCGGGGCTGCATTCCCTGTTACGTCCCCTAAGCGGAAAGGAGCTTGGAGCATGGCTGCAGGGGGCTGTTTTCTGTGACTTGTGATTTCATTTATCTGGGATGTGCTGCTGCGACTTTGGAAAAGAAGAAGAATGCTATTAGAGTAAAGGCAAGAAGTACTTTTATTTGCCCTTAAGTCATAATTCTCTTTTTAAGTGCTGTTTTTTTTCTAGGTGCAAAAATAAAAAA
Organism: Nanorana parkeri; assembly: GCF_000935625.1. NCBI lineage: Eukaryota > Metazoa > Chordata > Amphibia > Anura > Dicroglossidae > Nanorana > Nanorana parkeri. Next base: position 2,415,777 of record NW_017306275.1, on the reverse strand, counting down.
AGTTATACTCTCCTGATGCTTGGAGCTGGCTTGCTCTTAGACTGCTCCCCGACACCGGTCTCCTCCTCCGCTGCAGCAATGGTATGTCCCTCTGCGTCCTCGTGTCCTATACCCTGTGCATAGAATGTGATGACTCACGGAGCTTAGAGCGCTGCAGCGGAGGGTGAGAGAGGATCCAGAGACCCATCTAAGAGCCGGCTCTGAAGATGAGGCGACTATTACCTTTCTATTTTAACATCTACATGCCCGTAGTTCTTCTTAAATGTAACATTTTCAGGAACTGGGAGGCAGAGAAAAGAATTGTTTGTTCAGCTTACAGGAGGATAAGGGTGCAGGGGGACCCTATTTATCTGATGATGTTCTTTCATAGTACAGGAAAGCTGCCCATACACAATACTTCTCTCTTACAGTCCCGTGGGCTGAATGAGAAAAATCACTTGTTTCCCTTATCCACCCTACACAGCATGGATGGATGATTCTCCCCGGTATTAGGACAGCCAGCACCGGCAGTAGTCAGAATACCGAAACAGAGACTGCAGCTGTTCGGCTGACTTTTTTTCCACTTGGCTTTTTCCATTAATTGATACATTTTTTAATTATTATTATTTGAAGTTTGTCAAGCCGAGAGGTGTCAGCAGGTCTACCCACAGCATTAAGTTTGGACAATTATTGTGAATTCAAGCCGTAAATTAATCTTAAGAACTTGATACAGGATGCTTCATAGCTTCAGTTGTCAATACTTTGTAATGTTATGTGGAAATGGTGTATACATAGTAAAAATGGCTGTATTACAACTGATTTGTCACATAAGATGATCCACATATATGCATTTCAATGGTTGCATTCTCTTTAATCCTGCTGTGTTTGGGTATTGCCCCTCTTGGTCTGCTGCCTTCAACTAATTCTTGGTTTTTAGCAAATACCCTATCTATCTATCTATCTATCTATCTATCTATCTATCTATCTATCTATCTATCTATCTATCTATCTATCTATCTAACTATCTAACTATCTAACTATCTATATCTATCTATCTATGGGGGTGATTTACTAACCTAAACACACGCACGCACTAGGTGCGTGTGATTTTCACACAGCAAAACGTATTTATCAACCAAAAAGTCTCTAAAAGCATATTTCCACTAATGCCATATATGGAACAATCATGCACATGATGCATATATAATGCTGCTTCACAGTTTAGACAAAAATGGTTAGCTCATGCATTTACATTCCTGCATTCATCAACGCAAGCAACATAACATAGAGCTAATTTACACCACATTACCTTGCAATTCATTGCAGGGCTTTGCACAACACACCTGCTGGGTGTGTACACACTACAAAGGTGTTTAGATTCCACCCATAGATCATGCTGGGAGGGAACACACTACAGAGGTGTATACACGTTCGTGGTGTGTTTAAAAGGTTAGTAAATCAACCTCTATCTATCTATCTATCTATCTATCTATCTATCTATCTATCTATCTATCTATCTATCTATCTAATCTATCTAATCTATCTATCTCGCTATAGCAGGATGATAACACTTGGCATAGAATCCTGCTAATTATGATGTATGAAGTAGGGATTTCAGTTTTTGGGAAGTCCAGTAACATGTATACACCAGATTAGATTTCAATACAGCTTCTTTCCAGGTACCGAACCACTTATTTAAAAAGTAATCCCAATGTTACTTCATCGTCCATATACGATGATTGAGCCATACAGCTCATTGTTAATAGAATTGCCCCAGATAATTTTTCTCTTTTTCTTTTTGAAGATATCCAATAACGTTAGGAAAAGTGGATAGTCCTGTTTCCAAAGTCTTGTAACACACTTCCTGGCAGCCATTATGGTATGAAAAACCAAAGACTTTCTGATAGAATTGTTCCCCATTCAGGCCGAGTAAAGCTAAGTCTGGACTTCGTTCATTGTTGTGCATAGGTACAGAGGATATGAAATAGAAGGTTTGTAGCCAGAAATTAGTCACTTTCAGACAGGTCCACCACATAAGCAGAATCGTAGCTATATACAAACCCCTCCAGCACTCTCTTGAATAGGCACTCTATTCAGCAACTCTTGGAATATTGTTAGAGAGGCAAGAGAGATTATAGAACCATCAAAGAAACATTTTCTGTGCCGATTGTCAATGTAGAGTACAATGAGATGTTCTATGTAACCATTTAAAGGTCATAGCCCTTTTGTCATCGAAAAAATATATACGGTAAGAGGACAGTGCAAAAACAAGTGATATGCCCTGATTTTATAACTAGGGTCATTAAATAAGATATAACTTGGCGGTGCAAGGTCTATATTTTGTAATGAGGTGCTAGAAAGGCAGTGGTGCACTTGCAAATACTTGTAAAATTCTCTTTGTGGAAGATTATCTTTGAAATGTAAGTTTTCACAAGTGTGTAAAACATTGCAATGAAATAGATCTGCAATTTTGGATATCCCTGTGTTCATAAAGTTTTCTAAATTTTGATTCTGTATTGGGCATTAAAAACCGTAAGTTAGGAGCTGCATCTGTAGAATGTCATTTTCCTTATACCAACTGTGTATCCGAGAAACAAAGAGGGGCAGATAGATACAGGCAATTGTCTCTTTACTAGGATAAGCGATTTGAATGCCCAAGTATGAGACACTGTCCTTTATCCATCGCTATGGATGTTGTGCTTGTAGTAATTTGTTATTAGAGTTTGGGAAGATCATAATAAGTATTTGTGATTTAGAGTTGTTTATAGCATGATACCCTACCAAAGTCTGTCAAAGCATTTTGGGTCAGCACCATAAAGACCTATGGTATGGGCTTCCTCACCCAAGGTCACCCAATATGCAGTATACTTGGGTTTGTTTGAACATGTTGGCCATTGGTTCCATCACGTGTTGCATGTGATGTAACTAGGTAAAGGAAATGGGGTCATACCATGTACAAATCCCACTTAAACTACTCTAACCAATGTTGGCAGAAGGGTTTAGATACAAGAAACCAATATGTTTTTGTATAGCTTTACATCTGTATTTTAATAAGGAGATAAGAGTGGAAGTTATTTGGATCAGTCATCAGCTTGTGTGGTTTATGAGTCACTATAATGGACACTAGGTTCTTATTGTAAAACACCCATTAGGTGTAGCTAGAATGAAAATCTAAGCGTGGGGCTAGAAGATTGTCGTATGCTCTATAGTGCAAAACCATCACCGAGCAAGCACCCAGTATTTAATGTGCTGTGCCAGTTCTGTTCCATTGGAAGTGAATGGCAAAATCAGAATGTGGGTATATGGAAAACCTAACCAGATTTTATGAGAAACCATTTAAACTCCAGGAGCTACAATACAAGTAAGTTCTCATACTACAGCAAGTATGGGCAAAATCCCAAATGACATTTGTGATGCAGTCTGTCACTTGCATTAACACAGTAGTTTTTTTTCTGAGTTACCCCTGTAACAGGTTTATTACCTGTTGATCCATCTAGTAGATCCAATATTTTTCCATGTTCTATAATGGTGCCAATGTTGTGCAATGAAATCACACAGCAGCATTGTCCACCTGTGGGACATGCTAGGCTTAGATAGACCAGTAGTTTTAAATAGACTTTAAGTAAGAGAAATACAAACTAAAGCCCAATACCAGCTACAATTTCAAGCAGTTTCTTTTTTCGAAAAATTAAAATCCAACCATTTTAAGCACACCAGTAGTGTTAAAGGAGAACTATGAGGTGAGTGAAAATCACTCATCCTCATAGTTCAAGCCGACGTGTGACAATGAAACTGTCACAATTCGGCTCAATAGATCGGGAAGTGAGCGAACGCATAACGTTGCTCGCTCACTTCTTGATCATCTCCCTGCGGTGACTGTCACTCACTGCTCCCCGCAGGGATTCCCCCCCCTCTCTGATCCATCAGCGCTGAGTGAAGGAACGGACTGGGAGGGGGCGGGTACAGTTGGCTCTGCCTCCTAGATAGGCAGAGCCAGCTGTCATTCACACAGCTGGGTGGATCTCGACAGCATTGTCAGGATCCGCCCCGGCTGCAGCAGTCTTAGTATACCGCGAGCTGTAGCTTGTGATATACTGAGCATTGGGTCATGGGAGGACGCTATTATATGTTCTCCCGTGACCCTTAGAACTATGGGGGAAAACACTTACCCCATAGTTCTCTTTTAAATGGATTGTCTCCGCCCCTGTAGCTGTTACTTTTGCTGGACATCTTAGCCTGTTAAAGGAATTGAACAAATAATGGATCTACTGGCAGGACCATCAGGTAATTATTCAATGTTAAAAAGGGCAACTTAGAATGACAAAAACTGCTGTGTTAATGCTAGTGGCAGATTGCATCACTTAATTTTACCCGTAACTTTACTTTAGTGCTTAAATATAACTGTAACTGCAGTAGAGGAGTGTTGTCCAGCTATTGGCCCTCCTGAAGTTCTATGGTTCTCAGATTCTATTAAAAAGGAACTTCACTCTAGAACTTTTTAGAAATATTTACTAATGGCAATCTACAAGCAGATACATACAGATAATTGCAGGATTTTGATCATTTGCATACCTTATTTTTCTTTCCCTCCCCATTCTTTGCAAGGTGGCTATTTTGGCTAAAGGCAGGTGAATCCATCTCCCTTTTCTTCCTGGAACTTTTGGGTCTGCTTCCTGGAACATGTGACATTGTACATCATCTCGGGGGGAAATGCCCTTACCCTGAGATCTATTGAGATTTTGCAGTTTAAAGATATGATTTCCTAGGAAGGCATTTGTGATGTAGCCTTCCAAAAGATGCATATCTTCCTCACTCAACCAGGAAGTAGAAAAACTAATTGTAAGTAAAAGAAAAAAAAATTAAACTAATGAATGTAAAATGATTTCACTTCCGCACGCAGAGCTGTATGCTGATGTGATTTTTAGCAAAAGGGGTGAAGTTTAACTTTGAGGGCCGGTTCACACCATATCCAGTGCATTCCCCCACTGTTTGTGCCGGGAACACACTGGATCGCATAAACCAAGCCTGCCACGTTCTGGGGCGGGAGGAGGCGTGGTGGTGCCATGCATGTCGAGTACTGACCTAGTCGAATTTGCCGACCTAAGACATCTGCGCTTGCGCACAGACCAGTATTATCGAGGAAACAGGCATTTATTGACAAAGTATTTAGTTTAAATAAATAATATTCCATCCATCATTTATTGCCATGGATGGCATATTATTAACGGTCACAATTAACAATTACACACTAATACTTTGTAAATAAATGCCTGTTTCCTTTTTAATTCCGTCTGTTTGCAAGCGCAGATACTGGGTTGACGTTCTCGATAGAACACCGGCACTAACATTTTAACTGAAGCGTCTGCCTGAAGTCCCTCCCATGCTGGGGACCTCGGCAGCCTTCCTGTTAACCACACGTTGCCTGTTTATAGCGTTGGGGGGTGGGGAGCCCTTTATGGTTTCTTGCATCGGGGCCCTGAAGGTTCTAGATACGCCTCTGGTTGGGAACAATACTAACTGTTAACTTCCTCTTTTTATTGACTCCGCTATCAGTCCACAAGAATGCTTGGGGGGGATTAACAGGTATTTTGCTTTTAACGGACATACTAAAACACTTTCAAATGTATATTAAGCAGACCAAAAGAGAGCAAATAGAGACACATTATGATTCACAAATACTTGCAGAATGGTATTTGACATTTACTTTTTTGTTACTTTACTCTTACTGTTGCGGTAATATGTTTTATGCAAATGATTGTAATTTAAAGGCTACAGTGAACCTGTCGTGGCCTACAAATGTGATTAAACTAACAATACTTTAAAGTGGTACCTGCAGCTACATGTATTTATCTTGAGATCGGGTCCCTTGGATTCCTGGCTTAGGCTGTACAAAGGGCTTTAACATCTGTCCAAGTTGTCGCTTAGCCCTGCCACTATCTGCATTAAGCTTAAACACCTGCCATTTATCTTCAAACGCTAATGCTCGCACTGACCACAGTGACTAGTTCAATGACTAGGAGGGGGTGGGCTGGGTCTAATGGAAGTTAAGGCCTTCATCCTGAGCCTAGAACCCTAGAGGCTACACAGGGACAAAGGAATTATTTCCCCTTATCAGCGCTCCATGACCCCTATTACTGACCATTAACAAATGTCAAAATGACAGCCAAGAATTGCTATTAGCCGTTGCTCCTGAGTAAAATAACACTTGTAAATAGTCTGAAAATGTAATTCAGTAGTGTGTTGTAAATTTTGTTATTTTGTTATTACTATTTAATTCAAATGTAGATCAAGGGTGTAGAATTATTTATATATATATGTGTGTGTATATATGTACACATACGTACACACACACACACACACACACACACACACACACACACACACACAAACACACAGTATATATTTGGTGTGATGGATAGATGACTGAATCAGAGCAACTGCAGCTGTTGTGGGATGTTTCTAAACACAGGGTGGCAATCCTGACCCGTGCCCAGCACCAAAAGCACCTACAATGGGCATATGAGCATCCGAACTGGACCATGGAGCAATGGAAGATTGTGGCCTAGTCACATTTTCTTTTACATCATGAGGATGGCCAGGCACGTGTATGCTGCTTACCTAGGAAAGCAATGCCACCTGGATACACTGTGGGAAGAAGGCAAGCCGGTGGAGGCAGTGTGATGCTTTGGGCAATGTTCTGCTAGGAAACCTTGGGTCCTGCCATTCATATGGATGTTACTTTGACACGTTACACCTACCTAAACATTGTTGCGGATCAAGTACACCTCTTCGTGGAAATCGTATTCCCTGATGGCGGTGGCCTCTTTCAGCAGGGTAATGACCCTGCCACACTGCAGAAATAGTTCAAGAATGGTTTGAGGAACATAACGAGTTGGAGGTGTTAACTTGGCCTCCAATTCTCCAGATCTCAATCCGGTCCAGTATCTCTAAGATTTGCTGGAAAAACAAGTCTGATCTATGGAGGCCTCACCTTGCAACTTCTAGGACTTAAAAGGTCTGCTAATGATTGCTTGGTGCCAGGTACCAAAGCACATCTTCAGAAGTCTAGTGGAGTCCATACTTTCGATGGGTCAGACATGTTTTGGTGGCAAAATTGGACCTACTCAATATTAAGGGGACCTACTCCATGATCTGTGTATATGTATGTGTGTGTGGTTATAATTGAGGATATAGTAACCATACCATGTCCTCAATTATCTACAAACACTCAGCAATCACTGATCACCGTGTTTTTGTACTCACTCTCCTCTGTCACACACTGTCACAGGAGGCTGAGTGAGCGGTGTAGAGAGGAAAGCCCAGCCTCCTGCCTCCTGAGCTGTCTCCGCCCCCACACCGCTCTGCCGCCGCCCGCTCACAGCGCTCTCCTCCCGCAGCGCTCGGCCGGCTGTCACTTTCTCTCCTCCCCGCTGGGACACAGAGCAGCGCCCAGCGGGGAGGAAAGAAATCAGGGATGCGCCGACGTATCGGCAGGAAAATAGCACTTTCGGCATTTAGCCAAAAGTGCCATTTTCGGCCGATATGTTTCGGCGGTCGGTATGTATGTGTGTGTGTATATACAGCTATATACATTAAATATAAGCCCTATTCTTTATCTGCTTTTTACATATTTTTTTTAAACCATTCCCCCCCCCCATTTTTATTGATTTTGTTATTTTGTTTTCAGTGTCGCATAAAAAAGAATTGCACAAAATTGAATGCAAATTGAATAATTTCAATTAACTTTGACATGCTTTGTACCAGGAATATAATTTTACTGTCATTTTAAAAGGGACTTATTATTGAATAAAAGGTATAATTTTTACTTCTAGTTAAACTTTTTTTTTAAACCCCTTATTGTCGACTGTTCGAAAACCTTAATATGCAAACACAGTTTTGCAACCTTGGCATGTGTTATTAAAGCTGTGCATATCTTTGCAACTACTTATGGCATCCAGATGAAAAATACCTTGACTTTTTCTAGGGCAAATTGGGCCTTCGGTTAGTGGTGAATGTTAAAGTTTATATCCTGATATTTTATTAATCAAATAAAGACTGGGCCAAATTAGTAAAAACATTAAATAAATATCTATCTAAAACCTAAAATTATGGATTTACCCTCACTTTCATTCATTCATTCATGACGTGTTAACGTTAACACTTGTATGTAGAAGTTGACAGTAGAAGTTATTTTTTCTGAGGATATGGGTAAACAACGCGATTTAACAGCCTTTGAACGTGGGATGATTGTTGGCGCTCAAGCCATGGAGCGAGTATCAGCAAAACGGAATTTGTTAAATGTTCAAGAGCAGCTGTTGTTAAAGTGTTTAAAGACTGGACTGTCAGCCGAAAATGTGCGAACGTGCGAATTGTGGCCGTCAGCGACTAGTCAATGTTAGGGCAGAACAGAGAGTGGCAAGACTGGTACAAGACAACACAAGACAACAGAAGGGTAACAGTGCAGTGTCAGATTCCTCGCATCACCTTTCAACATCTCGTGGAGTCATCTCGTGGCCCAATGAAGTACTGATGGGGTGGTCATAATAATCTGGCCACTCAGTGTGTATATT
>NW_017306275.1:2395570-2406347 GCF_000935625.1 Nanorana parkeri | reverse complement strand
TATATATATATATATTATGTGTGTGTGTGTGTATGTATGCATTTTTCAGAAATGCATTTATTCTGCTATCATGCTAAAAGCATCATAAAAAAATTGTGATTTCATGGTAAGGAAGCGGCTTGTGATAGTACAATAGAGGAGATGCAATTAAAATGAAAGGTAAAGTACTCCATAGGTCAAAGCATCGAGATTGACATGTGTACAAGATTGTGTTTCCTGGCATTACAGATTGAATGTGTTATTGGAAAGAATAAAAAAGTGATGCATTTCTCTAAATGTCAGTTCTATTCTTCTGAAAGGCTATGCAAGGAATGATAGACAACCTACAAATCCGATTTCAATCTCAATCCTAAAATTCAAGAGAATCAATTATGTGTAGATATAAAAATGACAGCAGAAAGCATTGACCATTTCTTTGGAATTTAAGGGAAATAGGTTCCTCTGATATGCAACAGATTTCATCATTTAGATAACTTCTTCTCCCGTCATACACAAAATATAAAAGACGTACGAGATGCAAAATGGTATTCGTAAAGTTCTTCCAAAGGCTATTCTACCCTACACCAATCCAGCATTTACTGGCCTATACCCTGTTTGCCTATTAAAATATTTTTCCATATGCTCTGCAAAGGTCCAAAGGTTCTGGCGCTGGCCAATGTTGTAGCCAATTTATATCCCGACGGTGGCTTCACTGACCCCTCTACACAGCTACTGCTGATTTATTGAGTACTACAGGACAGATTCTTATCGTCATTGATCTACTCCAAGCTCATGACATCACCACAATGAGTGGAGCCTTCACTGATCCAGCAACAGAAGGAATGAAAAGAAGCTCTTGTCTACTAGGTAAGTACCAGTAGATGCTAGTCTGGGAACGTTAGTCAGTAGTATTACTTATATTTAATGTGTTACCCAGGGGCGTCCCGAGGCCGGATGACACCCGGAGCAGAGATCGGGCGACACCCCACAGTGACATCATCGCGCAGACGTGGTCAATAATTGATGCCTGCCGGCGGCCATCTTGGTGATGGACGCCAGCAGAGAGAGAAGGGGACGTTCACCCAGCGTGATGCGGTATTCCGCCGGGTCCCCTCCTCTCTTCAGACACTGTCCATGACCGAGTGCCTGACATTTTAGAGGGGGTGACACCAAAATGACTGATATATATTAGATCGTTATATGGGACCATAATGGGGTAGTTTGGTTTTAATGTGCTATTGTATCATGTTGACATAGATGTAACCATGTTTATGAATCAATGTTTTTTAAATACAACTACTTGTGTCTGATGGATATGATGTATGGCTTGAACACCATGTGTTTCTTTCTTTCTTTCTTTCTTTCTTTCTTTCTTTCTTTCTTTCTTTCTTTCTTTCTTTCTTTCTTGTTCTCTGTGTATTCAAATTAGGGGTGTTGTGCCTATCCCTACTGGTTCAATTTTTATATTTGAATTTGACAGAAGCACAAATAATGGTAATGATCAGTATAAAAAAATCAATAGATGTTTGTGCAGGTTCCACAAATATAGTCAGGGTAGTGGATGGTGGCTCACAATAAACTCCAGTCCTGTCTACCTTCCAATCTTTGATGCATTTTCAGGTTAACAATGTGTAGAATTCCAGCTGTTACATGTAAAGGAACTCTTTTAATTGGCATTTGAAGCCCCTAAATCCTATAGATTTTTCTCAGTTACCCTTTTTTTTTGTTATTTTGTATTTCATGCTAACCCTGTGTAGTGTGACCTTTTTTATATACATTTCTAGCATGAAGAGATTCAGTTATCTAAATGGTATATTGTGGCATGAAATTCTTTCCTTCTAGTTGTGGATGACAATGTCATGGTTTAGTGTCATTTAGTTTTAGTAAGCATGTGTATCATTGCTAGTGACATCCATGCTTTGAAGGAACAGTGGCTTACATTTCTCGCAATGACGGACTTAGTATTCTACTCTGATGTAAAATGTGTTGTCCTTTGTACAGCACTTGATGAAAAAACACAATTCATTGCAAATGATCTCTGCTACGGATCTGTTACAGTACTTGGTTTAACAACTATACTGAGACAAAGAGTTGCTCCAAGGCCTTTTCTAAACCATTAAAGAGAAATGTTGAGCTTTCCAACAAGAAATAATAGAGTTGGAACACTGTTATACCATTAAAATCGTGACATGAAACCTGATTGCTTGTGGCTTTTTCAACTTGGCTGTTCTCCTTAAATAGTAAGTTGACTGCCACATTTTTACCCGAGGAGAGAAAGGAGGCTAACTGCAAATACACCATTGTAGAAAAGGGTATCTAAGAAATATAGCTGCATTTTATGTGTAACTTCCCAGCACAAAAAATAAGATCATAGGAACTGTGCCATGGGAATGTACAGGTTTTACTTTGCCCCTTCCATGTCTAGTTTGTAGCATGCGCGCGGTATGGGTTCTGCCTGGAGCTAAACTTCCTGGTTTATTTCCTATATTTAATTCTTTATACTGTTCAAAAAGTACTTACTCGTGTTGAAGTTTTCATGTTTTATTGTAATAGAACGATAAATCACAGTGGATTTAAGTTTATGGTGGAACGCACCAAAAATGCATGCAAACGCATGCAAACACCCTGGAACGCACTGAAAGCCCATTTTGGGCTGGAAAAAAATGCAGTCCTGGTCCGGATTTGGTGTGAACAAGCCCTTAAAATTCCGATTCCAGTGCAATGCTAATTGTGTATTGGTTTCCAAAAAACTAATTAGTTCAAAAAGTACTTACTCGTGTTGAAGTTTTCATGTTTTATTGTAATAGAACGATAAATCACAGTGGATTTAAGTTTATGGTATTTTTTTCCCATTGTTGTTTAACCCCTTATTTCCACAATCTGTATACAGTATTAACATTTCTCAGCATGAATCCCCTTGTGCCCCTGAGTATACATTAATAATTGTCCTTCCTTTGACAGCTACCAGTCTACAGTTTGCACTACTACTAGTCATCAAACCCAGCTGTCTGCTTTGATGCCCACTAACTGCAAAACACAGTAGTAATATAAGGGTTTGTAGGGGAGACACATTGGCTGGGGAGGCAGCAAGCTACCAGACACACTTGGAAGTGTTGGATAGTGTGGCATCCAAAGCTTTGCTAAAACACAAAGTTCCAACACACTGCCCACCTGAAATCTGTTTCTCATCCTGTTTTGCAGGCTATTTTCAACCTGATTCCCTGTCGGTAGCAACAGGGTCACTTTAAACCACCATTGCTTTTATCTCTTGGTGACCCTCGAGGAAAGATATCTTCACTTTTCAGCACAACTGCTGTGACTGTAATGGAGGGGGCCCCAGTTTTCCTGTTGAATTTTTTTATTTATATTATATAAAAAATGCATCTGCAAAGGTGGGCATTAATACTCAAATATACCAGGTAAATAGCAACTAGGAGATCTCCTAATTAGGGTGATTAAGGCATGTAAGAAGCCATTGTCTAAATCAGCCTACCAGGCATCACCTGTAACTAAAATATCACTACTGGGTAGCCAGCAATTCTATTATTGGTGTTTAATCAGTCCGGGATTTCTTCACAGACCGTTTGTGAGCTTCTTCAATAACAAAATAAAGTGTCCCAATGTTATAAGCCATTGTAGGAAAATACTGCCCTAATAACTTACTTTATGTTATGGATATATGGCTATCTATTATATGACTATTTTAGAAGAACAAAGAACTACAGATTTACAGTACAGCACTACCAGGCACAATAAAATGGATGTTCCAATTGATATTGTAGTATGAAGAACTGCATGTACAGGTCAATAAATTTGTACAGCACACTTGGGTTATTAATAGGCCTTGTGGCCAGAATACCAGCAAGCATACAATGTTGTTTTTCCATTATGGAAATCGGACACTTGAAAGCAACATTTATTACAGTAGCAAAGTAATTGGTGTCAGGCCACTTAAAATCACCATTAATACCTACCCACAACCAGTGATGATTCGACAGCATCACTACCATTAAGTCATATGGAGATGGCACAGCAGCTAAAAATGTGTCTGTCAGAATAGAATTATAGTAAATGTTACTGCTCGGGAAATGGGAAGGTCACAGGTCACTTAATGTCTGACAGCCTGTCGGTTGCCTGACCTATCACAATGCATCATTACCACATTTGTGCGATGCCTGGTAATTGATGGGAAGTAGCTGTAGACTTTACCTGGAGCCTCAATGGGTCAACACTCACATGAAGTGTTGGGCTGCAACAAAGTAAGTCAGGCTTGTAAATAAGAAAACCAAAAACAATAATGATTTATGACTAAGGGCTTGTTCACACCGAGTGCGGAGCAGATGCAGAGCATTGCAGAACGCATCACAAATGCATCCAATGTATTACAATGGCATTTTGGGCTCTAGTTCACACCACAGTGTTTAGTTCCAGAACATGTGGAAAAACTTCAGCATGCCCTATTATTTTTTTCTGCTCTGGAACGCACCAAAAATGCATGCAAACGCATGCAAACACCCTGGAACGCACTGAAAGCCCATTTTAGGCTGGAAAAAAATGCAGTCCTGGTCCGGATTTGGTGTGAACAAGCCCTTAAAATTCCGATTTCAGTGCAATGCTAATTGTGTATTGGTTTCCAAGAAACTAATTAGGAGCAAGCAAATGAATTCCTGCATAGAGAAGTTGGTCATCCAGCATTTGTTCCTTTTTTACAGCAAGTTTCCTCCCTGCTTTTGTGTGATGATCATCTGGACTCGGGCTTGATTTACAAAAGTATGATGTAATCCTGCATTCATCTCAAATATCCACTGCAGTTAAACAGAGCTTCTCTTGTGTGGTTGAATATTTGAGGTGAACACGGGTTCACTTCATACTTTTGTGAACCTGTACTTTTCCCATTCAGGAGAAAATGACAAGCATGGCAATTGGCTGCAGGTCTTCGTGGCTGAGCAGGCAGTTGCCAGAACACTGTCATGCCAGGGTCCTTGTATAAGATCCGATAAGATTGACCTGAAAACTTTTTTTAAATTTAAAACAGAAGTAAATTTAAAAAAGATTGCTGGGAGGTAGGGAAACAAGTCTCTTCTGACAAAACAGTTCTCCCTGGGATCCCCAGCGACTCTTTACAGTTTTGTGTACACTATACACTGCACCCCGCATGCCCTTATTACACTCTCAGCTCATTCACAGCATCTCTAAGATTCCACAACAGGGGACAGATGATTTATTGCACAGTGCTGGAGAAGGGCATACTTGTAAGACAAGTGTGTCATGATGTGCATCTAAGCTCTGCATACTTGCACATTATGGCAAAACCCCACTTCATTTAGTTTTACTGGACGAATAGAACAGAAGTTAAGTAGAAGCAGTGATGGAGTATGCACCATTAAAGTAAACCAGGGCCCAGACTGACCAGGGCTCAGAATATGTCAATTCCTATAACTGTGTAATCGGTAAATGCACTGTAAAAAAGGCATGAGAAACCGTCTTTTGTGGGCCATATGCGGGCTTCTCACTCCTTTGTGGTCCTCTTTTGGGTTATGAATTTAAATAAAACAAGGACATAGCTGCTACCCTGTTGTTTAAAGCTACACTTCATTGTGTTTCTTTGCAGCTAAATACTTCAGGAAACATATTAAAGGGTAATTTTACTTTCCCAGGTAAGTTTGAGAAAATGGAATTACCCCCTCCAATCTGGCCCCCTCTCCCCCCTTGCTATACTTACATTTGGGCAAACACAACTTCCCCTCCTCTGGTGTGGGTGTACTATCCATACCACGTACTGCTGTGTAGTGCAGCCCTGTGCTCTGAATTTTGAATTTCGATCACAAATGGCAAGCACTCGATGAGAAGCTCTTCTGACCAGATTGGTGGGGGTTGCCTGATAAAGTGGAATTACCCTTTAATGTGGTCACTGTCAGAATCTGCAGGAACATGTTACTTTTATATAACAAGTTTTCTTCTTGAAGAGAGATTACTAGGCGATAGAATGCAGCTGCCTTGTTAATATGTCTGCATTACTTAATGGCTTTTTAAATTCTGCTTGAGTGTTATACTTCCTCTTTTTATATTTTCCAAGAAAACCTTTATTTTCTTTATAATGTTACTTCTCTTTTAAAACAGACTGCTGATAGTAAATACTCTGTTTAATGTATTCATTGCTATTGCATGTTCCACTGAAATAGCATTATGCTTGTTATTTAATATTCCCAAATTGCTGCTGTGTCTCCACCTTCTACTACTAGTCCGTGTTGGTGATTATGAAAACACTTGATGACATTCTTGGCAAGTTGAATCGACAGTAAACACAGTAGTAAAAATAGCTACAGTGAACAGGCTTATTGTAGAAAACAGTGGTGAAATACAAGGCAAAGGGAAGGGGGGTGGAATTGTATATCCTAGCACTAGTGAGTCTAATGGGAGTCACTTACTACCTCCGGCAAGTGTCTGAAATGCTCCAGGGCATTCCTTACCACCTTTAAATGATAAGGAGCAGATGTGTGGAACATTCTGTGTTCCTGCAGTAATGGAAGTTTAACTCTTTCAGAGGCAGCTGTATGCCCATCTCAATTACCCACAGGGTTAAAACAGGGGGCCATGTATTTGCAGTAGCAGATGGAAAGTTTAATTATAGTCTGTGAAGCCTTTTTTGGGATCAAGAACAGTGATAGCAGAAGGGGTGAATGTTAATGACAGCTGTGGTTCCCAGGCACGTAGAAGAATATTTGTGACAGTGTTAAATAATTTAGGAATATACAATTAATAATAAGAAGCATGGCTAATTGTCTTCTATTAAAGGGGAATGAGACTAAAAAAATAAATATGTATCGGATTTATTTGCAAAATGTATTGGTGCAGGATTTTTTTTTTGTTGCCTTTTTCGTTTAGTGATCGTTGTTTATAATGGAATTTGTAGGAATATGCTTATAAAGGTCTACAATACAACTGTTTTTCATTGTGCAAGTTTATATAATTGGCCTTTTCTCTCCACATTTAACGAAGGTGACTGTAAAAAGCAAAAGCAAAAAAAGAAAAAGTAAAATGTGGTCGCAAAAGCTATACCACATTAAACAGACTCCAGTGTTCTCCAGTATCCTTCCTTCAGAAATAATATTTATGTGAGAAAACAAATCAGGAAGTCTTTATAATTTGGTGGAGTACCTACAAAACTAAATGTTGCACAGTTAGTATTACCATAGGTAACATATAACATAGAGAAACTTTGGAAAGTGATAGTACAGAAAACTTTAAAGAACTCCAGGAATGAACAAAGTTAGCCTTTGCAGTGGGACCATCCAAGCACTGCAAGGGTTAACGTCTCGCTTTTCCTCTAGGGGACAGAATACAGAAGATACAGTATGTTCTTCTGATCCTCAGTCCTGTGGGAGTCGGCACTCACTTCTCTCCTCCACTCTGGCTGTGACATATCCCTCAGCATCCACACGTGTAATGCAGGTGAATGGGCTTGCATTAGATATGATAATATCATGGGTCCTTAGACTGCAAGAGCCCGGGGGAAGAGGCTGCGGGGACTTATCTAGCAGTGAGGCAGAATCGAGGATCAGGTGAGTATATCTTCTTTTATCCAGCCCCTAGGCCAAAATGAGCAGTTAAAGGAGAACTATGAGATGAGTGATTTCCACTCATGCTCATAGTTAGAGCCGACCTGTGACAAAGAAGATGTCACAGGTCAGCTCTATTGATTGGGAAGTGAGCAGAAACATGCACCGATTCGCTCACTTCCCGATTGTCTCCCTACAATGAGCGGTGACTGACAGTCACCGCTGCCCGCAGGGATTCCCCCCTCCCCTCTATGATCCTCCAGCGCTGAGTGGAGGAACGAACGGGGGAGGGGAGGGTACAGCTGGCTCTGCCTCTAGATAGAAAGAGCCAGCTATCACTCACGCATCTGGGTGGATCTCGACAATATTGTCAGGATCCATCCCGGCTGCGGCGCTCTCAGTATCTTGTAGGCAATAGCCCGCGATATACTGAGCTTTGGGTCACGGGAGGAGGTTAGTATATGTCCTCCCCTGACCCAAAAGAGAACTATGGAGAAAAACACTTACCACATAGTTCACTTTTTAATTCTTGCAGTGTGGGGGTAGCCCCACTGCAAGAGTTACCTTTGTTAAATCCTGGAGTTCTTTTATAAAGAGCAAAATTTCAATTCAAAACTTTATAGTCTTCTGTAATTTTTCTAGAAATTTTACGTGACCAGCTAAATATAAGTATCTCATTGTGGAAAAACATTTTTCTTTGTGTAGTTTGGGACTATATGTGTAATTAGTGGCAGCCGTATTTGCTCATTACATTTTCAAGCCGTGCCTTTTGCTTAGTACTGCTGCTGTGCAAGGCTTCAGTCACGCTGGGCAATTTTGGATACCTGTGGCAGAAACCTATGGATTCCTGCAGCAGGAAAACAAGATTTTCTGTAAAGATGCAGCCACATGTAATCATATCATATATGATTACATGCGGACTGCTGCTTTCAGATGTGGCTGCTGCCACCCAGTCATTAACTTTTATGGGTACAGCGGCCGCATCTAAATGCGACATCTGGAATCCCTGCTGCAGAAATCCATAGGCTCCTGCCGCAGGAATCCCAAATTGCTCAATGTGAATGAAGCCTTATTGTTCTCCATTGTTTGCCTATATCAGTACAGGTCTTACCAGTCTGCTCATAGAAATCAAATCCATTTTATCAGAAAACTTGGACTAAGACCCGGCTGTATTTAAGAGAAACCGTCGACTTAAAGGGGTTCTAAACCCTCCCGTTTTTTTGCCTATATCTACTGCTATCAAGCAGTAGATATAGGCAAACAGTTTTAAAAAAACCCTGCTAAAACAACGGTTTAAACTTACCTTTTTTTCTTTGCGCGCTCCTGCCCGAGAAAATGAAACTGTTCGGGCGCCCGCAAAGCATCTTAGACGCAAGGTAAGTGTATGGACGCGTGCACCCGCATGCAGACCTCGCTGGATCGGAGAGACAAAGCAGTCAGCGCTGGATCGGAGAGCCGCCGCACCGCTGGACGGACAGATGAAACCATCAGGAAAGAAGAAGAAGATCGGAATAAGAGACATCATTTAAGGTAAGTGCTAACATAGATTCCCCCAGCAGGGAACATGTTATCCAGCAGACACAAAAGTGTCAGATAGTTGGGGTGCACCTAGTTTTTTAGACCAGTAACAGGGTTGCTTTTTTAGGGATATGTTTGTGTGTTTAGCCTCTCGATTCAGTGTTTAGCACTTCTGCCTTGCAAACACTGGGGGTCCTGGGTTTGAATCCTGGTCAGGACACTATCTTCATGGAGTTTACATGTTCTCGCTGTGCTGACATGGGGGTACTCCGGTATCCGGTACTCCCACACTCCAAAGACATGCTGGTAAGTATATTGCCTCCTGTCTAAAGCTGGCCATACACCTATATATTTTCTGCCGATTTTTCTATGGTCACATGGAAAAAAATTAAACAGATTCCTCTATCTATGCTTAACTGTGTTGATGGAGGAATCTCCCACTGGGCCAAGCTTCA
This sequence comes from Nanorana parkeri, assembly GCF_000935625.1. Taxonomy (NCBI): domain Eukaryota; kingdom Metazoa; phylum Chordata; class Amphibia; order Anura; family Dicroglossidae; genus Nanorana; species Nanorana parkeri. Next base: position 2,396,836 of record NW_017306275.1, on the reverse strand, counting down.
GTATCTTGCTAGTCGGCCCCGCTGGCTGTCAAAATACCTGAACAGTCTGATTGGATGCAGGCATTGATCAGGTATTTTGACACACATTTCTCCATCCACACAGTTTAGCGTAGATGGAGAAATCTGTTGCACTTTATCCATCTGACCATAGAAAATCTATACGGTATGGCCAGCTTGAATTATTCCTAGTATGCGTTTGCATATGAGATAGATTGTAAGCTCCCCGAGGGCAGGGACTGATGTGAATATGTGCTGCATAAATGGTTGGTGCTATATTAATACCTATTGTGTGTGTGTGTTCAGTTTTGCTACCTGACTAATTTCAGATTGTAATTGTAGACTGTACTGCTCAGTTGGACACAGCAGGGAATGTCTGCTAGATTCCAGTTGGTTCATATAATTGTTATATTTTTGTTGCTGAAATAAGAGTGTAATGTGACCTGCTCTTAATGTTGTTCTTGTGTAATGTTGTTCATTAGCCTTCTGTTCACAAAGGAAATGAGCTGGAATGTGCTGTAAATGAGCATTTAGCACCAGATTTTACAACAGCAGTTTTCCCTACAACTTTGCCAAAGTTACTTGATTACTTTCCAGTATTAATAGGAACAGCTTTTCTGTGTGTGCAGGGACTGCTTCGTAGTTTTGTGTCTGATGTGTCCTATGAAACCAGAGCGGGTGGAATGTGGGCTGGTTAATGTGAAATATTACATTGATCGCTCCTAGCTTTACATCGCTTTTTTTGTTCTTTCATAACATGGGAAGCAGATTGTTGTATAAATGTTTAGTAGACTACTTGACAATAATAAAAAAAAAGATCTACCTACCATAAGATAAACTGAGAAAAACACAGATGTTCTTTTTCTGTGCTAATGGAGTATGGTTATGTAGGTTCATTTTGAAATTGATATGCTATATAACCCTTTTAAGCCTTATTGGCCTTTCGCTGGCACTCTTGAGGTTGCACTTTTGCTGATTGTTTGAATGATACAACACATTATTGCTTTGTTCTTCACTTCTCCATCGTGCACTGTTACCTCTGTCATTGTACTGTTATTTTTATTATTTAAATTTTTCTTGCTGATTCGGTTTCACATTTTAAACTGTGAACTCTCTCTTAGCTGAAAGTCCTGCACCTGCTAAAATAAATAGCATTGCTAAAGTAGATGTAAACTCAATAACTGAAATATCATATAAGATAATAGAGGGCTGGACAAATAACAGGAGGCGGGTAGCCAATGCTCTAAATGACAACTGCCGTCTTAACTT
>NW_017306275.1:2347623-2395558 GCF_000935625.1 Nanorana parkeri | reverse complement strand
CATATTTTCTCCTGAATTCCATATTTATTTGTCCACTACTGCTTTAATACATTAATGTAATTTTTAAATATTTTAAACTATGTCTTTCCTTAAAATAACTGGTGATCATGCCATGAAGGTTCTTGTTCAGTTTCTTTTTGTGATAGGGTCACTACCCTGTGTTCCTGTCTCCCAGTTGTGCTTCTGCTTTGTCACCCTGTCAAATGAGCTTCCTATGGAGACTACAAGAGGCCATTATGCAAGCTTGGTCCATTGTTGTCGCCATCAGTAAATGGGCTCTCAGAATGCAGCCATCTCTGGATTGCATGTACATACATGTAGATCGCACACTGCCCGCTCAGTATTGCAATAATCGACAAGGGCTTGTCGATGATTGTACTTGCGATGATCGCAAGTACGATCTGCCTGTCCAAAATGGGCAGGTCGAACGAAATTTTAATGACCTTACAACCATCGCACAACGAAAGTCATGCAATAGTTGTAAGGTGTATGGCCAGCTTTACACAGGACTGGCAAGTCATGTAAACAAACGGAATAAACTTACAACTCTGAATATGCAACCATAAATAATTGTTTATAATGTATAGAGTGTTTGTTTATAACCTTTTATATATTGTTTTCAAAATGGTGATGAATAAGTGATCTCTGCTTCCCTGCATTAACCCTATACAGTTCCTACAACCACTTTTTAAAGTCTTAGGCTGGGTTCACACCTAGACGTATCGAATATGCGCGTTTCGTGCCGCACGTTTTTACAGCGTTTCGTGGTAAAAAACGCGCGTTTCCGAAGGCTACTTGGCTGTATCTCAATGGATACGCGTGGCAAATACGCCCCAAAGAAGCTCCTGTACTTCTTTGGGCGTAGGGCGTTTTGCAGCGCGTTCCTACGCGCTGTAAAACGCCCAGGTGGGAACCATGCCCATAGGCAATCATTGGTTTTCACATGTTGAGCGTTTTACAGAGCGTAGGAACGCGCTGTAAGACGCCCAGGTGTGAACCAGGCTTAAGTCATGGTCTGTTTGGTAGGACATCTATTGCAACATAAATGTAGAACAGATGTAGAAACTGGCGCTGGCATTCCAGTCAAGAATACATGGAAATGGCAGTTTATATATGTGCTCCAAAGTTCTTATGGTAAACACTATTGCTGAATTGTGTTAAATAAAAAAGAGTAAGGAAGTAATAATGTTTTTAGTCTTGGTCAGTGAGCTTTTTTTGTATGTTGGTTTTAAGAAGATATCACTTGACAATAGAAAGCATTATATGATGATTTTCCACATTTGTAGAAAATTGCATTTCACTGGTTCTCTGACAATGCTCCTTTTCTGTCATGCACAGAAACTTGTTGGGTTTCAAATCTCTATAATACAACAATGCACTGCTATACCTGAACCAGAGTCCACAGACATCTGTGACTTCACTTAGTTCACTGAATGTAATGTGTGCTTTTAGATTATTTATTTGCAGACTCGAACTACATTTGTAAAATGTGTTGGCACGTAGTAGAGATTCCAGTAGACATTGGACGACTTGCGATTTGGCCAGAATGTGTTTAGGGATCCAGTGGCTGGTACAGCATATTGGACTACCTTTGACTGGTTTATGGCCAGTTTATGTTGAAACAAAGCAACAGGGATGCCTACATACGTTAAGCATTAGCTGAACTGTAGTTGCTTCATTGTTTTGATCACCAATGTTTCTGACGAGCACTGTACAAATGTTTTTTTGCATGTGGAAAACATGCTACTTGTTCGTTGGAGACGGGAGCACTTTGACATCCAGTGCTGGCCTGTCTTGGGAACAGTATAGGGCCAATTGTAATCAACCTAGGTATAGGAAAATTTTCAGTCCCAAGAAGAATCAGCCAGGAGGTGTTGGCAGACACACCGATATATGAATGATTCCCAAACTGTCCATAAATTGATGGATTAGGCAAATGTTCTCCAAGCTCCAGAGACCTTGAAGAGTACCTGTACTGTAGAAGCTGTGCCCCCCCCCCCCAAAAAAAAAAGCAAACAAAAGGAAGACTGATTTGTGTCTCTGTGTGAATGTGACCATTTGGGTGGATAAGCAGCACTTTGCTTCCTCATGTAATGGTTCCCCACTTGAATACATGTTATGTAATGAGTGATGGGGTAATTAACCAGAAGCTGCAGGAGAGGTTCCAAAAGTACACATCCCCAGAATGGAAAAAGCAGGTCTTTGGTGTACAGCTTCCTGTCCAGCTAACCCTCAGAAGAACAGTGAGCAGCACATTAATGATCAATTAATTCATGCTAATTACCAATTCTCACTCCTAATCTTGTGAGACTAGCACTCAGAGTTAGCAGTGCATTAGATAATCTCATACTGCAGATATAGAGCTATGAGACTACCCAACAGGAGGTCCTAGGGTGCAGTCAAACTGTACTGCTATTTTGCAGGAGGAATTTAAAGGCAAAAGGTACATTTTCATGGCACTAGTTTGGCACAATTAATACGGTATATCTAGAGCTTCACTGTAAGATAACAAAGTTTCAGTTTTAAAGTTCGAGTAGGTATAGCCAAAATATTTATTTTACTTTGGGTTAGAGTTGGGAAGGTTTAAAACCCCTGCTAGCTTTTTTTTTTTTTTTTTTGCAGTCTGTGCTCTTCTGTAGATATTTTCCTTCACTGTGTGTCCTAGAGAGGCAACAGGAAATCATAGGAAATCTCCCTAAAGTATAGGTTATTCCCGGAACATCTCTCTCAATTAGATTTACCCTCACCCCTTGCTCTGGTGATAACTTTCAAATTTTGATTTTGATTAATACAGACTTGACAAAGGGTCTAATCTCTTACCACTCTGTCCATTTAATTTGCTTTTACATATACCTGGTGGGCAGAGTATAAATGTCTACAAAAATGTTCACAAACGATTTATATGTGCATTTACCATATTGTATGCGTATTTGTAAAACCCTCCTTGTGTAAATATCCAAGAGCCCTGAGGCTACTGCAGGTGCCGCTATCTTGGAAGTAATGTTAGCAGCTCTAGCATACTGAGCTGTCACACTTAAAGCTTGGTTCACACCTAGGCGATTGAGCTTTTTTCGTGAGTTTTGTCATGCATTTTTTTGTGCCGTTTTTTGAATGCATAGAGATGTCTATAGGACCAAAACCGCACGATAACCGCCCAAAAATGGCTCCTGCACCTTTTTTGCATGAGAGGTTATTTTGCCCGCGCAACACAATGCAAAGGCGTGAAGAGCCACCATTGACTTGAATGCGAATCTGTGTTTTGCACAGCTTTAGCCTAGTTGTGAACCAGGCCTTATAGTAGTCTGTGTAGCATTACATCGGTAAAGGGGAAGGGTGGAGGAGCTAAGGCCAGCACATAGAGTAGACACTCTAGAAGAGGAGATGGCTATGACATGCGAGGAGAGGAGGGCTGTGCTAGGAAATTGACTAGTCACATTTTTTGAGCACGTTCAAAGGCACATTGCAAGTAAATATAAAGTAATACTGTACAGTAATACCTTGGTTTACAAGTAACTTGGTTTGAGAGCGTTTTGCAAGACAAGCAAACATTTCTGAAAAATGTTGCCTTGATATACAAGCAATGTCTTGCAATAAGAGCAAAATTTTGTAGAAAAGCGCCACCGGAATAAGGCTGTAGCAGTGCGAGCGATGAGTCTTTTTAACGACAATGCAATGTCACATTGGATAGATTCCTTGTTAAGGTTTCACGAAATGAAAAAGATTCCATTGAGTCAAGAGATGGCAGTGATTCTGTTAGTGAAGTGAAAGTCGTCCTACACAATAATATTCCTCTCTCTTGTCCCCCTCACACCAGCCACTAAGGTACCGGTAATTGGTTTATTTTTCTTTATATTTTGTATTATATTACAGTACAGTATTGTAATTATTTTTATATGAATATTTTTGGGTTGTGGAACGAATCATCTGAATTTCCATTATTTCCTATGAGGAAATTCGCTTTGATATACAAGCGCTTTGGATTACAAGCATGCTTCCGGAACGAATTATGCTCGTAAACCAAGGTATCACTGTATATGGAAAAGGATATAAGGAATAATACTGATTAAGAAGTTATACTGTATAAGGAAAACCACTGCAAGTAAGCATTTAAGGAAGAATTCTCATTAGGAATAGTCCAGGGTATCTAGGGTCAAGAGATTCATGAGAAAATACTTCTCTGTGGTTTTGGAAGGAAATGCTGAACAATACTTCCTAAAATTACATCCTTATGTCTGCTACTATTGCCTGATATCACCTCCCCTACATGGAAAACCCTTTTAATTGAGGCTTCGGGAAAAGCAAAGGATTGTAGACGATAGCCATATTTCAAAAGAATTCTATGTTGCCTTGTCTCTGTGAAATTTTAACTAAACCACTATGTGCGCTGATTTACAAATGTTTATCATTGTGTCACATTTGTTGTTTGTTTTTTCCTTCTGTAGGAAAGGTAAAGAGTGTGATAGGAATGGCAAGCTAATCTCATCATAGTTTATCCTGAGGCACAACAGCAGCTTAAATCTGTCTTGCATGCGTTATGAGCAATTTGCTTTCATTCTCCGTTGTTCTTTGTTGCAGGCTATACATGCTAATTATTGGAATGCACACAGCCATTCTGATCAAATAAGCATGTCTTATCAACTTTCTTCCTGCACAGTACATACAAAGAAGGATTCACATTTTTCACTGAAAACAAAAAGCAATGGGTTTGTCTTCCAGCTGCTAACTGTTGGTGTTCTCCAGAGTCAGCTCTCACCGACCAGCTTTTTGGATGGTGGGCTCAAACAAGGCAGCCACCATTTGCTTTCAATTTGTTTCTAACCCTAGATTCAGTTATACTGAAGAAAGCTTTGCAGCACCAAGTAGCCTTAGTGCTCCTACCTAACAGGCTGGGGCTCTGAGATGGGAGACCACTAGTGATCGGAAGTATTGGACATACCCATACACGTTCAATTTTCTTTACAAGAGGAAATTTAATTAGGTGCACATCTCTTACTCTGTGCAAGACAATTTGGGCTTTTGTAACATTAGGAGTATTTTCTTTAGCTATCACAGTATTTTCTTTTAATATTACGTGCATAACCTTATCTAGCTTTGGAGACACGGAACTGGTACTCAGTCTTCTGCCTTTTACTTTTTTCTTACTTGGTAGACTGTTGTTGGTGAACCTTTTTTCTAATTAAAAGCATGCAAACCATAACACAGTGTTGATATCTGAATATAATGCAGTGCTTTTCTAAGCATATATATCATACTGTAAAATAGACAAGTTTACAAGTTTACATTTAATTTTTAAGAATATACCATCAAGTTGGAGAAAAGGAAAATGAGGCATTGGCCATAACAAGTGATAATCTAAGTGTCAAAAATATATATTTTTTTATGAAAGTGTCAGACTTGAGGATTTGTTAAACAAAATTACACTGTACAGCCAGTTATTTCTCCTTTTTTAATTTGAATACTTGTTTTGTCAATAATCCACAAGAGTTTCATAGCTTTCAATGACAGAAAATAATGGAAACCAAGGAAACAGATTTGACTTTTTCAAAGTCCCCTCTATTACTCATATTTGTTAAGATGTGTTATAGTTGGCTACACAGGTAGCTCATGATTTGTTTTAGGGCTTGTAATCATAACTGCAAGGTGGCCAGCACACCCTGTTCTGGTTTCCTAAAATTTCTAACCTGACTAGGACTTGGGCACTCTCTTAAATGCAGTGGAGAAGAATAAGATCTACTGCCTTTCACCCCGGACTTTCACTCTTCTAACCCTAAAAGTGCTCTGGGCACTCTGTTTTAATTCCACTGATATTACCCTTACAGTAGAAAATGATGCAGCCTACAAGATTAGAGAGATACAGTATAATGTTATCATGGTATGTGTAAGGAAAAGTACTGACTTGTACTGTTTTATTACAATATTTAGCTTTTTTTTATCCTGTATGTATTTGCCTTGGCAATGAAAATATGAAAAGTAGCCTAACAAAGTGGTAATTTTAGGCTATCTTGGGGAAAAGGCAAGTTTTGTGTAAAGGAAGAAATTATACAGGTAGTTTGCTGTGATTTCCTTAATATTGGCTTACAGCAGGCACTATTTCAGGAAAGGATCCTGGCTGCTGCATTGAAAGCGGAGATATTCAAGTATGTTTCTTGGCAGATAAATAAACTTTTTGAACCTAATGCTGGAATAATCCGTCCTGTTGTCTCAAAAGGGCACTGTGCCATTTGACTCATCAATACATTCTTCCCAAGTAGACAATTACAGTATAATCATACTGAAATTTAGCCTTTAGTAATTTTGTTTGGACACTTGGTGGGTGTAAGGACTGTGCTTTGGGCACCCTGTTTTATTGCTGCTGTAAGCGGTGGTCTATATAGTAGATTGATGGCATCATAAAAGGAAAGTAGCAGTTTAAAGTATAATGCAGGGATAGCAACCTCAGCACTCCAGCTGTGCTGAAACTATTAATACCATCATGCCTTTGCAAGTTGTTTGTGGCTGTAAGTGTGTTACAATGCCTCATGGGATTTGCAGTTCTACAACAGCAGAAGTGCTGAGGTTACCTACCCCCTGGAAAATGTATTAAAACAATCAGTAGTCTGAGTTTGGGCTGGATGCACACATCTGTCCCAAAATTCTCTTCTCAGATTCTTTCAGTACCAATTCACACTTGCCCGTTTTCCTGCAGCAAAACGCAGGAATTTTACTGCAGGAAAGTGCATTTCAAGTAGAATTCATGGTATTGTCTAGACCTAACCATGCCCGCTGCAACATGCATGCATAGATATAAATGAGACCTAAAATTAGAGTCTCTGGAGCTTATTAACGCTTTTGCACAGTGTATAATAACTGTTTGAATGACATTCGCAGTGCATTACTGCAGCTAGATAGGGCCGAGGAGCATAGGAAGTTTATATGCTCCTTGGCTCCATCTAGTAGCAAATTCTCCATAGACTGCTACTAATTTAATGTATATCTAGACCCAAGAACAAAAATGTGTGTATGTGTAAATATATATATATAGATCTATATATATCTAGATAGATATATATATTTATTATGTAGCATTTTAAAACTGACCACTTGTCAGCCCTGTGTAATAGGTCTAAATGTCCTTTTAGTTGTAAGAGGTGCATAACTTACCCATCAGCTATTTGCACATATTTGATGACTTTTTTTCTATAAATATAGCTAAAAATTACAGTCCGGTGCTATGCGTTATTTTGGGCTGTGACAGTAATCACCAATTTTAGAACAGAGTGGACGCCGGATTAAGAGCTCTAAATGGCACTTAGACATTGCCTATAATAATAGCCATGTCAACCACTGAATCATCGGCGTAATCAGTGATGTTCAGGATAATTAAATATTTACTGTACTGTAAATCCCTTTACGGCTTCCTGCAGTGCAGCATATTATATATGACACTACATGCCTGGGAATTTGCTTAATGTAACCTTTTCAAGATTCTTTAATTTACATTCCTGCTCTTCATTTAAACTGTACTGTTAGTTTTTCATTATTTTTCTAATATTAGAAGTGACTGGAATGATTAAAGTTTCATTTTTGTAATTTGACATATAGAACTTGATGTGTAGTGCATTGTTACTGTTTGAAGTAGCAGAAACAAAAACTGAAAGGTTGACATGTGTTTTCATTTATTTACTACAGGTGGATGGTATATTAGACCCTTTTCACACAGGTGGTCCAATCCGATCCACCTATCAATTTTTCAGGTGGATGTGATTTGATTGGAAGCCCAATGTAAAAGTGCCCATACACCTTACGATTATCGTACGATAATCGTATGCGATCGACTTTTCGTACGACAATCGTAACGTGGGAATGTAGTGCCCGACCGATGGTACTGTACAATCGTACGACTTTTGACGGCCAAGCATGTTTGAAAATTTTGGTCGATCGTACGATGTTCGCATAGTTGGTGGCGTTTCCGTCCGTCAAAAGTCGTACGATTAACACTGCGCATGCGCAAACAAAAATAATTGCGGTCAATTACCGCAAGTCGTCCAGGTGTTTTTTTCTAACTACCGCTGATTGAACCTTGCGATAATCGGGGCAGGATGGGGCCATCATACGAAAATCGTACGACGGTTCGATCATCGGTCGAAAAGTTTTGTCCGATATATCGTAAGGTGTATGGGCACCTTAAATGTATGGGCAGCTAAATATAAATGGACACGTGTCCGTTTATATCCAATTACCCACGACATGATCTAGATTCAGAAAAAAAACATAGTTGCGTTATGGCATATCTGAACGTGATGAATCTGAAGTAATCAGATGTGAAAAGGCCCATGTCCACTTACATCCAACTCCTCATAGACCTAACATAAGTCCATATAGCTTCTCTCCCCATTCAGTCTATGGAAATTTAAAAGCTACTAAAGAAGGTCAGAGGCATGTCAACTGCACATACAATGAATGCTAAGTGATCTTGTACTGATGTCAAAAGCACGCTGCATTTGCCCATGGAAGCCTATCCACATAGGCCCTGAGGAGGATCATTATATTTAGTACCGGTATGCTTATTTCTGCTTGCATGGTATATACTTTCTTTAACATATATCTAAATCAAAGTACCAAAAAAAAAAAACTAACCCTCATATTTGGTGGCTGCACTAGTTTTCATGTTTAGGCTAAGAAAAGTACAAATAATGTTATCATCCTTTTGTTAACAACTAAGCTTCCCACTCCATGCAATGGAAATGAAGCAAGGAAGCCATGTTTAAAAAAAATGTTGGTACTATAATGTTTTGATACCGATGTTCCCTTGTGTTTTGTCTTGGCCCTGATGAAGGGGGTGTGTTTTTGACTCCGGAAACACATAGGGTCAGGGGACATTCTAGTAGAGTAGCCTAAGGCTGGGTTCACACCTAGGCGTATCAAATATGCGCGCTTCGTGCCATGCATTTTTACCACGATTCGCGGTTAAAAAAAATGCGCGCCAACCGCTTGTTTCCGAGGGCTACCTGCCTGTATCCCTATGGATACACGCGGCAAATACGCCCCAAAGAAGCTCCTGTACTTCTTTGGGTGTAGGGTGTTTTGCAGCGCGTTCCTACGCACTGTAAAACGCCCAGGTGGGAACCATGCCCATAGGCAATCATTGGTTTTCACATGTTGAGCATTTTACAGAGCGTAGGAACGCGCTGTAAAACGCCCAGGTGTGAACCAGGCCTAATGGAATAAAGGTGTAGTTGCACTATTTTAATTGGTGTGGTGCTTCAATTTTTACATCTACTATGTTCACTGTAGACCCAATGATACTGTGGAGACCCTTTGGGTTGTGGAAACTGCCTACCCATCAGCCAGACAACACATATTCAATGTACTTAACTACTGTTGGATGAGAAACACCAAGAGAAATAACCACACGGGTCCAGCCCTTTCTTTCCACATTTCCAGGAATACAATAGCTGCCGGGGACGATTTCCCCTTTACACTGTTTAGTGTGCATGGGGAAATTGAGTATTTTTTCTCATTCAGCCTGCAGGACTGAAAGAGGAAGAAACACTTAACCAGCTTAAAGTGACACTAAACTCAGGAGATAAATCTTAAAAATGCATTCAAGTACCTTACCTATTAACAAAATTGTAACTTATTTGTGCATCACTCAGCTGTAGATCCTCAAATCATCTCTGAATGTGTGCTGACACTGTCCTTCCTTCTGGAGGGTGGCTACTTTTGTTTCCCATGGTCACATTGTGTGTTGTAAAGTAGTCACCACTCCAAACTCATTCCCATGATGGGCTACAATCTCACATTTAGGTTATTAATTTGTATTGAGATTGTAGTCCATCATGGGACCGTGGAGCTGTGTTTTTCTGCACACAGGGCACATAGAGAATAGTTGTTTTCCATGTGCCCAATTCACACCATACCATGGCGTGCAGAAAAATCCAACTCAATGGACATGATGTGAATAAGCCCTTAATCTGCAGTTGGGTTTTAAGTGTGGTAACACACAGCAGCCAGCCAGAGTTTACTATTCATTGATCAGAAGAATGCAGAATAATTCCTGTGGTTGAAGTGTACTTATACCATCACTGCTGTTAGCGCTGTTGTGTTAAATTGGCCTGCTAGTAGGAGCTAATACTTCTAGCTCGTCACTACTCACTAATATAATAATAATAATGCATATAATTATGCAGTTATTTTAGCTAGTGATGACATCCACAGGTTTTCAGTGTTCGAGAATGTCAGATTAGTGAGACTGAGGGCTGAAATCCTATTCTAAATAAACACAATTAAATCAGGCAAGTTAAGCATAAGGGAGGCTGTTTACTCTTCAACCTTTTGTACTGTACAATGGGTAGAAGCAGGCTTTTGAGATTTAATTTGTTTTGTAGATGTCACATCCCAGAGTACTGACTAATGTGTTTTCCCAGGCGAGAGTTGAGAAGAGTGCTTATCTCTGCACTATTTCATTCTGATACCAACTGCAGGCTCTTTTTCTGTTGCTAAAGCACACAGGAACACTGCAGAGTGGCTTAACAACACAGATGGTTGATGAGACCATTTTGCTAGAAAGAGCTAGTTGTTTGAAATAATAATAATCCAAAAAAGTGAAAAGTCATAATGCATTTGTTATTGCCGAGTGCCCATAAGACTGATTTTCTGACTTAAAGTACAAATACCAGTTGTAGAAAAAAAACTTTAAAATTATTCCAATGAAAACCTTTGTTTATGTGGAAATCAATTCGTTTTAAAGTGACACCAAACTTAGGAATTCTAAAAAATGCATTCAAGTAGCTTCACTACTAACAAAACTGTAGTTTATTTTGTGCATCACTCAGCTATATATCTCCACACCACACCAGCACCTTTTATATGCGATCAATTCAAAAACTTCTTTATCTTCCTGAAGAAGCTTTGGCGAAACGTATTGGAGGCTGGACCCACTGCATTCTTGTGCGTTACCTAATGACAAAAATGTTTTGAGAAAAATGATGGGGAACTTTATTGAATTGATCACATATAAAATATGCCGGTGTGGTCCAGGGGAGGGGGCGTGATGCTGTGTGACTATGATTAATAACGATGTAAAGGGAGTTTATATTGTTACCGGTTTTAGGTAATGGGTTCATAATTTATATGTTTTAACAACAGGATATATTTGTGAATAAATGTATAAAAGAACACATTTTAAGATAAAAAGTTTGAAATATGTGATATGCATGTTGATTATGCTTTAATTTGTATTCATTTAATTTGTTAGGACACCTTAAAAGCGTGTATTCTTTGTAGGTGGATCTGGATTTTTATATATATAGCGTTCAAGGCCAAGAGAAATGGACTGATTATATTTCTCTGGTTTATATTTGAATACACTGATTCTACATTTTATCATGTTTGTTGCACAGATTAATATTTTTTATTTATTAATGATTAATAGCCAGTGAAAATTGTAGTTTCTGCTGATTTACAGTGTTTCCCAAAGAGGGAATGGTGGTATACCATCTCGCTGCAGAAAATACCCACCAGCTTGCTTTAGAATGGGAAGGCAGTCTAGCGTGCAAGGCATCTTGTAAGAGTATATATCGCTACTAGTGACAACTAGTCTTACCTGTCATATTCTAGAGGAAGCATATGGGATGGGAACATTAAATGGGAACTGTTGGTATCTGTGGGCTTTCATGGCCATTGTATATATAGGAACTACCATCCTGGTTTGTTTATACATTAAAGGAGAACTATGACATGAGTGATTTCCACTCACCTCATAGTTCTAAGCCGACCTGTGACAATGAGACTGTCACAGGTCGGCTCAGTAGATTGGGAGGTGAGAGAACACATACCGGGTTCCCTCACCTCTCGATCCTGTCACGGCTCTCTGCCGTGACAGGGGGAGGGGCTGGATTCCCCTCTCCCTGCTCCGATCTGCCAGCGCTGACTGGCGGAACGGACGGGGGAGGGGGCGGGTACAGCTGGCTCTGCCTCTAGACAGGCAGAGCCAGCTGTAACTCACGCAGCTGGGCATATCCCGTCATCTAAGTCGGGATCCGCTCCAGGTGCGGCGTCTCAGTATACCGCGAGCTGTAGCTCGCGGTATACTGAGCTTAGGGTAACGGGAGGACGCTAGTTTGTGTCCTCCCGTTACCCCAAGGAGAACTATGGGGAAAAACACTGACCCCATAGTTCTCCTTTTAATCTAGGAGTTCTGGTCTTTGAAATAAAGACCCAGCACGGGTTGCATGGAGCCCACTTTGCCACATACAGCTGGTAAAATATGAGTCTAGTAATCCAAGTGGGTAATTTAAATAAAATGCAGAGGATTTCTAAGTTGGTTGACATGTCAAGGTTACCACAATATTTTGAGTATAAAGTATTGCATCCTAGGCCAGTGGGTATCTAAAACTCTGATGTGTTTTCATTATGTGAAGCATGTTTAATACAAATAACAGAACTCGGAAAATTCTAGCACTGATTCTGAGGGAGGAAAAGTGTCTTGAATGTATCAAGAGAATTATTATTTTGCTCTATGAAGTAATTTTTTCTGTTCTTTGTCCATGGTGCTGAAGACTGTTGTCACTATGCTGACCACAATGTGGTAACAACATAGGATTTTATAATTTTATTAGATTTTCCCTTTATTCTGGTTTTATTTACAAGATTTGATTTTTCTTTTTTTTTTTAATTTATGGTTTTTCCATTTTCTATATCTGATTCAATATGTATAGTATGCCATGGTAACTAAACATATGGTATACATATACAGTATGTATAATATGGAAACTTAGGTAGTTTTTGATGAAAATTGGAATTCTGCAATGCTCATTTATAGTTTACTAATTATTGAGTTGCAATGTTACATCATGAAATTGGATATGTTTGCTAAGCCATAAAATTCAAAGTTGCTGCATTTCTTTATTGCATTATAAAACCTCTATTGATGTTGAACCTGGACATTACAACCTGACTTTGTAGAGGCTATGTTGTGAAAACTTGTTTCACATTTTGGCAAATCAAACTGAGGCATGACAAACACATTGGTACATCCTGAGGTGTTGGCATCTAATGTGATATGCAAATCTTAACATTTCCTGTAAAAGTAGAGTGTATTCCTGCCTGGTTCCATCTCCCATGTCTTGCTTTTGGTTCTGTAGTTTGCTATAGGTAACCTTATACCAGGGCTAGACAAATCCCAGGAGTCAGGTAGCCAGTGCTCCTTAAAAATACAGCTGGCACCTAACTTTTGAGGTTTTCTCTTGTCAGTGGAGCTAGTTCCTGCTGGCTCTTGATTTGTACAGACTGGCTCCTGATTTCCATATTTGTCCAGCCCTGCCTTATACATAAGTAGAAGGGAAAGGACCATGTTTGACTTTAATAGGATTAGTTAAAATATGCATATAGTCTCCGTTGCCCAGATCTTTAGATTTATTGATCATTTTGAGAAAGATTTTTTACTAACATCTGTATATACATTTTTGCATTATACCTTTGTATTCCCCACTTGGGAACACATATATGTGTTGGCTCCATTAGTTTCTTTTTTTCTGGCTTTTCCCTCTCTGTTTACTTATTGATACTGCCAGTAACACACTTCCTGTCCAGGAATGGTATGCTCACTTACTGCACTGCAACTCGGAGAGCATCGTTTTCTCCCTATGCTGCTCTTTATGTGGACTACAAACACCTTTGCCTCTCCTCATCCCTGTTGCATAGGGAGGGTGAGTTTTGTATTTCCCAGTATAGCTGGGAAAGCCATTGTTTGAGATTTCAGTTCAGTTACAAGGACACAGGATTTCTGACAAAATTAACTTGCATTGAGGCCTGGTTCACACCTGGGCGTTTTACAGGGCGTTACTATGCTCTGTAAAACGCTCAACATGTGAAAACCAATGATTGCCTATGGGCATGGTTCCCACCTGGGCGTTTTACAGCGTGTAGGAATGCGCTGCAAAACGCCCTACGCCCAAAGAAGTACAGGAGCTTCTTTGGGGCGTATTTACCAGGTAGCCTCAGAAATGCGTGCTTGTCACACATTTTTTTACCGCGAATCACGGCACGAAACTCATGACAAACGCGCATATTCGATATGCCTAGGTGTGAACCCAGCCTAAATGTACAAAGCCTGAAGAAAAAAAAACTAATGTACTTGCCAAATCTAAGTACTGGTAAAGTGCAATATATCATCTTTTTTGTTCCTGGGCTTACATGGACAGTATTTTAAAAAGTATAATTTGTAAATCCCTTATATTTAACAGAATGTTTCATATCAGCTTCCTTTCAACATCTTTAGTTGTTTACTAGCACCTCAGTGATGAAGAGAAATGTCATATCCTACTCGAGGTCTATATGTAATGAGGTTCCCTTTTAAATAGTACTTCAGAAGGGAAAATGGGAATGTGTTACAAAAAATCAGTGATGTGTCAGACAATAAATATATTCCTATCGCACCTGCCAAAATCTCCCAGGAAAGGTGTGTGATCTGCAAATCAAATTAGGAGCGAAACGCCTAAAATATATATTTTACAAAAAAAAAAAATCTTACCAGTGACTTCATAAAAAACTTCATATTTCTGCTGTTGATCAAAATTCAGATTTGCTACTTATTAATCTTGCAAAATAGGAAAACTCTGCATTATAAGTGAGACATCAAATGTGCAGAAAAATTTTGGCGTTCTATAAATAATTTAGTTATAGCTTTTAGGTTTTTACTGTACAGGAGCTCTAATTATAGCTTATGGTCTTCAACACTGATTTATATTTGCATCATAGGAACCAAGTAAATAGTCCACAGTAGCAACAACATTGTAATAACTGAAATATACTGATAAAAGAACAAAGGAAAATATGGTACTCTGCTGATTTGGTAAATGTATTAGGATTCTTTGTGTGGTATTAAAGAGAAACGGTCACTTTTGAAGAAATATATATTTAACTGTGTCTTGGGCAGTGAAATTTAAAATCTAAACATGACCGTGAAATATATTTTTCTGTGTCTCCTGCTTGAGGGGTGTGACGGGCATTGATTTTAAAGCTTTATAGTTCTGGTCCATTGCAAACACTATGCACTAGTATATGAAACCGCTTTTTTCTTTTTTTTTTTACTTCGATTTGTGTGCACAAAGATCTATTCTTAAAGGAGAACTATGGGGTCAGTGTTTTTCCCCTAGCGTCCTCCCGTTACCCTAAACTAGCGCCCTCTCGTTACCCTAAGCTCAGTATACCGCGAGCTACAGCTCGCGGTATACTGAGACGCCGCAGCTGGAGCGGATCCCGGCGCAGATGACGGGATCCGCCCAGCTGCGTGAGTGACAGCTGGCTCTGCCTATCTAGAGGCAGAGCCAGCCCCCCCCCCCCCCCCCTGTCACGGCAGAGAACCGTGACGGGATCGAGAGGCGAGCGAACCCGGTATGTGTTCGCTCACCTCCCGATCTACTGAGCCGACCTGTGACAATCTCATTGTCACAGGTCAGCTAGAACTATGAGGTGAGTGAAAAGCACTCACCTCATAGTTCTCCTTTAAAGCCTACTGTGAGTAACTGCACGGTCTTTCTGGAAAATCCCACGTGACATTCTTAATGCAGTGCTCAGCATGTAGCTTTGCACTCAAATTGCAAGAATGAAGGGAGGCACCCAGCTCATCATTGAAATTGGGGTTAGCATGGACATAAGGAGAATTCATTTGGTACTAAAAGCTTCAAGTACCAGGATGACATAATGTTCCCAGTGGCCTTTTGTGGGTATAAATGCAGCAGGAAACTGTATGGCAGCTCCCTGAGCACTGTGTTCACTAGGGCTTAAAGAGCAATAAAATCCAGGAAAAAAAAGGAAAACTAAATTGGGTGCATATAGTTAAAGCATGCCAATAATCTGCCCCCTCCCCACTACCGTCCATTCACAGAATGCCTTCTATTTAGTTGAAGAATACAAGCTATTCTGTGATTGGAGGAGGATCACAGAATATCTTGAATTCTTTTGAAAAAATACAAGGCATTTTGTGGGTGGGTGATGCAGTGGGATGGCATGCTACAAGGTAAGATTTGTTTTACTTTGCAGCCAACCACTGCACTCCAAGCTTTTTTTTATGATAATTTACACACCCAGTGCAGTGTTCAAATTATTATTCTGTCTGGAGTGTGGCTTTAAATAGTGCATATCATGAACATCATTTATGTTTGCTTCTAGATTATTGGATTAAAATTAAAGTCAGTTGCAATCCCTTGTACATTAGATTGTTTAACTTTGTTGATAGGTTGGACTTGATGGACTTATGTCTTTATTCAACCTTAAATACTATGTAAGATCTGTACTATGTGTAGGGCTATTGTTTTTCTTTAAAGAACATTTAAAGCGGTTAAAAGGGTAATTCAGCGCCATATGTATTAGACCAGGGGTGCCCGCAATTTTTGTGTTAAGATCTACTTTTCAAATGACGAGCTACATGAGATCTATCAACGAAAAAAAACACCTCCTTCGCTCTCTCTACTAGCTGTCATTCCTCGTTTTCTCTCCTGGCTGTCTCCCCTTGTTCTCTTTCCTGGCTGTCTCTCCTTGTTCTCTTTCCTGGCTGTCTCCCCTCTCTCTTTCCTTTCTGTCTCCCCTCTCTCTCTTTCCTTTCTGTTTTCTCTCTCTCTCTCTCCTGTCTCTCTCTCTCTCTCTCTCTCTCTTTCCTGGCTGTCTTCTCTCTCTCTCTTTCCTGGCTCTCTCCGTTCTCTCTCCTGGCTCACCTTGCTGTATTTTGCAAACAGTGTAGTGCAACAGGCTGTGTAAACTAATATTCTTTGATGTAATACATAGCACTTCAACCACCTGTATCCACCAGAAAGGTGTCAGGGAGCTCGGCTCAGTAGACTCAGGCTAATAGGTAATCATGTGTGCACAGCTAAATAAATATACTAATATGGAATATAGGGGCCACCATTCACACCATTCCTGATCTACCAGCATCAGCTTTGAGAGCTACTGGTCGATCACAATCTACCTAATGGGCACCCCTGCATTAGACAGATCAGACATTAAACAAATACTCCAAGCGTCATGCTTTCTCTTAATGAACCATGGTTATATTGTGACAGGTGAATGAATTGTGTGCATCTCACAATGTGCTTGTCTATTGTTGTGACCTTGAACATAATCACAGAATACTGGTTGTTGTTTTACCCAGTTATATCAAACCCTTATTTTCATCATAAAGCGTTATCTAGAGTAGAGGAATGGGTTCGTAGTGCATGGGCTTGCAGTTACTAGCCTTCTTGGGTTATGCTACAAAAACACCAATTTTATATCTTTCTATATGTACTTTAGTATGAACTTTTACTCTTGCCATGTTTGAAAATCATAGCAAAAGAACAGGACCCGTTTTTTAAAATATATCAAAATGAAGTATTTTTACACCCCTGCCTGGGTCATTTAACATAAAAGGACAACAATAACTTGTAGTAATAATCGTGTATCTGTAAGTGCATTTTCATTCTCAGTTGCAGTTGGTCTTGCAGAGCTCAGCACATGCAGAAGGACAAGATCACATAATTACCCAAGCAAATGACCTTTGCCTCAGTGCTGTCACTAGTAAATGGCCCTTGAGATGTTTCAAGAAGTTATTTTATCAGTTTCATAAATGGTTTGACCAGTAGATGAAAAAGTTCTGTTTGCTGCTTTTGGATGATTTGATTTAATATTTAAAGCAATACGAGCCCCTGTTTTGTATGTATAGCATTTGTTTTACTTTGAGCCACATTTTACATGACTTTGAGTAGGTGTCCTGGAACAAGCATACAGATGAAATATTTTGACTTCACTCTGACTTTCACACCTGTTTACCCCTTATGGGGGTACATTTTCTTCTTTGGGCCTGTTTATTTGGAAATAACTTTATTACCTAAAGCCACACTCTGGGCAAATGATAATTTACAGTGTTATGTGCAGAAGGCTGCTGTAAAGTATGAAAATCGTACTTTTCCGCACACCGTTCCCTGCACATGACACCCAGTTTCTGAGCACTGAAGATAGGAAGAGATGCGATCTTGGCTGTACAGTGCTCTGGTTGCATCACCCACCTCTCCATTATCCTTTGCTCAGAAAATGTCTTGTATTTGTTTATAGAGGAGATGTGATGTCACATTCCTTCCCCTCCTCCAATCACAGAATGCCTTGTATTCTTTAAAAAAAAAATCTCCCTTTTAAAGCACTCCCAATTTGCTCAGTTCCACTTCAGACCCCACAACTCAACATCCTGTCATAGTGGGACAAGTTGGTTCAGTGCTTGGACAGACCGATTCGCCAGGCAGATGTGGTACTCTGACCTGATCAGACTCCTGGCAGGGGCTCGTCCAGATCTTCTGTACCAAGGACCGGTTTACAATCCTTTATAATGGTCCATAGATTTTGTTTTGGCATGTCTGTTGAAGCCCAGGACTTGAGGGACAGAGTCATCTCAAAATGCAAAGCTGGCAGCTTGTCTTGGTGTCTTTGGTGCTATTGAGATCTAGAGCCTCCTCTCTTCCTAAGGTGGTTTTGGCTTTTCACCTCAATCAGGAAATTGTTTTCCCCTAGATGTAGTTTGGGCAGTGCATGTCTACCTCAGAGCCACTGTTTCAGTTATAAAGATTGTCTTTGTCCCCAATGGTCCCCATAAAGGAGAATCGGCTTCTCTTTCCACCGTTTCTTCATGGCTAAGACAGATCATCAACCCTATGTTCTTTAGGATTGGGTTCTGTCCTTTCCTTTCAAGATGTACTCTATTAGATATGCGAGTGCTTCTTGGGCTCTTTGACATCAGGCTACTCTGTCTCAGATTTGCAAAGTTGCCATCTGGTCTTCTGCCATCTAGTTTTACCAGGTGTATGTTCAGGCCTTCAGCGTAAGGTCCTTTTTGGTGTAAGGTGCTTTGTGTGGTTCCTTCATTTTTTGAGTTTATTGTGGGAAACAGATCCTAATCCTCTTTGTCTATGAACATGTTCTTGGTACCAAACTGAAGCATGCTTGGGAGTAGGATGGGTCATACCAGACTGGCCACTGTTTTTTCTTTTTGCCAGTACATAAATCCTCCAGCATGCCACAGTATAACCCAACAGTCTCTGAATTTCCCTCAATAAACTCTAAGAAATAGATTTTAAGTAAGTACAGAAATCTTATTTTCTTGACATCAGACACATTGCCCAGGCAGTGGGAACTGAAAGGTGATCTAACTCAGAAGTTCCCAGTGCAAAAAGGTGTCCTAGTTACACAGTAGATATATTTACCAGCACACCTCCAAATGTGTTTACATTTTTGATAGCGACATCAGAGCCGTGTGCGTTGGGGTCACCCAGGTCTAGTTATCATATTTACACAGTAGACACACAACCCTCAAACATGTTTTGGTGCTTAACCTTTACATTTTGTAAATTTTTCTATAAAACAATGAAGTTTGTAGGAATCTGCTCTGTTATCAGATTGAGTCTGAAGTGATATTCAGCTAAGTTTGATTTGTTTTAGGTCAAATTTTTTAAATTAATCATGCCCTGCATATGATTACCCAGTCTGGTCTTTAACAACTTGGCGATCATTTGACAAGGATGGAAATTATGTAATGACTTTATTTGCCCATGTATGAGGTTTTCCGGCAGATTTTGTTTAGCAGAAGTGCCCAGAATGGGGCATTTGAATCATAGAAAGCGTGCTCAGAAAGACAGAGTGTGGACAGTGTTATATTGGCTTTCTCCCAAATGAGTACTACTTTTTTTTTCGCTGCATCCAATAATTTAATAAAGGATCCAACTATGTATGCATGATTTTTCATTGCTTCTTTCATGGGAAGTGGGATATACACCTTGGTCTAGGAGCCTATTACTATTTTAGTTTTCCTTTTTTCGCTGTACCCATCAGACATGCTTAATGACTCAATATGCTACAGTGATGGAAGATTTTTTTAAATTAAATTATTCACTAGTGCCCAAAAGCATGAACACCATTTTAATAAAACATTTATGATAATTTCTTCAAGCTTCTTCTACCTTGTCCTATTTTATATATTCCGTTTGTTTTATTGTAGTTTTTGCTTGTAATTGTGACTCAAAGCTATACAAATGCATTTCCTTGATTTCAGTGTTGGTGCGTTAATGAGATATAACTTTTTTTTCTTCCGCCAGAAAATAACCGAACATGACAACAGAAACGGGCTCCGAGTCTGACTCCAAACAAGATCAGGAGAAAGACCAACAAGATTTAGCCCAGCAGAAAGCGACACAACCAGGTCAGCAACCTGGCGAAGATCATCAGAACGCACTAGAACATTTCCCGGCAGCAGCGGCACATAGTACACCACTGAAAAGTGAAAAGGCATGCATAATTTGTTATTTTTTTTATCTCGTACAAAAATAATTGTATGAAAATGTTATTCTGCCATCTGAATAGAATATGTATGTTATTCGGTTGTGCCCACTATAAAAGCATGATCAATGTCATCTATTGTGAGCTCAAGTTTGGAATGATTGAGTTTTAGAGAGTGGTGATATGGCAGTTTTAAATTAGTAATGTGGAAGGAGACTAAAGGGGTGAGTGAGGAGTACAGAGGCAGATCTGGGTGTCATCAACATAGAAATGGAAGAGAGGGTTAGTTAAATAGATAGATGTGTGTGTGTGTGTATGTATGTATGTAATATATATACACACACACACACACACACACACACACACACACACACACACAGCTGTGTGCGGGAGATAATTGGTAAAGGAGTGACAATTTAGGCCTCATTGACACGGCCACATAGGCTCGTACAGCATGAATGAGGTATTTGTTTAGGCAGCCAAAGGGCGCTCCGGTGTCACAGGTGTTGTGTGCAGCCACCTGTACAAATCAATGACCGAATGCAGTTGTATGCTAGTAAATGCTGATTTAAGCGTGTTCATCTGTATAAGTACAGATGTATGCCCCTGGATACAGACAGCCTGTGTTCAGGGCAGTGAATTTATGTCTGCACGCATGTCCACAATGGGATGTGCAAAAAGATATACAGCCACAGTGTCTCTTGGCCTGCCATTGATTTTTATAGGCTGCTGGCTGTGGTTACACGCAGACTGCTGTCCCTCCCAGGCACATAAACACCTCCTTCATGCTGTACAAGCCTCCGTGTCTGTATAAATGAGGACTTCTGGAGGGAGGAGACTATTGTGAAAAGTAAAGGTAGAGAGCACATTACAGGGTGGAGAGAGTAATAATCAGAATTCGGTAGAAAGAGTTGGATGGGAACTATTAATTCACTTGCAATCTGCCTGGAGCAATGTTGTTTGTAGATTCTTTTCTGTTTCTGCCATAGTTAATATGTTGTGTTAAACTGCCAGTACTCTTTTGGTAAAATACACATTGGTAGAAATTATAATGGCAAAAGTGTATGTATGTATGTATATCTCATTAGGGATATGGGGTGGAGGGGTATTTGGCAATCAGGAACTGATGAAAAGACACATAGATGAAAGAGGACACTTTCACACTAAGGCAGGCCAGAGCCATAAAGACAACATCAGCTCTCTGATCAGTATAATTGGTCATAATATAGTCATACGTTTTACAGTTGTAGGTTAGAAGTACCATAAACAGATGAATGCAAAAGGGTTAGCTTTGAAATGCACAGCAGGGTGGGGCGATGGTTAAAGGAGAACAATTGGGCGTAAAATATACTCTTCCCAGTTTGAGTTTGATTAATGGTTTGAGCCAGCGTGTGACCACTGCAGCTGTCACTTGCCGGCTCTGTAGCTCGAGAACTGAGTGATCGCAAACCGCTGATCTCTCAGCTCATGGTTTCTCCCTGCAGAGAGCAGTGACTGTCATATTCCCCCTCCCCTCTCTCTATTCCTCCAGCGCTGACGGGAGGGATAGACGGAGGAGGGGCGGACACTGCTGGCTCTGGCAGAGAGGCAGAGCCAGCTGTCAGTTTGGCAGCGGGGTGGATCCCGACATTATTGACGAGATATTTCCCGGCTGCAGTGCAGCTCTGCACTGTCCACATATAGCAGGCAGTAGTCCGCTATATGCTGACATTGGGACACTGGAGTACATTAGTAAATACACTCCTGTGACCCAAAAGAGTGCTATAGCCAAAAAAAAAGGTTTGGCCATAGTTTTCTTTTAAATACTTACCATAAGCTGATGAATGCAAAAATGACAGTTTTCAAACACAGCACACCAGGGCAGAGCAATGGCTACAAGTGAAAAGATTGAGTAGAGAAAATGGGGCTGACGTTACAGAAGGCAAATAGGATGTTCACTTTGCAAGGGAATTTACCTTTAACTTGGTGAATGAGCAGATGACAGCGTAAGGGGTGGAGGAGTCATTAGTGTTAGCAGCTGGGGGGTGTCAGGAGGCTAGGCAGACAACAGCGATGTTAGCAAGGTGGGGGGATGATGCGGAGGCAGCGGTTCTGGGGTTGAGAAGACAGCTGGAGAAAGAAAAGGACTGGAGGCCAGGTTTGTAGCATAAAAGAACTTGAAAAGAGATCTTCAGAATCTTTGCAGTTCATACTAGCACCCCTTATTTCCTATTTTACGTACATATCCTAGGCAGTAGATACCATCCAATGTAATCACAAGCTTCTTTTTTGTAGAAGCTTTCTTTAATTTAATAAGTATATTGTATTATTTTTGTCTTCTTCCTTCATGTGTTGTAATCTTAAAACAATGTTGATTCTTATTAATGTCCTATATAGTACAAAGCTGAGTGTCAATGAAAGCATATGTCCTCTGACTCCTTGATTACATTAACTACCTTTTTATATAGACTGATGTAGAATTCAGTCTGTTGATTGCTGCAGTATACACTTTTTTTTTTTTTACCCATTTTATTTTTGGTTATCCATAAAACAATCTTTAGTTTTAAAAGACCATGATAACAATATGTCCTCTAGTATTTTTGTCGCGTTTTTTGGGATATGAATAAATAGATGAGTTTGAGATTTCGACAACTTTTTGCTAATGCTAAAAAATTGCTTTTTTTTTTTTAATGACATAAAAGTCTTATTGGGTTATTTCATGTGTGAAGTAATTTGATACAATTTTGGGCCAGGTTGAGAGTGTGCACTGTGACAGCCTCTAGGGAAGGCAGAATTACACTGGAGTTATTTTGGAAGACAAATGCATTAATCATAATTGCAGTTTTGAAACTGTCCAAACATGGCAAAAGAATAGTGTAATAAAAAGTAGGTCTAGCAACGTTAAAATTATATGCTTAAAGGAGAACTATGAGGTGAGTGCTTTTCACTCGCCTCCTAGTTCTAGCCGACCTGTGACAATGAGACTTGTCACAGGCCGGCTCAGTAGATCGGGAGGTGAGCGAACATATACCGGCGTTCGCTCACCTCTCGATCCTGTCACGGCTCTCTGCCGTGACAGGGGAGGGGCTGGATTCCCCCCGCTCCGATCCGCCAGAGCTGACTGGCGGAACGATGGGGGAGGGGGCGGGTACAGCTGGCTCTGCCTCTAGATAGACAGAGCCAGCTGTCAGTCACGCAGCTCGGCGGATTCCGGCATAATTGTCGGGATCCGCTTCAGCTGCGGCGTCTCAGTATACAGCGAGCTACAGATCGCGGTATACTGAGCCTAGGGTGATGGGAGGACGCTAGTTTGTGTCCTCCCGTTACCCTAAGGAGAACTATGGGGAAAAGCCTTAACCCCATAGTTCTCCTTTTAATTTCCTGCCGCGTACCGACTCTTAAAATTCACCTGGGTTAGTTATGAAATATATCTGTGTTGCCACCGGTGCACTTGTGCCTGCAAAATCTGTCTCTTCAAATGCCTAATAAATTTTGAATGTGGATTTTTTTTTTATAGTTTAAACAGTATATTTGCCAAGTAAATACATTAGAATGCACACAAGATCTGTAACCTAACTTGCTCATGTTGCTGCAACAGATATTCTTAGAAGTGAAACGTAACAGCATTTTATGAAAGCTGAACTCCAGGCAATATTTCTGTATACTTGCATTGGTCCAGCTTGGCCAATGTAAGTATGCATATTTTATACCTGGTACAGCGGCATACAGGACCTGAAAGATTGCTGTAAAGCACTGTGGTTTCACCGGCTACTACAGTGTTTTACAGGATCCCTGTGGCACTACCAGGTATAAAATATGTATACTCGCATTGGGCCAAGCTAGACCAATGTAAGTAAACATAAATAGTTATACCTGAAATTCAGCTTTAATCATTCACACCACTGGGCATGTTAGAGAGGGCCACTGGTGGAGCTGTTGGTAGTATAGATCAGCCAGGTTCAATAAACCCAATAATGTCAAACTGTGAATGAGAGACATGAGAGCTTTGGCACATTGTTATATTTCCTTTGACCTACTGTGGCCCTAGCTATTGATACTCCTTGTTTAAACACTTTCTCCGACAAGTAAATTTTCCTGCCCATTTTCACTTAGTCAGAGAGCCATCATGATAGCCAGGTAACTAATACTTGCAGAATGAGAAATCTGCAGTGGCAGCTTCTATGTTTTTGTCGAGGAAGGTTTCCTGTAAAGTGAACCTTTGATCAGGCTATGGACATTTAAGTATTCACATATTCTTCACTGTAGTAAATTAACTTGAAAACAAGCCCTTGTTAACCACTGTAGATGCAGGCACTGTGTAGCAGTTCATCCACAAATGACACTGCAGAAGCACTGAGGTCCTTGTCTAAAGCTGCCCATACACCTTACGAATATGGGGCAATTTTCGTATGCAATCACATTTTCCGTCCGATATTCGTAAGGTTGATGGGCAGTGTAAAACTGCAAATACTGTACAATCGATCGACTTTTGACTAACCAGCAGGTTAGAAAACTTTGGTCGATCGTACGATTTTCGCAAGGTTGGTGGCGTTTCCGTACGTCAAAATTTGTACGATTTACACTGCACATGCACAGACGAAAATACGTGCGGTCGATTGCCGCAATTCATCCAGGAGCTTTCTTTTAATTACCGCTGATCCAACCTTGCGATAATCAGGGCAGGATGGGGCCGACGTACGAAAATCGTACGACGTTTCGATCATCGGACGAAAAGTGTCGTCCGGTGATCACAAGGTGTATGGGCAGTTTTAAAGAGCTCAGCCTACCTTTTTTCCGGCTATGAGCAGTGAATTGGCAGGCTTCCAGACTTCTAATCTCTAATAGAAACATAGGGCAGGTGCTCTAGTAGGGGGGCAGATTGTAAGAGATGTGGATCCGCGCTTTATGGATAGCCCTGATTTAATATCCTGATACCAAAGCAGCTGCGCTCTCAACCCTGGGGTCCAAATAGATAAAGTGTGTAAATGTGCAGCGCTAAAAATTAAAGTGCATAATATATATAATAAATGTAAATATATAAATATATATAGTTAAATATATAAATATATATAAATTAGATAATAAGACAAATCTATAATATACAGTGTATAACAATTTAAATCCTTATAAATACAGTGTGTCCACAGTGTTAAATATCCAGTGTAAAACCATATATAGTATCAAAAATTACAATATATAATATTCTCACTCATGTGTTTTACCCTAATAAAGTGCAACAGTGATAAATTAGTATCAAAACATTTCAGTGAACAGCTGATGACAAAATATAAAACTATAAGAAAGTCCCAAATTAGAAACCGTGATATGATTGAAATTTGGATCCAATGAACATTTCAAGCAGATATCTCCAATCGGTGCATCAGTTGGTGAATTCTTCCCACACCACGGTGCTTTCAAACTATCCCCTTTCGGGTGTGTACTCACCACACGGGTTGAGATATTAAAGCAGAAGATCCCAAGTCAGAGGGTCCGCATCCCCAATTGTTTACTCTTGATAACACTCCGTCCGTTATGGATTTAGGTAAAAAAGAGAAACCTCCTCATGGTGTAGTATGCATAAACGTTTATTTATAAAAAACATATAGTCACTCACATTTAAAATCAAGGAAACCGGCCGGTATAGTGTAGCGTCTCACTCGCCTGCTACTTCCTGGTATAGCGTGGTATCGAATTAGGATAGACCCGCCCCAGGGGGGCAGATTGAACTGAGCTGCTGAGAAAAAACAAACAGTGCTTCTGCTGTGAATTTTAAGTATTAATTGCTCTAGGGCTGCAACAACTAATCGACATAATCGATTATAATCGATTATTGAAAAAGTTGTCAACTTTTTCAATAATCGATTAATCGGCTTCCGATCAGTTGGCCCTGTTCACAGCTCCACACGCTGTGCGCCGCACCTCCTCCCCACCTCACTCTCGCCGCTGCCAGACCCGCTCGCATCCACGCTCCACACGCCGCACCTCCTCCCCACCTCACATTTCCTGCCCATCCACGATCGGCAAGGCACGCGGGGAGATGTAGTAAGGAGGAGCAGGGGTGGGGGGATGACAGCAGCTGATAGACAGGTCCAATCTCAGAAGCAAGTTGCTGGAAGACTGGTCAGGTAAGCCTGCACTTTCCCACACATGGTGCTCTATAATGTATTGCTGGGATTTTTATTTCTCTATAGCTGATGGTACATTGTACTGTACATTATACATAGGAATACAAATACCAGCAATGCATTATACACTGTATGTATAATGTATTGCTGGGATTTGTTGTACTCCTCTATAGCTGGTGATATTCTGCATTGCGCTGTATAGAGGACTACAAGTCCCAGCAATAATACATTATACAGCGCAATGCGGAATACCACCAGCTATAGAGGACTACAACAAATCCCAGCAATAGTACATTATAAAGTGGTACAATGCTAAATACCACCAGCTATAGAGGACTACAAAACCCAGCAATAGTACATTATACAGCGCAATGCAGAATGCCGCCAGCTATAATATACTATTGCTGTGATTTGTTGTATTCCTCTATAGCTGGCGGTGTTCTGCATTGTGCTGTATAATGTGCTTTTGCTGGGTTTTGTAGTCCTCTTTAGCCGGTGCCATTCTGCATTCATTGCTGTATAATTTTACACTTTCCATTTCACTATATTGCACACCACACTATCTTTTTTTTCTTTTTTACTTCCACCGCTCCAAGCTTGCTCCTGTGATGGACTACAACCTCAATACAAACTAGTAGTCCTATCACTGGAGCCATTTTTTAAACTTTATTTTATTGTTTATCCGATTAACCGATTAATCGAACTTAATAATCGGCTAACTAATCGATTTTGAAAATAATCGTTAGCTGCAGCTCTAAATTGCTCCCCAGTGCCTCCAGCAGTTAATGCAGTCATAATGTGTATGACATCTTTAGCTAGGCTGCATCCAGCTTATCTAGTGTGTTCCAACTGATCCCAGTCCTGTTGCCTGTGTTCCTAGTGTATGTTTGTTAGGTAAGGGACTACACAGAAAGCATTGAAATTATGTTAATATAAAAATCATGTCATTCTATTTCTATTGTAGTCTGCTTAGATACGGTTGTCCTGGGTGGCCTAATAAATGCAAAGAATGTGACAGATTGGAGCAGTATTTTCAGACATATTGCTTTTTAGGGTTTAACAGTCATAACTAGCAAATATTTGACCATAGTCCATAGTTCTTATGAGAGTAAGAACCAGTAGGAGAGTACTGCCTCTACTCCCCAATCACCAGCCCTGGCGATGAATGCCTTGTGGGCTTTTAACCATCAGGCATTGGTTACACAGGTCTTCAAGACAGTTACCTTTTATCATCTGGTTATATCTTTATCAAGTTTTATAGGTAGATGTTGCATCCTTAGCCCTCGTTCACACCTGAACGTTTTGTAGCGCGTTCTACGCTCGAAGAACGCTCTACAAAACGCTCAAAAATATAAATTGCATTGGAGTCAATGGACTCGTTCCCACCTTGCCGTATTTCCGCCCGTCCCGAACGCGCTACAAAACGGCCCACGCCTGAAAAGGTACAGGTACTACTTTGGGCCGTTTTGTAGGGCGTTTTCCATTGGAATACAGCCAAGTAGCCTTCGGAATCGCGCGACGGTCGCGCAACTTTTTTACCGCGAATCGCGGTAAAAAAACGCGCGACAGACGCGCTTTTGTAATAAGCCTAGGTGTGAACTAGGGCTTAGATGCCAGTGTAAGGGGCAAATGTTTTGCAGGGATAAGTGTGAGCTTCCTCACCCTATGGAAGTGCTCCTTTGTTTGGTTTCTGTTGGTTGCTCATCATTCTTTAAGCATTGCTTTGGGCCATTTCTGTTTTCACAATTAAAAAAGCGGTGTCTTTCAATGACGAAAAGCAAAAATAAAATTGCATGTGTTTTCCCTAAAATCCTTTTCTCTTAATTGTTGGAGACCCCACCGTCCCTCTGGTCTGTTGCCCATGTTTGGACTGGGTTTTTTTGTTTACTGATTTTTTACTAACTGAAAAAAAAAAATTCAAACCGCTCAGCTGGCGGTTTGGCCACCAGCAGGGGCCACCCCCTAAGCTGAGCATTTGTTTAGTACCTAATGCCCTACTCCTGCTGTTGGCATTTAACACAATTGTCAAGATTAACGGAGCTGTGTCATCAATAGACTCTGAGAAAATGATTTAGGGTGAGTCCAAAAATATCTGTTTTACCCACATTACCTCATATCATGCAGGTATTGGTTGATCCCAGCAGCATGAGATTGAGATCATTTTCAGTGATACAACTGTCCATGTATTGCAATTTTAAGCCAATCTTTGAATCCCATTTAGTTACACTGTTGATATGGAGGAGTTATAATGTGTATTATTTAAAACTTTATAAATGAACACAATACCTTGCCTATCCCTCTCTCTATAGAGAGAGAGAAAAAAAACCCTTTACAGTGCTTTGATCAAGGCAACATTACCAGCAAACTGCTTTAGAATGCAATTTGCATTGATATAGATGCCCTCAACCCAGGTACTCAGTCTATTAAATGACTTTAAAAATCAAATTAGCAACACCTGCTAGAGAAGAATGTAGCACAACCTAAAGCCAAGTCCATGAACAATTTCTGAACAGGCTAATTTAGCCTTTCTGAAAGCGAAGTCTTTGCTTCCGAAACCAAATGTAACACTTGTCTCCCGCGTTTTACAAGTCCCTCCAGCAGAGAAGAGTATCTTTTCATGGGTTTTGACAGCTATCCTGCAAACGTATTTGAATTTGGATAAGCAAAAGGAAGAACTAGAGGCGCTTAATGAAATACCATTCAGACACCATGCCCATATCGCAGCTTTTCATAGTCTCCGAATATTATGAAGCAGAGATAATTGCATGAGAAGGAGCTGGAGGACGTGAAAGACTCTCAAATGTCCTTGAGTGGATACGTCACAAATGGGAAACAGGTGTTCAAAAATCTAGAATGACTGCAAACTGCCACATGACATTACCTGTGGAACATGATAATTAGATGCCACTCCCAATGAGCATTCTGCCTCTTGTCCACCGCACATAGTAGAATGTAAATGCAGTCATTAGCAATGTTTATCTTAATTACTGTGAATAATATATTGCTTGCTATCATTTCTTTTCATATGACCGATTGTTATATGGAAATGTAGCTGGTAAACGGCAACTCCAGGCAACAAGTAAAATTAATTAGTGAATGATTGACATATGGAAAATAGTGCAGCTGGTCTGAAGTCAAAAGTTCAGTAATTCTTCTTTCTATTTATTTTTTTGAGATCATTGGAAAACTATTATCTTTTTAACCAGTGCAGCATTGTGATGTACACTGATCAGCCATAACATTATGACCACCTGCCTAATATTGAGTAGGTGTCCCCCTTCTGCCCCCCAAACAGCCCTGACATGTTGAGGCATGAACTTGGCTAGACCTCTGAAGGTATGCTGTGGTATCTGGCACCAAGACGTCAGTATCTGATCCTTTAAAGTGGCACTAAACTCAGGAGTTAAATCTTAAAAATGCATTGAAATATATTAACAAAAATTTAGCTTATTTGTGTATCACTCAAATCATCTCTGAATTGGTGCTGACATTGTCCTGCCTTCTATACTGCCTCCTGCTACATTTGTTCCCAATGGTCCCTGTGTGTGTTGTAAAGTAGCCACCGCTCAAAGCTCGCTCCCGTGATAGACTACAGTCTCAATACAAATTGGGAAACTAAAGATGAGATTGTAGTCCATCACAGACACTGAGCTTGGAGCGACAGCTATTTCACAACTGCCATGGGGACTATGGGGAACAAAAGTAGCCACCCTCTAGATAAAAGGAGTCGGCATGAACATAGGGATGATTTGAGAAACTTCAGCCAACTATTACACAAATAAGCTAAGTTTTTGTTAATAGTTAAGGTACTTGAATGCATTTTTAAGGTTTAACTCCTGAACTTAGTGTCACCTTAAGTCCTATAAGTTGCAAGGCGGGGCCACAATGGATCGGACTTGTTTTTCCAGCACATTTCAAAGTTGCTTGATTTGGCTGAGATCTAGAGTACTTGGAGGCCAAGTCAACACCTTGAACTTGTGTTCCTCAAACCATTTTTGCAGTTTAGCAGGACGCATTATTCTGCTGAAAGAGGCCTCTGCTATCAGGGAATATTGTTTCCATGAAGGAGTGTACTTAGTCAGGAACAATGTTTAGGTAGATGGTACGTGTTAAGGTAACATCCACATGAATGGCAGGACCCACAGTTTCCCAGCAGTATATTCTCCAAAGTGTCACACTGCATCCGCTAGCTTGTCTTCTTTCTATAGTGCATCCAGGTGGGTGCCATCACTTCCCCAGATAAGTTATAGCCACATACCCGGCCATCCACATGATGTAAAAGAAAACATGAGTCATCAGACCAGGCTACCTTCTTCCATTGCTTTGTGGTCCAGTTCTGATGCTTACATATCCATTGTAGGTGCTTGTCGTATTGAACACGGGTCAGCATAGGCACCCTGACCGTTCTGTGGATAAGCAGCCCCATGTGCAACTAACTGCAATGCACTGTGTGTTCAGACACCTTTGCATCAGAACCAGCATTAACATTTTCAGCATTTTGAGTTAAAGTAGCTCTTCTATTGGATCAGACTACATAAGCCAGCCTTCACTCTCCTCATGCATCAATGAGCCTTGGCTGCCCATGACCCTGTCGCTGGTTCACCAGTCTTCCTTCCTTGGACCACTTTTGGTAGGGCCTGACCACTGCAGACTGGGGACATCCCACAAGAGCTGTAGTTTTGGAGTTGATCTGACCAAGTCATTAATCTATCCGTCACAATTTTGGCTCATGTCAAAGTTGCTCAAATCCTTACACTTGCCTATTTTTTACTCTTTCCAACATTCAAATTCAGGGACAAAATGTTCCCTTGCTGCCTAATATATCCCACCCATTTCCAGGTGCCATTGTAACAAGATAATCCATACAACTTTTTCAATAATCGATTATAATCGATTATGTCGATTAGTTGTTGCAGCCCTAATGTTAATTACTTCACCTCTCAATGGTCATAATGTTATGGCTTATTGGTGTGAATGCTGATTTTAAGACATTTAGCTTGATAAAGCACTGTGTGTCATAAACAGACATTTTTTTAAATAAAATATATTTCACTTTTTTAATCCATAGTTGCATTTAAGTGCTGCTTAGTGCTTCTTGTCTACATGCATGTACGCAAAATGACTAAAAGTCAGTAGCACAAATTATAAAAAAATGTCATCTAGAGTCTAGACTATAATATTTTAAAATCCTTGTAGCCACAGTGTACAGTGTACATAAAATTCCTAAGCAATAATAGTCAAGTTGCATGCTCATGGTGTATAATTTTGGATGCAGACTGGGTGTGTCTGAGATCTTAGGTTTGTGCGCATGCGCGGGTATATGTAGTGCTGGCGTATACATGCCAACAGTAGCTCCAACCATTGACTTTAATCTGAGGCTGTGTGCTGCACCTCTTCTCTCTGCCAGTGAGAATACACTGGCATTTACAGTGTATAGGAGCTGCCACCCATGTGGAAGAGCTCTAATCTAGCCGGCAGTACTGAATAAGTTAAATATTACATTGCATGACCAACCTATGGTAGGTTTGGGAGTTAACCAGTTAAAGGAGAACTATGGGGTTAAGGCTTTTCCCCATAGTTCTCCTTAGGGTAACGGGAGGACACAAACTAGCGTCCTCCCGTCACCCTAGGCTCAGTATACCTAGGCTCAGTATACCTAGGCTCGCGTTATACTGAGACGCCGCAGTATACCGCTAGCTGCTGCTCGCGGTATACTAAGACGCCACAGCTGAAGCGGATCCCGACAATTATGTCTGGATCCGCCCAGCTGCGTGACTGACAGCTGGCTCTGCCTATATAGAGGCAGAGCCAGCTGTACCGCCCCCTCCCCCGTCCGTTCCGCCAGTCAGCGCGGGGTTGAATCCAGCCCCTCCCCTGTCACGGCAGAGAGCTGTGACAGGATCGAGAGGCGAGCGAACGCTGGTATGTGTTCGCTCACCTCCCGATCTACTGAGCCAACCTGTGACAGTCTCATTGTCACAGGTCGGCTAGAACTATGAGGTGAGTGAAAAGCACTCACCTCATAGTTCTCCTTTAACTTACACTTGGATTGGTTTGTTAGATGATCATGCAAGCTTCCAGATATCAATCAAAAGACACCAAACAGGGAAATGTTATTTCTAGATTGTAAAGCTTATTCTACAATACTTCAGTCTTGTTTCATTTGAAAGGGAATGGCTTTAAATAATTGTGATCATAATCCTTCATCAGCTGCTTTGATTCCTCATCTCTTTATAATATTGTGGATAAGCACAGAGATATAGTTATTTTTAGTTTTAGCCTCAGGTTTTCACTGATACATCATAACAGTTTGGGGTTTAGGCATGAGATGAAAGCTGTTTTAGAATTCTGCTAATGCTAAAAGCAAGGCTTATTAGGAACACACAGAAATGCTTCCGAAAACCAGAACAGGGTCACATTTGTCTGAGAAAAGAAAACTTTTTTTTAAAGTGACACTAAACTCAGGAGTTAAATCATAAATCTACATTCAAGTAGCCTATCTATTAACAAAAATGTATCTTGTTTCTGCATCATTCAGCTGTAGACAGTGGTGTATTCTGGTTTGGGGCTGCCCTAGGCAAGACAAAACCCGGCACCCCCCCTCCCCCCACACTAAATTTATCCCACCCGGCTGTGGTCTCAGGTGGGCTCTGCAGGATTTGTGGCGGGCTTTGCAGGCAGCGGAGCCCCCTTTAGATTCTGCAGAGCCCACCCCAGATCCTGCAAAGCCCCCTGAGATCTGGCAAAGCCCCCCACAGATCCTGCAGGATCTGAGGAAGGCTTTGCAGGGTTTGTGGTGGGCTTTGCAGGCAGCGAAGCCCCCTATGGATTCTGCAAAGCCCACCACAGATCCTGCAAAGCCCCCTATGGATCCTGCAGAGTCAACCAAAAGGTATTGCACAGCACACCTGAGACTCTTTGGTGGGCTCTTCCAGCACAGTCCTCTTACCTTGCACGGCCTGACCTCTTTGGAAAACGACCTCCTCGTCCTCGGCGCCCGACACGGCCTCCTTGTCATCTTCGCCGGCCGACTGGAGCTCCGGCGACGCCTCCCACCTCCTCCGTCGGTGTCTCTACCATCTTTAGATGCAGATGCAGACCGTGTAGCTGAGTCTGCGCCGGCACTCGGATCCTTTCGACCAGCGCTCTTTCAGTGAACGCTGGCCGAAAGGATTGTGCAGGATCGATGGGAAGGTCTGCATATATATTACAACCCCAGTCAGTGTTCCCCCACACACATTTAACATAACTACCAGTGCCACCCCCTCCTAAAATACAATCTAGAGCCCCTGGCCTCTCCTGCTTACCTTGTTGCAGGGAGGAGGCTGTGAGGCGGCACGTCGGTCCCAGTGATTGGTGGTTGATTGGGAAGGTCTTCCCATCGATCCTGCACAATCCTTTCGGCCAGCGTTCACTGAAAGAGCGCTGGTCGAAAGGATCCGAGTGCCGGCCCAGACTCAGCTACACGGTCTGCATCTGACAGAGATGCGACCGTGTAGCTGCTCCCGCAAGTCAGGTATGCGGTCCGTGACCGCGTACCTGACTTCT
The DNA here is from genome assembly GCF_000935625.1 of Nanorana parkeri. Lineage (NCBI taxonomy): Eukaryota > Metazoa > Chordata > Amphibia > Anura > Dicroglossidae > Nanorana > Nanorana parkeri. Next base: position 2,361,629 of record NW_017306275.1, on the reverse strand, counting down.
GAGCTGGCTGCGGGTCACAAAGTAACGGCTCGTGGGCCGGTACATTGAGACCCCGGCATTTTTGCCACTCCTTAGGAATCTGCCGCCCGAGGCGAAGGCCCCTGGCTGTAGATCCCCAAATCATCTCTGAATTCCTGATGGCACTGTCCTTTCTTCTGGAGGGTGGCTACTTTTTGTTTCGCATTGTCCCTGTGTGTGTTGTTAAGTAGCCACCATTCCATTCTCCCGTGATGGACTACAATTTCAATACAAATTAGTCCATCACAAGAGCACTGTCTCCAGCAGATGTCCATCTACTAGCTTGGGGAAGAGAAGAAGGAGGAAAGGGAAGCAGGGGACACGGTAGTGACTTGCCCTGCTGTCCACCAGATAAAAATAAAGAATGAAAAAAAAGACAGATACAAAGCTTCACACTGGATTATAGTGCAGATCTGCTAGAAATATACAAAACACACCAAGATTCAAATAAGAATCCACATGTCTCTTGTATTTAGACCATATATGCTTTTCCCTGAAGTTCAGCGTTATGCTATAGCTACACCAACTATTTTAATCTCGTCCTATTAAGAGATTTAACTGCTTTTCAGCAGTCACCTCATTTGCTACTCATTGAAATCAATGTGCTAATGAGATGATTGTCAACAAGTGGCTAAATCATAGTAGTAAGAGATTACCTACCAAACCATAGAGTCCCTGATATACAGTATCAGCGTAAACCTTCCTTGGTATGATGATATTGTCGGTTTCTTTTAATATAAGGAGTCTTATCAATGTGTGTTAATGTAATGTAGTTAAAAGTGTGCTTTTATGGATAGTTTGTAAATAGAAGCAGTCACATTTACTCACATACTGTATGATTTCTGCTTGCTATTACTGCTTATTGATTCTGTCTTGCTGATACTCTTAGGCAGGGGCTGATTAATTAAAATTAATACTTTCTGCAGCCTTTAATGACATTGAACATCCACAATGCATAGGGTAGACAGAGACCATGTGTTTTTATTTTTTTATTTTTACCGTAGGCATTAGGCGATTTAAAAAGCTCTGGAGAACTTTTTTTCACATGTCCTTTTACATCCTATTCCCTGTAGACCTAACATGGGGTCTGGCAGTTTCAATTCTCTTCCATCGCAAGGTAGGAGAAAAAAATGGATGGGTACGGAGGTCACAGCGGTGACATTGGCTCCATACTGCTCTGATCAGCCTATGGGAAAGGGGCCTTTTCCTGTGCTCTTTGTTTGACTACCTGCAGCTTCATTCACTACAATAAAACTAGCTCTGAGTATACAGGATCTGCACGACACAGGGAGGGAAAGTAAGAAAAAAGTAAGAGCCCATTCACTCAGGTAGGGTCGAGTGCAGTGCATTGCTGTTAATGGGATCTTAGAGGAACACTGAGTGGAATTGATAAAATCTGGAGCAGTTACCCATGGCAACCAATCAGCTTCTCTCTTTAGTTTGTTCAATTAAGATTTGAAAATGATAGAGCAAAGCTGATTGGTTGCCATGGACACCCGCTGCAGATTCTGCCTGCTCCAGTTTTTATAAATTTCGTTTACTGTATTTTTTTAACAAAAAATATTTCTGGGATTTTATCAATAGTGGAGCAGACAGAATCTGGAGCAGTTGCCCATAGTAACCAATCAGCTTCTATCTTCAGTTTGTTTAATTTAGCTTTGAAAATGAAAGATAGAAGCTGATTGGTTGCTATGCACGGCTCCAGATTCTGTCTGCTCCAGTTTTGATAAATTCCCCTCATTGTGTGCTGTTGTTTTAGTTACAGAGCTCTACAACAATAGAGAATCCTTAACATTTTTTTCACCCATGACAACGCTTTCAACCAAGATTCACCCAATTTCTAAATAAATCTTTTTGTGGAAAAGGGTGACTGTAGGGTGAAAACACTGATCAATAGATGTCTACGAATTCTTTTGTGAGTATTTACTTTTTCTTTAAGGTGAAATGTACAATGGCGGGTACATTTGCACAGTAAGCAGACTATAACTAAAATTTTAATTGAAAGCAAGCATGCCTATTTGTTAACAACCTACTGTTTTATTTTAGTGTGGTGTGTGTGTGTGTGTGTGTGTGTGTGTATATTGTACTTCTTGTAGTTGACCTGTAGAACGGGTTTTATGACTATTTGTTCTGTTGGCTTGCTTGTTGTCATGTATTATTTTGCCCAGCAGGGTTGTGTAGGTCTGCAAGGTATAGCCCTTGCTTAAGTTGAAAGGCCTGGAAATTTTAGCAATAGGTGGTGTCTGTGACACCTGTACCAAGTTCATGAATAGCTCCACGCCATCTGAACGAAACCTGATATAGTAATTTTCTCTTTACAGAACTCAGACAAAGACTGGGATAAAGAAGCTGCTGCAAAACAGCTTGAATATCAACAGCTTGAAGACGACAAAGTCTCTCAAAAATCGGTGTCCAGTAAACTTTCAAAGTCCCCTCTGAAATCTGTGAAAAGACCCAAAAACATGCAGGCTAAAGTCACCCTCCTGGATGGCTCTGAATACACTTGCGAAGTGGAGGTAAGTTATATGTAGGTCATTATTACTGCTGCCACTCTTGGCCGGTCAGCTTTGGGATGTCAATAATGTCAATGCATTGTGTTCTTGTTAAACTGTCAGTGAGATAAAATTCAAACTCACTGTCACCAGAACTCAGTGAGGCTGAATCTCCCCAATATGGACAAACAGCAAGAGAAATTGAAGGTTAATTATTACAAATTATAACAAATTATTATTGCAAATAATGTTTGCCATGCAGATCTGCCCTGGGTGTCAAATATGCCAGGAAAGCCACAATCCTTATTGTATGCGTTCTTGTATCTCAACTTACTTTTCCCATTAATGTACCATGAGCCATAGATTCAGTAAAGTTTGGCAGGGATCCTCTATGACCTGAAAGTTATTACAAGGATTCCTCCATGTGTAAAAGGTTGAGAGAGGCTGTGTTTTGGTGGCAACTATCTATCTGCAAGAGGATTTTCTTCAAATTCTGATGTGACTATGGGACAGCAAGTAAAGGGATAGCTAGATAATGGGACACAAATGCATGAAGGGTTTTAACATTCCTTTATAGATCCAAAACTAATACAACAAATGTGGGCTTTAGATATTTAAGGGTGCAGTCGAATTCTTGAAGATTATTAGAGGATGCAGCTGAGTGTTTTGATAGTCATCTTTTTGTCTCTCTGCCAGCTCATCCTTCCTCTTGCCAGCAGTCAGCGTGGTGCATTTGTCGACACACCTCTTTCCCTACTACATTGCAACTGGCAGTACCAGATGGCTGTATATTACAGTGTTTGTGCTATGTGTTAGGCATTTTACTGAACCATTTTCCTCCTTCCAAATTACTTTCAAAACATGGGCTTTTTGCAGTAGCAAGATGACTCAGTGCACAATTATAAGATATGAGACTGCAGCTGAAAGGGTTAAAGGGAAATTATCACCTTTATTACCAGTTATGTTAAGTAGAGCATGGTAAAAAGAAATGATTATAACGTCTAGAATGAGACTTGCAGCTGAATCCAGTGCCATGTTTGTGTTTAAAGCAAACATGTAATGATCAAGTATGATATAGCCTAACCTCTCCTTAGGAAAATGCTAGTCTTTTAGCTGTCATTAATTGTAAAAGTGTAGAAAGTGTTCACATAAGAAGAACACTAGTAATGTTTGTTTTGCAATTTACCTCGATTTATCACTAACTGTCTTAATTATGGCTACATCCAAGCACACAATAATAAAGCAGACCGTTCATGAAAAAGGGCCTAACGCCTATTTTTTTTAGTCCCCCTCCCCTCATCCTAAATCCAGTAGTTGAAACATAAAAAAAATAACAATATTAGGTGACGCCACTCGGCATTCTTATGAGATCCCAGGAAAGCTGAGGATCCCAAATGTCTTGAGAATGGGCTCATGCACAGTGCAGGAAAACATGAGATTCTGGATCCCTTTCTGTGGTGAAGCGAATTACATCATGGGTTTCTAAGTGAGTGGACTTGTATCACTAACAGGGTTAGTCACAAAAGGGTGAAGAGTTTGGAGAAGGCAGGAGAAGTGAACAATCTAGGACAACATAGCTGAACTGGACAGTGAGCTGAATTGGAGAAAGTTTCCAGAGCAGCTATTTTGTCCTAGATTGTTCACTTCTCCTGCCTTCTCAAAACCAGTCACCCTTTTGTGAATAACCTGTAAATGATTTTTAAATTGGGGAAGAGGGGCTAAAACAGGGGTGCCCACTATTTTTTCGTCTGGAGATCTACTTTTCAAATGACGAGCTCATTGATCTACCAACGAAAAAACACCTGCATTCAGGGGCGGGAGGGGGCGTGGCGGTGCATTGAAGTCAATGGCACCGCAGCCAGGCTCCGCAGGCAGGCCCCTCGCCCACAGTACGATCGCCTGCATTAGTGTGTGTGTTCCAGTCCATTGGACATGGCGATCTACCAGTGATCGCTACGCGATCGACTGGTAGATCGCGATCGACCTTGTGGGCACCCCTGGGCTAATAGATAAGGGCAGGTATTTTATTGGGAAAAGTCCACGTTAAAGTGTATGTTGGGCAAAGTGAAAAAAAATCTCTGCACTATATGCACATTTCAATTTGTTTCATCCCTTATTAAGTATAAAACAAAATACCTGTTGATCTGCCAGAAATGCACTCGGCTCTTAATGGAGAACTATGATGTGAGTGAAAATCACTCAGCCTCACAGTTCGAGCCGACATGTGACAATGAAACTGTCACACGTCGGCTCAATAGATCGAGAAGTGAGCGAACACATACCGTCGCTCACTTCTCGATCCTGTCCCTGCAGAGAGCCGTGACTGTCGCTCACGGCTCCCTGCAGGGATCCCCCTCCCCTTTCCGAACCTCCAGCGCTGACTGGCGGAATGGACGGAGGATGGGACGGGTACAGCTGGCTTTGCCTCTAGATAGGCAGAGCGAGCTGTCACTCGCTCAGCTGGGTGGATCTCGACAGTAATGTCAGGATCCGCCCCGGGTGCAGCGGTCTCCGTATACTGCGAGCTGTAGCTCGCGGTATACTGAGCTTTGGGTCATGGGAGGACGCTAGTTTGTGTCCTCCCGTGACCTTTAGGAGAACTATGGACCCTTAATGGAGAACACTTACCCCATAGTTCTCCTTTAAATCTTGTTGTGTGCTGACAACACACAGCGTTTTTGTGGACTGAATATTCTCAGCCGTGCCCAGTTTTCTTTTTGCAAACTACTCAGTCCCACGTACTCTTCCATCTCCTCAACATTAAAGCCGGCCATACACTGCTTCAGCTTTGAGCTGTGCGTGGTCCTGCCAGCACCACTGTGACAAAAGTCAGTTTTTCATTTGATGAAAGCTGGGCTGAAAATTGTGAGCCAAATGTGACGGTAGTCTGTAGTCAGTGACCAAGTATTCTGACAGTTGCCGGCTCCGGTTGTCGGAACACAGTAGCCCAGTAGGGGAGATTTCCCCATTCACGCTGTTTAGCGTGGATGGAGGAATTGAGTGTGCGTTCTCACCCATACCGTGGAACATGGATTCAGAGGAGAATTATATAGGAATCGGAACACTTGATCTGCATACTAATTCCAGGTCAGTGATTCAGAAAGTGTTAAAAGCCATTTTTATTCAGCATGATAGATGGATTCTCTCAGCGCACAGTTCCTTTCAACTGATGTAGATTACTTTGTATTTTGTAGTCCACCATCATGATGCTTTCTCTGTGCTTTGCTTCATATTGTGCTGGGATGCAAACATTCAGTTCTCGTTTCCTGAATCAAAGTGATGCTTATTAGCCATTCCAGCCATGATGAGTCACTTGAACATGACCTCATTCTTGAGGCTTCTGCTCTGTTCTCCATACTGCATGCCTTCATCCCACAAATGTTTTGCAGCCGGGCTTAAACCGGGAATGCAAATGTGACAAAATATTACCGATTGCTATGTTTTTACAGAATGAAATGGAGCAAAATGTTACATTAACAACCCCAGCTAGTAATTAAAAGGGGAATTAAATTTGACATATCCCTTTTGTTCTGATTTCTTTTTATCATCTCCATGAACGCAGTGACTTTACATAGAATGAGCTGAGCTACGCTAAGGCAAATTATCCTGCATTCGTATCCAGCGTCTCTAGTTGTGACCAGATAAGACCGCTATATTTAGCAATCATAATTGCTGTATTGTGTATGCAGAGCAATATCCCCGTCACCAAATGTTAGCAATGTTATATAACAGCCATTGCCTGTATTGGGAACTACATTAATGCTTTTCTTTTTCATGTTTGATCTGACCAGGGAAAAAAAAAAAGCCTGCAGTAATCTAAAGATAAATAAATAAACCGGGTCTGTTAAACCCTTTTAAGAAGATTGTTGATCTAGTGCTGCTTTTGGATGCAAATCAAATCACTGGTTGTTTCTGAAGAGCAGCACAGAGTAAATGGGATGGTGTTCTGCAGTGACCTGGTTTTGGCTGTGTGTGATGATTATCATTACAGTGTTTGTTCACTACCTAACAGGTACTCAGAGTCACAGGTAATTATGTGAAATGTGCTGGGAAATGCCGGCCTGGCTGCAGTCTCCATGCAATGTCTTTCCCAACCATATTTCATCATTTTACACATTGTATATTGTGTATGTTTGGCTTATTGGTACAGCATCCCTTTGACTAACCAGCCCTACACCTGCAGTACATAAAGTTACATGCAAAGAATATGCAAAGGTCTATGTGGAGATGGTTAAACAAGTGTAAATGAAAAATTGAGGGGGGGGGGGGGGGGGGGGGGTTAAACAGAAGAAAGGGAAAGAGGAAGAAGCACAAACACACACAACACCGAAAAAACAAACAAAAGCAAACACAAAAATAAGAAGAAAAGGGGGGGGGGGGGGGGGGGGGGGGGGCAGTGATTGTTAACAGTGAAAAGTTTATTCTTTCAGCTGATAAACCTTGAAGTGGAACCCCAGGTAGATATAAAATAGACAAATGCAGCTTCATATTAATTTATATATTCATAAGGTTGAATCCCATGCAGATATGAAAGAGGCAAATGCAGCTCAATATGCATTTATATATTCCTAAAATTAAACCCCAGGCAGATATGAACAAAACAAATACATCTCTAGATTTATTTATATATTTTTGAAGTTGAACTCCAGGCAGATATCAAAGAGACAAATGCAGCTCTATGTTCATTTATATATTCTTAAAGTTGAACCCCAGGCAGATATAAAAGAGACAAATGCAGCTCTATAGCCATTTATATATTCTTAAAGTTGAATCCCAGGCAGACATGAACAAGACAAATGCAGCTCTATATTAATTTATATATTTTTAAAGTTGAACCCAAGGCAGATATAAAAGAAACAAATGTAGCTATACATTCATTTATATATTCTTAAAGCTGAACTTCAGGCAGATGAAAATACATGCATTAACACAACTCTGTATTCATTAAAGGAGAACTATGGGGTTAAGTCTTTTCCCCATAGTTCTCCTTAGGGTAACGGGAGGACACAAACTAGCGTCCTCCCGTCACCCTAGGCTCAGTATACAGCGAGCTGTAGCTCGCTGTATACTGAGAGGCCGCATTATTGCTCGCGGTATACTGAGACGCTGAATCGGATCCAGACAATTGTGCCGGGATCCGCCCAGCTGCGTGACTGGCAGCTGGCTCTGCCTGTTCTGCAGAGCCAGCTGTACCCGCCACCTCCCCTGTCCGTTCCGCCAGTCAGCGCTGGCGGATCGGAGCGGGGAGAGGGGAATCCAGCCCCTCTCCTGTCCCGGCAGAGAGCCGTGACAGGATCGAGAGGTGAGCGAACGCCGGTATGTGTTCGTTCACTTCCCGATCTACTGAGCCGACCTGTGACAGTCTCATTGTCACAGGTCGGCTAGAACTATGAGGTGAGTGAAAAGCACTCACCTCATAGTTCTCCTTTTAATACACCCTTGAAATGCATTTTTAAAGGCAAGCAGTGTAAGTACTTGAATTTGACTTGGTATCATCCTCTTGTAGTCCCTTTACAGAAGAGCTTTAGAGAGGTAAAGGGAGAAGCAGAACATGGTGCCAATCATTTATGAGAGGAGCAGAGAACAGAGCTCATCAGTCTGCTGCTTCTACTTTAACTGTCTAGTCACAGGTTGGGGGAGGGGGGACCTGTAAGGGTTACTGCAGCATAGAGAAAAATCAGGGCTCCTGCCACCCAAAGAGGGCTGTATTATATATCAGAGCTGTTTAAATATAATAGGTGGATGGACAGAAAATCAAATCCTTTTGGCAGATAAAACAGCTACCTTGTATGTATTTCATCTGTGTATGTAGTTTTGTCTGGAGTTGTGTACTACGGTGTCTTCTAGGGCCAGGAACAGCCGGTGTGCTGAGCGGCTTCCACTGTGCTGTTAAAGCGGCCATTCAGATGATGCCTGATATTTTTTTCAATGAATACTAGGCATTCTCTTATTGGACGAGGGGCCATGATTTGAAATCTGTACAGGGGAATTTTCCTCTTAGGCCTCATGCACACGGGCCCCCTGCATTAAGCATAGAAGTTTTTATCTGGGAAGTATAAGTTTACATGCATTTACCCTTATAAAACCAGGCTAGGGCCACATTCACATGGGGACACATGCCACGTTCTGGGATTCCTGTGACAGGTATCCCAGGTGTCCCCGCTCAGATGCGTCTGCTATACCCATTGAAATTAACGACAGGGTGACAGCGGCTGCATCTGTTATTCCCATGTAATTGTACTATGTATGATTAGAAATATACTGAGAATGTTTGTTTGGTTTTTATGAACGTTCACAGAGATTCACGGGGACAATGGCTCTGCAAATATTTTTTAAACTAGACACCTTTTAAATGTACTCTTTCTAAGGATGAAGGACTTTCAACTGCTGTCACTGTTCTATGTTTTGTGGTTATGGTAGATTCTGGCTATGTCTTGTTTGGGAATGCATTTTGGAATTTTCCCAGGGTTCTTTCTAGGGTTTGGTTTAGGGCAGTTGAAAACGTGAAGGTGTTGCCTATTGCAACAAATTCTAGCTTTTATTTTTTAGTGTTGGTTAGAAAGTAAAAATAAATGTTTGTTTGCTGCGGGCAATAGTCCTCTTCTTTTTTTGTTTGGCTTTTTAGAAGTAAAGGCCGGGTTCAATTTTTGAGCTTTAACCCAAGTGTTCCTTGACTCACTAGACCTAATTAGAATAACAGAGATGAAGACTGTTTAATATTAATACAGTTCCAACTTACATAACCCAAAAGTCGAAATGACTGGTGTGAGGTAACACATTACCTGAAACATTTTCCCCAGTTGTTTGCCTTTTTTCTTTCAAGGTTTGGTTTTTGGAAGCCATGTTAAAAGGTAATAGCAGGTTACGTTGAAGTAAGTCCACATAACGTAAAGTGCTCCGAGTTGTTATATCAAACAGAGTGGTTAAAATGAAAGTCTGGAGGTGCCTTGCTGTAACCCCAGGGTGAGTTGTGCGCGTGTTTGATATTGTACTGTATGAAATCCTGCATGCTGCTTAGATCTTTCAGTGTATTTTGCAGTTTGAAAGATGGATATCTCAAAGTGAATTTTCTGCTAGACTTTCTATGATTTAGTGACCTAGTTAAGTATTTCTGTGGCATTATCAGGAGAATCAAGTTCAAAGAGCGGATATACTCAGCTGACAGTTTTGTCATGCAGGAATTCCATGTTAATGAAAATAAACTTCAGCATTTGTATGAAATAATTTCATACCAGATGACTCCTGACTATTTTCAGCTAAGACTGTAAATGACTTCCTCACATGCTGTTAATTAATTACTTCAATTTTAAACCCGTAAAACCCAAATTCAGAGCACAGCAAGTAGACTTGAACTTCATTTTTACAGATTATTACCCGCAGAATTTGTCAGTGAGTGTAATAATAACCACAAACATTGGTATCAGTGGCAATACTATCAACCCCCCCAGGAGGATACTCCCATGCCGATTTCTCCCGAAGGAGGCCAGAACTTTACTTGTTGGGGGCAGTACAGTCTTTATTTCAGTGCTAGGTGCTGAAACACCAAAAGCGTTTGAGCACCAGTACCTCACTGCTGCCCTGCTTTCCTCTGGTGTCCCACAGACCCAACCCATAGCAGACCCAACCTAGCACACCGCAGGCCACACACACACACACACGGTCAGTGGGCCAGGTGTTGGGCACCAGCAACATAGGTCTTTGGCTGTCTCTGCCTGGGCTGATTTGAGAAGGGTGCCCTTATTAAACATTTTCAGCTCAGACATGGCTGCTGCTGATTGCTTGGACTGTTGTACTTTCCAGCCCTGGGAAGGAAAATGTTCTTACTCTGCATGGTCTTTTTTTCATCATTGGCAACCATAACATTTTGGCTTGGAGTTCCATTGTAATCCTGTTGCTCTAGTTTAATTATATGGTGTGATAGCTGTTGCATAAAACTAATCATCGCTCAGTTTGGGACAGCTGTTTGAGGGCCCCTAGTGAAATCCCATCTTGTTGATTTTTCTGTTTAGCTTTTGTTAGATTATTACATAAAGTAAGCTAGAATATGACATGGTTCCAGTGTTTTACCACAAAGGCACCATTAAAAAAAATACCGGAATCCTCAAAATAAGTCAGAATAGCCTTGCAGTATATAATGAACTGGATGTCTGCCAAATTAAAGTGTATGTAAACCCTTTTCTTAAATTTGGTCTGTTAAATATATTATTGTAAGGGTTTTGTTGAATCTATTTAATAAGTGAAACAAATACATGTTGATTCTGCCAGAAATCCAGTGAGCTTGTAGTTTCCTGTGCAGTCTCTATCACGTTCTCCTATGTTATGGAGATGAGGAGAGGGGAAGGTATTGAGTAGTCCATATTTGCAGAAAGCAGCCTTAGGCCCCATTCACACTGCGCAAATGCTTGCATTGAGCAAGCTAGAATCGCGGCAAAATCTGCTCCAAAAAGGGTCCTGCTGTAGCGACGCACGACCCACGACAGCAGGACCCTTTGCCCCATTGCCAAGCATTGGAGAGCGATATCGCGCGGTAAATAGCCGCGATATCGCGGGAATTACCGCGCGATAAATCGCTCAGGGTGAACGGGGCCTAAGGTGACAGCGCTCCTTTATAGATGCAGTGTATCAAGTGAAAGTTGTCTGCCTAGGACAGAAAGTGTTGCTGGCAGGATCACCTGTTAAGCTTGGGTTTAGATAAAATAAAGCTATATCCCACTTCTTGCAAGAAATTAATAAATACAAAAAGTGCATTTATTAATTTAATACATTTTAAATTTGACAAATTTGCCTTCCTATAGTGGCCTAGAGAGAATTTTTTCCTCCAGCACTGGGCTCAATCACTATCACCCACCCTAAATTGCACAATATAAACAACAAATAAACATACATGGCCCTGTTTCGGGGGTTTAAAGGAGAACTATGGGGTAAGTGTTTTTCCCCATAGTTCTCCTAAGGGTCACAGAAGGACACAAACTAGCATTCTCCCGTGACCCAAAGCTCAGTATACCGCGAGCTACAGCTCGCAGTATACTGAGACCGCCGCAGCCGGGATGGATCCCGACATTACTGTCGAGATCCACCCAGCTGCGTGATTGACAGCTGACTCTTCCTATCTAGAGGCACAGCCAGCTGTACCCGCCCCTTCCCCGTTCGTTCCTCCAGTAAGCGCCGGAGGATCGGAGCGGGGAGGGGGGGAATCCCTGCAGGGAGCTGTGAGTGACGGTCACGGCTCTCTGCATGGACATGATCGAGAAAGTGAGCGAGCGACGGTGTGTTCGCTCACCTGTTCGTTCGTTCGCTGAGTGATTTTCACTCACCTCATAGTTCTCCTTTAAATCTTTTATGCACTGATAAACTGTGGCCATAAGCATTATATAACAACAATCATAGTGTTCAAGACTCAAGGACCATAAATCAAATAAAATTGACCATTTTAAATCATGTGTACCACCGTCCACTCACAAAGTGGGGACATTACCCAATCACCAGACTTTTGAAAAGCTTGTAAATCAAACTGACATTAGCATCATAAATTGTAAAAAAAAACACTGTCCACCCACAAAGAGAGTGACATTACCCCCACTTAGAATAAACCTAAGGCCCTTACCGTGTAAAGGTAAGGGTGCTTCATTATTGAATTTTCACTTTCCCACCAAAATGTTCATCACCAATCTGGTAATTTGCTGATTTTGCTGTGTCTCATCTGCCTTAATTCTTCGCGGCATAGATTCAACAAGGTGTTGGAAACATTCCTCAGAAATTTTGGTCCATATTTACATGGTAGCATCACGGGCCCAAAGCATGCCAAGAAAATATCCCTCACACCATTATACGACCACTGCCATTACCAGCCTAAACCGCTATACAAGGCAGGATGGATCCATGCTTTCAGGTTGTTTACGCCAAATTCTGACCCGATCATCTGAATGTCGCAGCTAAAATCGAGACTCCTCAGATCAGGCAACGTTTTTCCAATCTTCCATTGTCCAGTTTTGGTGAGCCTGTGTGACTTGTAGCCTCTGTTTCCTGTTCTTAGCTGACAGGAGTGGCACCCGGTGTGGTCTTTTGCTGCTGTAGCCCATCTGCTTCAAGGTTCGACGTGTTGTGTGTTCAGAGATGGTATTCTGCATACCTTGGTTGTAGCGAGTGATTTATTTGCGCTATGCCACATTCACACATAGCGATATATCGCGCCGCGCGATATCGCGAGAAGTCGCCGGCCAATTATATTCAACGGAGCTGTCTTAGCTCCGTGTCGATCGTCACGGTCGCAGGTCGCTTCTACAGGACCCTTTTTTCGGCGGATTTTGCTTTTTTCTATGGAGCCCGACGGAGAAGGTCGCGCTACTGTCGCTGGATCGTCGCTGGAACGTCGCCCCGAAAGTCGCGCTATCCCGGCCGCTGCAAAGGTAAGTCGCTACATGTGAATGGGGCCTTACTGTTGCTTTTCTATCATCTTGACCCAGTCTGCCCATTCTCCTCTGACCCTTGACATCAACAAGGCATTTTTTTCCACACAACTGTCGCTCACTGGATATTTTCTCTTTTTTGGACCATTCTCTTTAAACCCTAGAGATGATTGTGCATGAAAATTCCAGTAGATCGGCAGTTTTTTAAATACTCAGACCAGCTCCAGAATCTGGAGCAGTTGCCCATGGCAACCAATCAGCATCCACCTTTCATTTTCAGAACTTAACTGAACAAACTAAAGAGAGAAGCTGATTGGTTGCCATGGGCAACTACTCCAGATTCTTCTGCTCCCAGTTTTGATACATTTCCTCCTGTGTGTTTTGGTGTGTAATTATGCATGCTTATGGACTTTTAGAGACATATGGGCATAAACTAGCTCTATTGGCTAGAATATTAATTTATTCTATCCACTAAAATTCATCTAAGTCCCTGAAATCTTTCTTCAGGATACTGCATCTTCCCCTGACTTTGATATTGGTACAAACGTGTACCATGAGAGCTGGGTCTTTCCCAGCCCCACCCTCTGCCCATCTGATCCACAATGTGCCACAAAAGCAAGATAATTCAAGCCGTGATTTGTCATAATTGTGATGATTATGGCTTACAGCTTATGAAAACCCCAAATCCACAACCTCAAAAAAGTAGATTATTACATGCAATCAATAAAACAAGGATTGTACATAGAACAATATCGGACCTCTGAAAAGTACAAGCATGCATATGTACTCAGTACTTGGTTTGGGCCCCTTTTGCAGCACTTACTGCAACTACTTTTGCACGATATTCTAATTATTCGAGTTTCACCTGTATATCATATTCCTTAAATTACATATTTTTACTCTTTTTCTAAAACTAATCTTTCAGTTTGAGCAAATAGGTTGTTTTATAAACGTGGGTGATTTTGAACAAATGGAATGACATGCTTTCGGTGTACTGCAAACTGGACTCCCAAATGCTGGTTAGAGGCAAGTCAAATTAACTTACTAAGAGAGAACTTTGAGGGAAAGTCCACCACTACATGATCATTGT
>NW_017306275.1:2341666-2346793 GCF_000935625.1 Nanorana parkeri | reverse complement strand
TCATGGTGAGGGGGGGGGGGGGGGGGGGGGGCAGCTAGCTTTTTATATATCTTGTGGATGAGATATCTCCACGTTCTTTCCTGGCACTATTTCGAACCACTTTGGAGCATTGGTCACTCTTAACTACGTTAAGATGTTCCCATTCCTCTGCATTCACTATAAATTAAAAACCCCAACAGGGAGAATGGGACCTCCTTGTAGTGACTGCATGAGATGTACAGAGCTGGTAAACTCTACATCGACTCCCTGGGATACCTAAAACCACTACTAATTTCTGATTAGTTATGGTTTGTTAGTGGGTTTTAATATTTGTTAAAATGTGTGCACCATAATTACTGATTACCACTGAACTCCAAAAACAATTGGAAAGATTACTCAGGTTCTTGAAAATGTATCAATTAGTCCAATCATAATAGTTAAAGAAAATAAAATCACTATTTCTCGTTCTGCACTAAAGTTAAAGTTTTATCTACAGCCATACCTGAAATATATAGGGGCCTAATATACACACAGAAAAATGCAAGCCCCCCCACACACTAATACACCCCCCTGCACAAATAAAATACACTTCACCCCCCCTTCTAAGCCCCCCACACACATTTAATACACTGCCCCCCACACACACATAATACACTTCGCCCCCCCTTCCAAGCCCCCCACACACTTAATACACTGCCCCCCCAGCACATATAATAATAATAAAAAACTTCCCCCCTCCCAAGCCCCCAGCACACATATTAATAAAGTCCCCTCCCTCCTTTTTCTTCCGAGCCCCCTCACCTGCTTTCATCCGTGCAGAGAGGAGGCACATCGTCTCGTCATGCCCTGGTGATCTAGCGGTGATCATTAGTAAGGTCTGCACTAGACCTTACTAATGATCCATCATTCGGCCGGAGCTCGGAACTGACAGAGTTCCGTCCGGAGCCGACAGGAGCAGCTTTGCGGTCTGCAGCCGTCGGAAATGTAGACCGTGGAGCTGCTCCCGCAAGTCGGGCACCCGGTCCGTGACCGTGTGCTCGACTTGTCAGCTGGCTGCGGGCCACTTTTACCAGCTCGCGGGCCGGAGTTGGCCCACAGGCTGGTATTTTGAGACCGCTGCTCCAAACAGCTGTAGTTACTTGACTGTGGCTCCTTGCTGTCTCAGGTAATACATTTAGTAGTCATCTAGCTTGCCCACCTGAAGGTACTGATTGTGAGGGTTAAATTGCACCGGAAACATCTTCTTGATTGCTTTCAAGTGCAGAACCGTGCTTTTGTTTGTTCAGTGCTGAGAGGTGTGTACAAAACACATAGCTCACTTGAGTGAAAGAAAATTGCCTACATATATTTTCCTCTCAGGAATAACAGGGCAAATTTTAGTCTTCAATCAACAACTAGCAGTTTTCTTTTTATTCCTGCTTTTGAGCCATGTTCCTTCCTGCTGAAGCCAAGATATATAATTTTAAATAAATGTTATGTGTTTTGAAGAGCTTTCATACACATTTAATAGTGAAATATATGATGTCTAAAGGCAAATTAGGTATATAAGTATGTGTGTGTATCAATACATACATGTTGTTCATACGTGTGTGTGCGTGCATGTGGAATATCAACCCAGCTATCAAAAACGAATAACAGCCTCATACTAGGGATGCACCCATACTGTTTTTTCAAGTACAAGTACCGATATTTATCTTTCGGTACTCGCTGATACCAAGTACCGGTACTTCCGCTAGCATGGAGCTGACATCCTGGGCGATCAGGATTGCCCATGAAGCCGGCTCCATCCTGACTGGCCAATTAGCATTGAGCCGGCCAATCAGGAAGCTGGCTCCATGTTCCCTCGTGGCATGGCTGGTCAGAGGAAATCCCCCTCTGTACCGGAAGTTCCGTTACCTGGGTAAGCATTGGAGCATTTGGGCAAGTATGAGTACTCGCCCAAATACTTGGTATCGGCACCGATACTAGTATCGGTATTGGTGCATCCCTACCACATACTGTATGTAAAATACTTCTACATAGGTACAGTACATAGAGGGTGTTAAAGATGAATTCATCCTGTTGAAGACTTGCTTTTATTTATAATTATAAAGAAGATCTGAATTTTGGAAGCTGTGCCTAAAACAAGCAAAACAAAGCAGGCAGGGGAACCAGTATTTCCTATGGACTCCCTGGAGCTGATCTTTCTTAATGACTGACTTAAAGTCATTAAAAGGTTCAAGCTATATCTTGATGTGTATCAACACATTTTGCTTGAGTGATGAGCAAGTGTGCTTTCTAACTGCCTACATCAATTCCAAAACTCTAACACATTGAGACAACTTCTTGGAGCTTTCTACCCCCCCCCTCCCAAAAAAACCCCAACATATTTTAGAATGATTTTTTAAAAAGAAAAGTGTAAAAAATACTCCTCTTGCCTCCTTGCATGTGGGCCTAAATGAGGGTGACATCTGTGGACCTTCTTGCACTGTGCCCGAAGAGCCGGGGATCCAAAATAACACGCATATGTGCTCCTGCACAGTGCTGGTGTCATGTACCTTTTGGAGATTGAAGTGACAAGGGAGGCCTCTCTTGCAACTCTGGTCCCCAAACCTCTGAATACTAGAACAGGAGAGTCAGGGCTCAGAGTGCTGGAAGACTGCAGGCTGAAGTGCTGATTCTGATGACAGCCTTCTGGTTGAAGACAATGCAGGAGATGCACATCAGGGAAGCAGTTCAGGCTGGATCAAGGTCAGGTGCAAGCCTAGTCAAACCGTGTGTGCGATGAGGTAGCAGGCAAGATCGTGGTCAAGGAACAGGCCTAGGTCAGAGCCCTGTGGATAACGCAATACAGGAAAAGAAGGCAAAGAGCGGAGTCAGGAACAACTCGTGGTCAGGGATAACAGAAGATCAGTAGAATGGCCAGGTAAAGCCAGGTCAGTGTCAGGATGCAGAATCTCGGTAGCAGGAAGCGGACGATCACTCAGCACAGAGAATCAGGGAGCCACAGCCTAAATAGCCTGTTTGGCGCCAGAATCTTAAGCGCATGTCTGTGAATGGAGCCTTAGGGTGTAGGCTGAACATTTTTTATATTTCTCTTCCATTTTTTTAGCACTTTTTTAATTTGCAGGTTGGGGGACTGCACCATAAGCAGAATTAATTTAAATGTGCGTTTCAAGAATGTAACAAGCATGTTACACGTTAAAAACTATTTTCTTTTTCTTTGCAGAAACGTTTTAAAGGCCAAATCCTCTTTGATAAAGTATGTGAGCATTTAAACCTGCTGGAAAAAGATTATTTTGGTTTAGTGTACAGCGACTCTGAAAATCAAAAGGTAAGCTTTTTACAAATTCGGGGGAATCCCACAAATGTTTTCTTTATCAATTAACAAAGGGATTAAAAATAAAACAAATAGATGGAAACATTTCCTAAAAAAAATGCTGGTATTCATGCTGACCCTGTGGCTTTCAGTTCCTTTGACCCAAGTAAACAAACTATAAGTTCTAACTTCACCTGCTGCATTTTCTTTCTAGGTCTGTAGGGCCAGCATGACATATGGGTAAATGCAATGCTAAAAAGTATCCATATCCAGAAACAAACATGTAATATAATGCATGATATATATGGAACAATTATATCTACCAAAAAGCTATATAAAATGTATGGAAAGGATGCAGTATATCTATCAAACATCAGTATGAAATGTATGTACACAACTCCTGTAGATAAAACATAAGCCATCTATGGAAATATGCTACTTACTACTTTGATTTAATAAGCTTAAATAATGTGTAGGTGTAACCAACCCTAGCAGGAATTAAGAAGAAGAATACCACAAAAATAACCATGTAAATACGCTTTCCCAGGGTGAACATATTTCTGTCTTGGAACCAATATAAGCAGCCAATTAAGTAGTATATTACAAATTATATTGAGTGTCTTCAGGCTACTCCTGCTTGTCATATTTGTAAATTCTCACTGTATATTAGGCAGTACAGTCAGCAGCTCTGCTAATAACTGCTAAAATTGGATCAATATTTATATAGATGTTCTTGCCATTGAAGCCAACTGTTAGACTTGGCATACTTTTTTAAGGGCATTCAGAGATGCAGGAGACAAAATGGTCCGTGAATCTGAAGGCAAATGCAGCAATTACGAGAATGTGGTGTTATTCCCAAATATACTTTTTTGCAAAAGAGAATGCTTTTCTTTTCTATCAGCTCAAGAGATTAGGCATTAAGCATAGACTCTCTCACCAATTTGTGGATGTTCAGGCTGTTAAGCTTTTCACCTTGTCAGCCGCCTTCTTCAGGTCATCTTGAAATTCTCCCTAGAGAGCACAGATATGGTTCTAATGCCATTCTAGCTGAAGAGATCTTGATTCTCCATTTTACTCTCCCTAGCCAGTGCACTTCCTTGGTTCTGGAGAGACCATACCTAGTCCATTTCTACATCCATGGGTACAAACCTGAAAATTGGCTGTCTGAAAAGCACCTCATAAAAGCCAGAATTCTTTCTCACTGAGTTGTGAATACTCTTACGTATAGTCGAAAAAAATAATTTATGGCAATATTTGGCAAAAGTTCCCTTCCTGGAAGCTTCTATGTTTTATATGATGCATTGGAAAACTACTGGAATGTCATGTTGAGGCTAATTTTACACTGCTTTGCCGGGAGAGTGGCAGGGTAGCTTTGCATTAGCGCGGACATGGACAGCCTCAGTGAACTACTGGCTAATTTCTTTTTACTAAGCAATATGGGCCTATTACTGTTTGATGAAAAAGTGTGTATCACTCCTAAAACTACCTGAAAATTATCATTTTTCCCCCCACCAAAATGAATGAGATTGCTATGCTGCTATATGCAATTCAAACTAATTGTACAACAAAGAAATCAATTCCACAGCCAAATATGCGCTGCCAATTTGCGCTATAGCTAAAAGTTCTAAAAATCACACTGTCCCGTACCCCCACCTACAGCTCTAAGGCTTGCTCCAATCATGGTATTTAAAGGGTATTGTGTATTTTCAGTTATGCTCTCGAAGCCACATAAAAAGACCCTTTTATTCCACTGTAGTGGGGTTTTCTTCTTTGCCTTGATACCTGTCTCATATGACAGATTTCCAGCCTTCCCATTCCTCTGTTGGCAGTAGTTTGCCTACTAGTCCTAA
>NW_017306275.1:2321782-2341608 GCF_000935625.1 Nanorana parkeri | reverse complement strand
AGTGTCGGCCTATGCATTGGCTTATTATTGCCCAGATTGGTCATATGTTGTTTTGGACCTCACTTAGCAGATCGGTATGCTAGCAGGCTGTACATTACATTTTTTGCTGTGATTCGTATCTATTTAGATATCAAAAAAGAGAATTCCGTTGAACGGATATCACATCTGCTGCATATGCAGTCCCTGTACACACTATTTGCCAACCCCTGTTGCGGAAACTAGACAGGAGGGGCAAATATCAGTCACACATTATGAATCCTTGAATATATGGTCTTAATCTGTTTAAAGGTTGGATGCCCTTTAAGTTGGGCCTGAAATTGTTTGGGGCTGTCCGGCCTTACATTTTACTGACTGCATAAAATGTTGATGTCATCTCAGATTTCCTAGAATGAAAAATGCAATTTGAATTGTTAGCTGCTGTCCATTTGTGGAAGGGCCCTTAATCTGCACACTGGACATGTACTTTTCATCTTCTAAAAGCCCCGAAAAAAGAGCAGAGTCTAAGGCGAGCCATAACAGCTAGCAGGTGCATACATAA
Organism: Nanorana parkeri; assembly: GCF_000935625.1. NCBI lineage: Eukaryota > Metazoa > Chordata > Amphibia > Anura > Dicroglossidae > Nanorana > Nanorana parkeri. Next base: position 2,341,070 of record NW_017306275.1, on the reverse strand, counting down.
TTGTGAAATAATTATAAGCTGGCCTTTGTTGCTCCTTCTCTGCAAGGTACTCCAGTGTTCAAGCTGATATTAGGTATTCACTCACATAGCGAGAACACCTTGTTACTAATTGCATTTACATATGTATGAACCAATAAATTGGAATTTTCTTTTGACAAACTCATCCTAGAAGGACAAAACATTCTTTAAAGGTTTTCATTTTGGATACGTTATCCTGTTACCTAGACATTTACTGCCGTCTGCTACAGTGATTCTGTGGAAAACAAGCAAAATGAATTTAGATGGCTTCCTGTTGAGCTAACTCTTTTGTTATGCAAATACATATTTAAAGGGCATCACATCCTGGAGAATCAGTGTATTTAACTAGAGGGTTTTTTCTAGAATCCAATTATTTCTTTCCTGTTCAACGTGCTTTCTTGAACTAATTTTGTATATCAAAATGGGGGAAAAATTAAGGGGTTGCTCATACCAAATGTAATTCCATACAGTTTGCTATATTTGAATGGCAGAGAAACTCCATAGTGCTTTAAAAATCCATTAGTGTGTCAGTCGGACCTGTTTTCACCACTCTATGGCATTTTTAACACTGCTATTAAACTACTGATTTAATGGCACATTTGCTTAGATTATCAAAGTTTCATATGTGAATGATCCCTTGCTTTACAGCTCTGTTTAAAAGATACCAAGAAGGCATTGGTAATTATGATTAAATTACTTTCAGGTCATGAAATCACTCCAGACTATGACAGATATATGCTTTTATTACTTGGGTATTACAGCCCACATTGTATTCAATTCTGAGGATATCAGAGGTCATCTTTAGTATTATTTGATCAGAATAGAGGATCTGATGTCTGTCCTGTAATGTTTATGCAGTATTCGATTTCCCCAGCGACATATTTTGCTGTTCAATATATATGTTACAATGGTTTTGACTATTATTTTTTTGTTCTGTCATTTTCTAGAACTGGTTGGACCCTGCTAAAGAAATTAAGAAACAAACACGGAGTAAGCTTTACATTTTTTTCAGTTTTACTCAATATGGCATTTGATATTCAGTTTCAATAATAGCAGTTTATGATTACTTTGTGATTGAGAGTGTTACCTAATATTAGTGGTTTGTGATTACTTTGTGAATGAAAGTATTACCTAATATCGGTGGTTTGTGAATACTTTATGATTGGAAAGTATTGCCTAATGCATGCTGCAAGGCTTGCCTTAGATAACACTGTCTGGGTAGTTTTGAGTGGATTGTTAAGCCAGCCAGAAATAAAAGAAATTGGTTTGTTTTAAGGGTGACTGCACTCTCCTGATAATTTGCAGCACATGAAACACTGCAACACCAAGTAGTAGTATTGTCCAGAAGTGCTCTATTTTGTCCAAGGCTGGTCCTTCCCAACAGCCACATCCTAAACCACGTCTTTATTGTAATGATATAGGAACAAATTGGTCAGCTGAATGGCCCATGTTACAACAAGGGTTTTGTTACCTATGGAGCCAAATGTTAGGGTTGAGATGTTACCAGATACACTACAAAATGAGAACTAGATAGTTGGTGTGCCACTCTGCAAGGGACAGTCTGTTACTAAATGTGCCACAGTTTAAACGCGATGGTACCACATGTGCTGCTACTGCAAGAGGGGACACCGGTGAAAGGTGTGCTTCAGTAAAAGGAAGGACTTGTTACCAGATATGCTGTGAGAACTGGTCACTTAGGAATTAATTTATAAACGTTTAATCCAGCATATAGCCAGAAGGATGCCCTTCGCACAGCACTAGCACCCTTAGATGGTGGTGATGAGTGTCACCACGGGGCGCTAGGGCTGTGCCAACAGCATCATTCTGGCTGCACGCTGAGCAGAGCTTTTCTAAATAAACCCCTTCGTGTGCTCCATGTCAAGAGATGTTTCCAGATTTGCCATACTACAAGAACAATGTTATCAGGTGTGCCATGTTACAAAAGAGATGTAACAGATGTATCACACTAAATGAGGGTTATTACCATATGCGATCTGCTGCAAGAGGACATTTAGGAGATGCGCCCCGAAAATGAATTTTTTAATGGTGCCATGCTACATGAGAAAATATCAGATTTGCCACAATACAACATGGGACCTTATTAGATGCACTAGGTTTTAAAGAGAAGCTAATGAGGTGTACCATGCTACAAGAGGGGAGTTTAAAAGATGAGCATACTAGGAGTGGGTTGCCATGTTGTGTGCCATCAGATGGCAGCTGGTTTCAGCACCTGTATAGTATCTTTTTACCCTCTGTTTTTGAAGAATGTACAACAAAATCTCCCTCGTTGCCAGAACACAGACCTCCTGCTGTTCGTATCGGAAGATCTTCCATCTCTTATTGTTAAAGTATTGCATTGCTTTACTTGTCATCTTATTTGTTTTAAGCCTGACTGTGTCTGTCTTCAAGCTCCAGTGGCCAGTCAGGTGCCATGGACAGCACATAACGCATGCTGAGCCTGGCAAATTAAATGAGAAGTTGACTATACCACGTACTGTGGAAAAGAACATTAGAAAGAGAGGAGGCTGTCCACCCTCTGCCGCAGGTCTATGCTCTGTGGAAGAAGATTACTGAAGTATAGTCTTCAAAAACAGCCATAGAGGGGTCCTAGGACCAAGTGTCCCCCAGGCAATGCCGCCTACAGGGCAAGGACTTAACATACCTAACAACAAGTCAGTGCTATCCCTGTCATTAAGTTCCATTTTGTTCTGCATCTGAACTTATAAATAGTTAATTTAAAAAAAATAAAATAAAAATGTTGTACTGTTTATTTTAAAAACCTTTGTATTCTATGAAGCCGTAACATTATTAATAATAAGTCTGTTGTAACAATGGGTTCAATATGAATCATAAGCTGTTAGACATCCAGCTGTGCTGCTGTGTCTTTATAATTTCTGAAGATTACAGTGCCATTGCTCTTTTATTAGACTACTACTTAACTGCTACCAGTACTGTGTGTTAGACATGTCAAACTCAAATGACACCGTGAGCCAAATTGAGTGAAATGTCTAAGGGCCACATGTTTTTATTTTCAGACATAGATTATAGCTTTTTTTTTTTTTAAAGCCCAACTCCAAACATTTTTATTTTACTTTTGGATAGAGTAGGGAAGAGCCAACATTCCTGCCGGGCTTTTGTCTCTGTTTGTGACCCCTTTGGGGAGATTTACAATGTGGCACATTGTAGTGCCATTGATTTCAAATCGCACCCTAACATATTTAAGCATCAAAGAGCAGCAGGAAGATATGGACAGTAATAAAACCTTGTCAAAAGTTCTAACCCTTTCTCTCTAGAAATGTGTTTGCTTTTTTGTCTATGTCCTTGTTGGAGAGACTTCCCATGAGTTCCTGTCCTGGCCGCAAGAGAGGAAATCTTCCAAGTAGGGACACAGACCACAATAAAAACTTTAGAGGTGCTAAACTTTTTCTGCTGAAACAAACTTAAGGGTCCATTCACACCATCCGCATTGAAGCTGCGCTGGCCGTAGTTTCCAGCGCAGCCCCAACGTAAGACATGGCAATTTGCCTTGTCATGGATGGGCTTGATTCACACCAACGCGCTGCAATTGGAATGCAGTGGTGTGCGCTCAAAAAAGTATGGCAAGCTGTATGTTTTTTAACCACAGCAGGACGCGACATGGTACAACCACCTCGCACCCCGCTGTGCCAGTAGAACCATGCAAAATTTTATCCCAGAAAAAAAGACCAAAAAAATATTTCCTAAAGTATTTTTTTAGCTGCAAAACCTCTGTAATTTCTGCATATTTTAAAAAGAAAACCCTGTGTATCTGCAAGCACTATTAGTGTTACCCTCTGAATATATCAAATTATAATGAATGTGCTGTGCTTCATCTAGAACAATACAAAAACAAATCTCTATAATACATTTGTGCTTAAATAATACATGCAATCAAAAAAGTGTTCACAATGAATCTTCTTGTAAATAATAGTCCTCTGGAAAGTTCAATCATATATTCCGTGTTCAAATATACACAAATGTGGAATCACACGTATATAGTGCTCAAGATTTGTCCCAATTGCACCACACTCTTTATCCTTCCACTGTGAAAATTCTTTGTACAAGTCCATACGTCAACTCCAATTATCACCCAGGTGCTCCCCCTCTCAGTGGGCCGCTCACATAATAAATAGACCTGAACAGTTCTAGAATCGCTTTAATGGGTCTCCAATCGATCTTATTCAAAGGCCATCTCTCCACAATCGTTGCACAGAATATGACATCAGTATGTCATTACGATCATATCCAATAAAATATAAAAACAACCCATAGCGTAAAACCGCAAAATTTAAAAAACTCCTTTATTTAAAAAAACTACTCACATGAGGAAAGTAGACCTAAAACTTCAAATAAAATGTATGCTCGACAACTCTCTCTCTCTCCGTGTTACCGTGTTCTCTGGGTGCAGAGACAGATCAAAATTATAATTTAAGTTATAAATGATCATTGAATACTACAAAAATACTTAATGCAGAGTGCGATGAACCACCAATATAAAGTATGAATTAGTATTAATATTTGCAGTTATCACAATGAACATTTGGGCCTTTCACAAACTGAATATGAGAGTGCGAAGACAACGCATAGTATTACAGGCTTTGGGCTTTGCCAGGCAGGTAGAACATGGTAATAAGTGTTGTAACCTATAAGAGTCGGTTGGATTTCAGTTTACTGCAGTCAGTTCTGTTAACGGATAACTGGTTGCTGTAAGCCCCTGTGGTTTGCACAGTTTTATTGTTTTTAGAACTACCATGCAATTAAACCCATATTAATCTGTATGTCAGCAAAGCCAATAGGTGGATTATAAGAGACATTATTATACAATATAATACATGTGGGCAAGGGTGTTATTGGAAAATGCTGGACTCCATAGATGAATATTAATGTTTTTTTCTCTCCTATCTCCAAATCTAATACACTAATATGCACACTCTTAGCAATCAGATGCAGTTGAGTATATTTATTATACATATTGTAATCATTGCGAATTGTATACATAGTTACATAGTATTTGAGGTTGAATAAAGACATATGTCCATCAAGTCCAACCTATTGTGTGTGTGTGTGGGTGTAAAGATCCTCGCGTCATCTCGTTTTTAGGAGTACTTGTACCCCTGTATATTACCGTTTCTCAGGAAATCGTCCAAAAGCCTCTTGAATGATTCCAGACTATTAGCTGAAATTACTGCTTGCGGCAGTGAGTTCCAGACCCTAACCGCGTGAACTGAGAAGAATCCCCTTCGCCCCTTGTGTTTGAATTTTTTTTCTACCAGTTTTAGGTGGTGTCCTCTAGTCTTTGTTACGGAATTAATCGTGAAGAGTTTATTGCTAATGTTGCTATGACTATGGAACATTTTGTATGTGAAAATCATGTCCCCCCTTAATCTCCTAAGTTCCAGCGTGAACATATTTAAATTTAGTAACCGTGTCTCATAGCTCTTGTCCTCCATCCCTTTGATGAGTTTGGTCGCCCTTCGCTGGACTTTCTCGAGTTCAAGGACATCCCCTCTGTGTACCGGTGCCCAAAACTGCACCGCATACTCCAGGTGAGGCCGAACCAGTGATGTGTAGAGTGGCAATATTATAGACTTATCCCTGCAAAACATTCCCTTCTTGATGCAGGACAGGACTCTACTAGCTTTGCTTACCGCAACCTGGCACTGTAATCTATTATTGAGTTTATGGTCTACAGTGACCCCCAAATCTTTCTCCATTTCAGACTTCTGAAATGGTGCTGTTTGAACGAAGACACTGTACTGCAATGCTCTTTAGTCCTCTCTCTATCGGCACAGTTATACTGCAGCACTATATCATAATTTTTTTAATTTTTAGTTGAAATCTGCCTAAATATCACACGCTCTGCATCCTTCCCAGCAGCATTCTCACCCATCACTTTTATTTTTACACCGCTTCTCTGTGTAGCATAATGACCTTGCATCTTCTAGAGCATTCCTGCTGCAGCTCTGATGAAAGTAGTTTTGCAACATGCTGGGTCTCAAATGAGCTAATACTTGCTGAAGTCTAGCATCTACAGACATCAATGTCTTTTTGTTCTCTAACTGACAGTAAACTGGACCCAGGACTTGTTAGTTGTCAGGCTGTAATAGCCTAATAAAAAAGTACAAGACTTCCATTATTTAATGTGTTTTTTTTTTTTTTTTTTCCCCAGCTGTCTCTTGGCAGTTTTCCTTTAATGTAAAATTTTACCCACCTGACCCATCCCAGCTTTCAGAAGACATAACCAGGTATTTAGCCAGCAAACTTGGTATTTGTTTTTTATTTTATACAGTTGTACAATTTTCTAGCTTTTTCAGGTTCATCCTAGCTCTCATATTTCTTGCATTGTGTTTCTCTAGCTCCGAACAGGCCTGATGATTGACCAATAAAATAAAAAAATAAAATTTTTTTTTTTTTTTGGTATACACAGAAAAAGGCTGTATGGGCTCCCAGCTTTTAGCTAGGTTGGCGAAGTCTGGCCGGTACTGCTTTTTATGTTACTACCAAATTGTGAACTGATTAGCTGATCAAAGCAGATGTAGCACTTAAATTGTATTTATTAATTGGATGGCATTTTCAGGATATTAGAAATAAATAAATAAAACTGCCGACATTTAAATGCTTAATGATCAGTTACCAAACGTTTATCAGAAATATTTTTAGAAATAATATCAGAGTACCAGTACTAATAGTGTCACCCTAATTATATTAGCCATTGCTGCTCTTAATTTTTAATTTAGCTCTTGCTGTTTATAATGCATGAATTATCTTTGGCTCTGCCTAATGGATTAATTTTGCAAATCCAGACAAAGACGACAAATGACTTTTTGAGGCCAATGATTTATTGTACTTCTTTGCAAAAAATGTATCTTGGCTGACACAATTATTTGATTCTTTTATAGTCTAAAGGACATACATTTCTAACTTTTATGTACGCAAAATACATGCCATGAATGAATATTATTTACTAGCATTTAAAAGTCATATTGACGTATTTGATGACACTATCCCATTATATGGTATTCTGTGACAATGAAACATTTTTGTAGCAGTTGGGATTAGGCAGACAGCTTTGCATTATAGCTAAAATGTTTCCTTACTATAATGTTGTTTACAGAACATGCATTGAAACCCTTAGCAATCAGCTTCGATTGCTAAGGTGGCTCTGGACGGCCAGTAACAGATATGTGACTAGTTGTTTATGAGTTAAATACAAAATGTAGTATTTGCACAATCGTATTAATCCTAATTATGCCAGGCCCATCACCTAATCCTGTTCTTTTATTTTTTTTTTATTGTTTATCCTGTTTGTGATTTGAAAGAAAATTATAAAGTTACCATTTGTAGTGTATACTGTGTTCGCCGCTTTTATCCTAAATGGCCTCATAACGCAGCTGCATTATTAATCCTCAACAAACTACAGTCCTTTCTGCTAGAATAACTCATTTATTACAAGAAGCATGTAGATAATTTTTGAGTGTGTGTTTGTGGGTGTATATGTGAAAGGACCTGTCCTGCGCAGTATATCATATCTGATCTAAACTAGGAAACCAGCTTGGCTCCCATTATATAATGTAGGCTCTTAGTATTTTCCCCTGGTTTCTTTGGGATGTGAATTTGTGCAGCTTTTTTGACATCTGTTGAATTAATTGCTAGAATTTTGAATTAGATTTTGTGGAACAGCACACACTCATACTGATGGTCTTAAGACCATGTACATGTACCATAGGTGAATGTTAACACTTAATCATTTTAAAACCATATATTCTATTTTAAGTAGATTGGCATTCTTAAAAAATTTGACTGTTTCAAAACCAGATAATGGTCCTATTCCTTCAATACTCTATCAAAATCTAAAAAAAGTTTAGCCTTTAGTTATACGCTAACGCCATACTAAAAACAGCAATAATGGGCAGTAACCTAAAGGGTTAATTCACCTTTCCCAAAAAATTGAAAAAGCCAACTAAGTCAAAACATCCTCTTACCCCTAACCCCCAACACCGCCCCAAAAAAGATTCTTATTCTCCCCACTGCTGCCATTATTCTGCTATTATTATTCTGCCGGTTTCACGTGTCAGAACATTATACTGGCTGAAGTGGACGACGGAAGATTATCATCGTTGCAGCTAAGGGCAGCAGGGACTAGGACTGGGGTTGTTGTGACTTATCTTGCCTTTTCATTTTTTGTAAAAAAAAAAGTAAACTGACCCTTTAAAACCAATATGAAATTACATTGACCAAAGTAAACTGCTGAAATCTGACTTCTAAATATCTACTATGGTGCACAACATATCATTGCTATTCCTAAAGAAACGTATCATAGTCATACATAGATGTTAATGTGCATTCCTTTTTATGGTTTAACATGTACTTCTATTCCCTATAGGTATTACCTCTGTTTGCAGCTACGAGATGACATTATATCAGGGCGTCTCCCTTGTTCCTTTGTTACGCTTGCTCTCCTGGGATCCTACACTGTACAGTCAGAATTAGGTGACTATGACCCTGATGAATATGGCAGCGACTATGTCAGTGAATTCCGTTTTGCGCCAAACCAAACAAAGGAACTAGAGGACAAAGTAGTCGAGCTGCACAAAAGTTATAGGTGAGCCAAAATTAATTTGATACCTTATTATAAAATGCAGACCATTTTAGGTAAAGTAATACAAAGATTTTGTTTAACAAGACCAGTATCTTTTATCCTTCATTTTATCATTAACATTATTGTAATTGATATTCCTGTTTTGTACTCTCTCACAAAATAATTACAAACATTTTACATTGAATTTAATAATCCATAAAATAAAAACCTCAACTATTAATGAGATGTTTGCCAGTACTTGCTTTAGTCTTAAAGCATGTCTAAACCCAAAAACTAAAATTGTGTATATTTCCCCTTACCAATGCTTAGATGTGGTAGCTCCATTAGTTTTCTTTTTTTGTTTTAGGCTTTGTACATTTTCAAGTATAGAATTCTAATCCTGATAGAAAACTTGTGTAACTTCTTGTTCACTGAACGTTTATCTCAAACAATGTTATAAGCTTTCCAAGCTATCTTTTGTAAACTACACAGCCCCTTTTCCCAATGTAATGAAGAGAAAAAATTGTTTTGAGTCCAAGTCAGCCTTGACAACGCTGCTCCTGCATAGATACAGTGCAGTAAGTGAGCGTTGTTACTAGGGATGCATCGATACTGGTATCGGTGACGATACTGAGCCTTTGAGTGAGTATTCGTATTCGCCCAAATGCTCCGATACTGACCCCGATACCAGAACTTCCGTTCCGAGGGTTATTCCCTCTGACCGGCAGTGCCGCAAGGGAGCATGGTGTCGGCTTCCCGGCCAATTAGGAAGCCGGGTGGCGGGTCAGCCTCCTGGCTTCCTGATTGACTAAGAAGCTGGCTTCACACTGCCTAGCGACACTACGAAGCAGCCAGGCCTCCTGACCAATCAGGAAGCCGGATGACAGGTCGCGACCCGCCGCCCGGCTTCTTGATTGGTTAGGAAGTCAGGCTGCCTCGCAGGGTCACGAGGGAGCGTGAAGCCGGTGTGCTTGCGATTGTACTTCCTGATTAGCTGGGCCCACACTACCTTGGGATGCCGGTATCGGTATTGGCGAGCACCGAAACAAAAATATATGTACTCAATACTGGAAAAACGGTATCGGTGCATCCCTAGTTGTCACCCTAGGACAGGAAGTGTTATTGGCAGGATCAGCAGGAGAAAAAAAGGATAAAAAAAGTCTGTACGAAAAAATTTCATGGATGCAGCTATCACATCTAATGACTGGAACCTGCAATATATTATATTTATTTTTTGGGTTTAGATGCAGTCCTTTTCCCTGACCAGTGAGGCTTGTTTTCTTTACTACAATTCCTTTGACTGACGATTGGTCACAAAGATTTTCCAGTATATCAGTAAACCTCTGCCTTTGATAAAATTGATGTTTGATAGCACTTATTACTTCCTTGGCCCTTTCACAACAAACAAGACAAATTCAAGCATGGCTTGTGGCCAATGTGTTAACTTGAGTTAGTAAAACAATCTTGTAAGATGAAGCATGGCAGGGGACAATAGAGCCACAGTAAAGCAGATTTTGCTTTGCAGTGTACAAGCTATGCAGTCTCAGTTTACTCTAAAATGTCTTTTTTTTATCACAATGCTGTAGTATGTAAAATAGGCAACTTAATTGTTTTTTTGATTAGAAGAAAAACAACTCTAAATCTATAATCAGCTAAAAATAGAGCTCCTTTTGTTTGCCAGAGAAACTGCCTTTGGAAAGCAGAGTATTTTAAGTGAATATTTAAAAATAAATCTCTTAAAGGGGAATTTGCCCCCCTAAACCCCCCCCCCCCAAAAAAAAAACAGTAGCATGCAGCTCTGCATGGTGAATTTAAAACACATTCATCCAACACAGTAAACTTTCTAGAAATAAACTTTTCCTTTAGCGCACTTCCTGGTTTCCTTAGGCACTTGTAGCATAGCCCATTGGGAAGGCTACATCACCAGTGCTTTCTAAAGTTTGGTCTTAGATCTTGTGTCCAAGATCTAAGACTGACATCATTGGTGGGTGTACACAGAGAACATGGAAGAATAAGCCAGCCACTGATTACATTTTTTTTTAATTGCATGGGTTTTGCAGCAGGGGGTGGACAGACAAGTGGGGTTGGGGAAATGCAAGACTAAAGAGGCATGTGACTTTAAGTTTATCTTCATATAGACCGTTCAATAGTGCTGATGGTTTATTGAGTAGGGTAGGGGGAAGGTGGAGTACACTTTATCCGGCTGTAGATTTGGGTTCTTGTGTGCTTTGTTTCCAGGAATGCCATATAATGTGGATTTTCTGGCTTTGCTTGAACTAACATTGTGACAAAAAATATCATTAAGTTACAATATCACATACCACAAGTATTCCTAAGCTATTTTCTCCAAGGTGTCATGTGAACTGAAACTAAAGTAAGGGGTCATTTTATTAATGACTACTCAATTTTGATTTAATTACTTATTCCTATTGGAGCGAGCTATACTCTGTAGGACCACTGTATACTGCCATGAGTATGGATCATTCATAGGAATGAATGGGGTCACAGCTTGGGGATCGTTGAATTGGGAACAGAGGTAGGATCACATCTGGTGGTCTACATTCAAAGGGGTGGGGCCGTGCCTTAAAGTGACATTAAACCCTCAGATTTTTTTAACATAAACCAATACTGTAATGTGTGCCTTACTGTAATCCATGGTAGTTTTCCTTCTCTTTGCTGCTCTTCCTTTTAAATCCTCATGTCTTCTCATGCTTGGGGAGAACTTCCTTTTTCAGCTCAGGGCCTCTTCCTGTAGTGCTGGCTCAGGTAACAAACCTATACACAGACACCGTGTATCGATTCCTGAGACAAGATAGTCTGCTGCAAAACAGAAGTTCTGCCCAGATAGAGAACATATACAGATTTAAAAGGAAGAGCAGCAAAGAGAAGGGAAACAACCATGGATTACAGTAAGGCACACATTACAGTATTGTTTTATGTTAAAAAAATCTGAGGGTTTAATGTCACTTTAAACGAAAACTTGTATCAAAGGTAATGTTGTCTTTTAAGACATCACTCTCTACTCCTCAAAAGTAAGCTTATAACTGGGTAGGGAAGCATTTTACCAAAGCCAACCACTGTAGTATAGTTGTAAAGACCGAGAGCTTCTATTTATTAGCCAGTCATTTTCAAGCATAAAACTAGTTCGCTAAAATTAACATATGTTCAGGACAACATCATTGTGCGTGATTGACAAATTCTAGATATCATTTTCTTTTCTGAATACCTTGTAGTGAAGTATGAAGCTAATGATATATTCCTTTCAATTTATATTTGTTTCACAGCAGGAACTATATTAGTCTATAGAATTTAAAGACTGACTTTTCTTTTTTTTATCCACAGAGGAATGACTCCTGCTGAAGCTGAAATGCACTTCCTGGAAAATGCCAAAAAATTGTCAATGTATGGCGTAGATCTACATCATGCTAAGGTGAGGTGATAATATGCACATATATGAATACAGTAAACTCCCCATTATTCCGGCATTCAAGCAACCAGAAAAAAAAACATAGATGACGTGTCCTCATTTTTTTTTGCCAGTTGCTTGATAGACATGTGCACACTAAAACAATTTTGTTAGCAACTAAATTCATTTAGTTGCTAACAAATTTCTCTGTTTACAACTTGCTGTGGCCAGCGGCTAGATTCCTCAGCTGGCAGGTGAATGTAAACAGGCAGTGGGGGTCTGTGCAATAGCCATCCTGCTATTGGCTATGGCAATTTGAAATAGCCAATAGCAGAATCTAGCCTGAAGATAAATGGGGCAGGGGGTTGTAGCTTGAGAGTTTTAGTAACTCTCAAGTAACCAGAAACTACAGTTATCTGGGATCTGCCTATCCCCACAGCATCTACCTTATCCCTACCAGCTAGGTAGCACATAGATAGCTGGGCTGCCTAGCTCTGAGGAAGGGGGCGTGTCCCCGAAAACACGTTCAGCTGTAGCAGTGGGGCTCTGTGTGAAGAACAGAGTTCCCTGAGTGTCTCCATGATTTCTTCTTTTGTACATCCACAGCAGCAAGGTCATTAAGGATTGCTAGTTCATTTGATGTTTCTAGTCACTGCTTCATTTGTGAGTATATTTCTGTATACCATTTTCATTAAAAAAAGGTTTATCTGCGCCAGGAAAGACTGAAACGGGGCAGCCTCTACTGGAGTGAGTGAAGTGTTACTGGCTCAAAGAATGTTTTTCTGGCACTGGTCGGTGTGCTTTTGGATTTGAGCAGTTCAGTTCTGCATGTGTGGGCCCAGAGTGGGTGAAGCGTAGGTTTTTCCAAATAAAACTATCTAGGAATAGCAAAAATGAAGACCCCATTGTTTAGCTCTGGTAGGCGAGCAGCAGACTGAACCTTTATTATACTTAGGAGTGTGTGGACAGTGGGCCACAAGCTGTGTGCTCAACCTGGCAGGTGTGCCACACCACTCCACGGCCGATGTTGGCTATGCAGAAATCATGCCCTGGCAGAATATTGCAATTAGCATTAATGCAGGTGTAAAGACATTCCCATTTATTTTAAGTTTTGTACAGATATTAATGGGCCTTATTAAAGCTGGGTTTTAGGAGCACATCTGTTTAGTCACCAAGACTAAGCGCAATGGGCAATGTACAGTAAGCCAGAACAACCAATCAAAATTCCGCTTTCACTGATTTGACTTCAATAATTTGAAATCCAAATAACTGCTATGACTAAGTGCACTTATGACTATTTCATTGCTCATTGCGCTGTCCTGCTTGTCTTGATAAACACACATTGATTTATTGTAAGTGTGCCAAGACATCAGATCTTAGGAAATGAAAAAACCACTTAGGACAAAAAGGTTTCCTCAACAGACCAGCAAGAGTGGATAAACTTATTAACCTTCTAAATGATTTCCAGTCTTTAGGTCCTCGGGTTTATCATTGACTCAAGCAGAGATCGGCTTTAATAAACTAAGCAAAGCTGGCAGGAATCTCAAATTGCTTTGACACGGCAAGATAGGAAACCTAGAAAATATTACAGCTGTGTGTCAGTTCAGGAGTTTTCACTCTTGCTGGGCAAGATGATATTCCTTATTGTAACAGTTCAGCAGGTTGTATTTTTCGAGCAACATTCTGCATATTAAAGCTTCCTGATGTCCCGCTTATGGTTTTTATGTTTTCTGTAGATTATGAAATAGCTCTCTAGACTTAGACGTTGGCATTGTGGTCCATTTTTAAAGAACATCTCCATAAACATGAAGAATCTTCTACCCATTCAGAGCATGGGGATATTTTATTAATTATAAAATCTTATCCCTTTCCACTGCGAAACAAGTGCAGTCTTTTTTTTTTTACTGGTGGAAAGTCTTTGCTAGACTTGTTAATATGATACCATAATACATGATACCATGAAATGTGTACACAGGAAGCTTTCAGTCATTAGTTAGCATGAATGTGGTTACTTCTATTGTTTCCCATTATGCTCAATACACATACTGTTTTAATGAGAGCCAAGACAACTCTCTACACGTACAACAGTGAGGCTTTCAGACTAAAATCATTATGGGTAAGGGTTTAAGTAGTCCTTAGTAGCATTTGTGCATAACTATAGCACAGTCTTTGGTTAGCAATGCTATATTTGTTAAATTTAAAGTTAGAATTCACTTTACATTTGTATCTATACTGCATGTCCGTAACTGGATCCACCAAATTATAATTTTTTTATCTATGGATTGCATAAAAAGTAGGTTTTTCTTGACAATATCACCAAAAGAAAGCCAGTGTCCAAGTCGATAGACCCTTAGCAGAAATTTAAAAATTGCTCTGATTCATAAGGGGCGTAAAAGTGTGAGAGTCAGTGATTGCTACGCGATCGACTGGTAGATTGCGATCGACCTTGTGGGCACCCCTGGCCTAAATGTTCAAATCGGTACCATTCAGGTTGTGAAGCTGTGGTGTCCAACTTTACTAAACACCCATTCATTGGTGTTTATTGGTTACTTACCTGAACACATACTCCCTGAGCTGTACAATCCCTGTCGAGCAGGAGCCTATTCTGACTGACATTCCTCATTCGAGCCTGTGCATAGGCTGTGGTTAGGACCTCGCAGGCTGCAAAAGAAAGCCCCACTGGCCACTAGTTGGACAGATCTGATGTCTGAAGTAAACTGAAATAAATCCATTTCTTGTCCCTTCCATTTAACATGTGAACTGGAATACAATACATCTTCCAGTGTAGATATTGTTGTAGGATGTATTGTTTTGATGCACAGCAAGTGCTAAAAGAAAAATACAGGAGGGCTATTATTCAGAGATGACTATTTTCTCTCTATTGCAATCAAAATAAGCAAACGTCTAAATCCTTGGCTGATTAATTAAATAGATCTTGCTTTACTATATTATTGTAATTATTCAAAATTAACTTTTGAATTGGTAAAGAATGGCTGATGGGAGAAGAAAATGGTTTTCTACAAATGTCAGCTTTTTTTGGCTATTAGCTTTTCTTTGGCAGAAGATTTCCTTATAAATTAAAAGACTGCATTTCTGCAAGTTGGTCATTTGTGTTTATATTGTCAGTGTACAATTGCTTTTGATTGGGGAAAACAGAGTGTAGAATGTGCCAGTTTGAGTGGATTGAAGCGTGAGATCAAGTAATTTCAAGTGACTCTGGTAAAAAATATAGATCAATGAATACCTCTTCAGCAGACAGGGAGTCCTACAGGACACCGTAATGATATAGGGGCCAGTGAAAGGAATCACAGCACACCGCGGGGAACCATACATCCAACACGTCTGGTGGTTAGTCGGATGTAGAAGATTTTTCAGTTGCCATAGCTTTTCCACAGAATCACTGCCCTCTGGAGGGATAGATTAGGTATCTTTTAGGTCTCATTAACATGGATGTGCGCAAGCATACATTGTGCGTTTCCATTCAGAATCATGCGCCTGGAAGCGACAGCTGGTGTGTGCAGCCACCTGTAAAACTTAATGATAGGATGCAGCTGCACACTGCAATGTGTCGACCAAAACTTGCACATCCATAGAGGTACAGATGCACACCCCTGGACGAAGGCTGTCTGTGTATGAGGCCTTATTGAAGGCTGCTAATAAAAAAAAATGTGTCAGCAGAGTTGCTTTAACCTTTTCACACTGCCATCAATGTAAGGCATATGGCGGTCCAGCTTACCAGGTCAGTATGCCTTACATTGGCTGCATTCAGCTTCTGCTATAAGCTCATGGTCGCCAGTGAGGTAAGTTCCACTCTGTATTACTGCACAGATCTAAAAGAAATACACAAAGCACAGCAAGATTCAAGCAAGAATACACATGCCCTTTTGTATTTGAACACTATTTGCTTATCCTGTAATTTAGCTTTAAGTAAACCAAAATGATTTGTATTCCTTACCCAATCAAATCTAGAAGTGTTTAAATCAAGTAATAGTTTGGAAGCAGCCAGAATGGATAGATTTGGTTGTATATTTTTAGATGAAAGCCCTACTGGGCAGGGCCCTCCTTACCCATCTTGTCTTGAATTGTATTGTGATTTGTAATGTCTTCCTTATATTGTAAAGCGCTGCGCAAACTGTTGGCGCTATATGAATCCTGTATAATAATAATAGATTCTACCATAATGGAACATTTCAGCTTTCTGTTCATTTTACTGTTGGCCCTATGACAGAATAAGGCAGTGCCTAATCATTACAAACAGATCAATTCTTGGCAAACAGGCTGTCGGCAAACGTGCTTGTAGAGCTACTGGAGCCCCTGCCAGTATTTCTCTTTGGCATCCACAGAGCTATGGTTGAACTCTGCGTTTAAGTGACACAGATTAGTTCCGTTATATATATTTTGAGAATGTGTTATATATATTTTGAGAATATCCGTTGTATATATTTTGAGAATATGATAGAATCATAATGTTTTCTGACTAGTTATTCATGTGGTAGTAAAATCCAAAATATGTAACCTGATTTTTCAATATTCAGGACTCTGAAGGAGTGGAAATAATGTTGGGCGTTTGCGCCAGTGGCCTCTTGATATACCGTGATCGGCTACGGATAAACCGGTTTGCCTGGCCAAAGGTTCTGAAAATTTCATATAAAAGAAATAATTTTTATATTAAGATTCGCCCAGGTGAGGTAAGTTGACATCTATAATGGGGAAATTACATTTGTTAATCAAGACAATAGCCAGTTGATATTTTGCTTGCTGTTTGCAGGTAACTGAATGAAGCCTATAATATGAATTGGGGATTTTCAGATATCAGTTCCGATACCAGTGCAGATACTTGGCATTTTCACAAGAACTACCAGGGTAGCATCAGTTGCAGCTGCGACTGGGCCCTGGCACTCCACCACTGTCCTGAAATCATTACTGTGTATTGTTTTAGGAAAACGGGACACAACAAAAATGTATCAGTAACTGTATCTGTGAGTCCTTGGACAAATATCAGTACGTGTTAAGTCGGCAGCATTCCTTGTATGATATTTTGGCAAATGACGCCATGCATTTCAACCCAAATCATAACTATATTCTGGATACTGTCCTATTGATTTGTGATCACATTTAGAAATAGCTGGCCTTTTTGAAGTAATTGTGTAATATTTATGCAATTATTAGTCATATCTCTTGCAAACTGAGAGAAAATTTTATCCACCTCCTTTATCGCATGATAGGGACTGGGTAAATTCTTCTCAGAAGATAGACTAATCTTATTGCTCCCATAGCTATCTGTTGTCACTCAATCCTATGCAGAATGAAATAGTAATGTCTTTTATGTCTTTTTACAATGTACCGGTTCATTGGGTTATAAAAACTTTATTTCAGAATATAGTTTACCTCTAACTCTGTCTTACACATTAGAACAGTGCATAATTTAGTGGTCTTTTCTGTTTGGCTGTTCGGTCATGGGAATAGTAAAATACATTTCAGCACAATTGCTGCATGCCCTGCCTCAGTGACTTTTCATTAGTACCGTCACAGTCTTGTTTCTAGTCCCACTGAATAGATAGGTATTAAATTATGAGGAATGGGGAAAAACTTTATTTTACTTTACTCTCTATTGTTCTATTGGATAATTGTAGGTGGGCGTGTCTCAATGTACTACTTTCGGTATTTGTTTAACAGAATATTTACACTACTTTGTGTACATTGTAATAATTAACATTCATGTTAGTATATTGAGGCTAGGTTCACACCTAGGCGATTGAGCTGGTGAGCTGTTTCCGTGTGGTTGTTGCACGTTTTTGGTTTTGCGCGGTTTAGCTTTGAAAGTTGAGCGGCTTTTAATGTATAGAGATGTCTATGGGACCCAAACCGCACGACAACCGCCCGAAAATGGATCCTGCACCTTTTTGCGTGACAGCCGATTTCTACCACTCGACAAATCGCAAAGGTGTGAACAGCTTCCATAGACTTGAATGGAAATCTGTTTTGTGCGATATCGCGTGGCTAAATCTGCGCAATAAATTGCCGGGGTCTGAACCTAGCCTGAAGAATACATAGCGAATAGATTCTCATTTAGAATTCGCACTAACCTGCTTAATTTCCTTTTACAGTTTGAACAGTTTGAAAGCACCATTGGGTTTAAGCTGCCAAATCACCGGGCTGCAAAACGTTTATGGAAAGTGTGTGTTGAACATCATACTTTCTTTAGGTATGTTTTATTAGTTTTATATGATTTTTTTTTTTTTTAAATACTACACTCTGCTGTTAATACTTTTACCAAAACCTGCTGAATCTGTTGTGGGGTTTACAGTGATTCTTAGAGTCTAGTCCTACAATTTTTATAGGATTAGTCTGCAAAAATATATCTACTTTTCCCTTCTATTCATCATCACAGCTCAAGCTAATTTTTCTTTTTGCCGAGTGCTTACTCTACTCTTTAGGTGAAGTTGTCTTACTTGTTGCAATAACATTAATTTAGACATTGTATATAAGAGGGTTTAAATTTCAGTAAACTGGCCTTATAGGTTTTATATGTGTATCAGTGTGATCGTAAGATGAACTTATAAGCTCCATTGGGTGCATGGAGTGATGTTTCAGACTTTATTAACTGTGTAAAAAGCTGCACTTCATAGTTTTGGAAGTTTATGAATTTATGGAATTTTTGAACTGTAATTTTAAAAACAAGTTCAGCAATTTGGAATGTATTATGGGAAATATTAATCTGCATGTTTCTCCAATACACTATTGTAAATGAATGGCTTATGGAGACACTAAATCATTTACCCTTTTTAATTATAATTCCCCAATTTATATATGTTTTTCTTATTAGTCAACCGAAAACTTAAAGTGGTATTAAGGGCTGTTCTTTGTTTTTTTGTTTTACCAAATATATACTGCTAGCAAGAATTGGAGCATGCTCCAACATTTAAAAAAATGTGTAAAGTTGCAAAATACTGTATTTATTAATTTACCTGTTTCTGCACCGCTCACTCCCGGCTGCAGAACACAGCTTCCTGAACGGCCAGGCCAGGAGGTGGCAAATGCGCGGTTGATGTTATTGGGAGTAGTGGAGGAGTGAGAGAATGTGAATCAGTGAACCCATGCCGGCAGCACACACGTAGGACAGACTACGTGGGATACAGAAAGAAAGTCGGCGCAGGATCAGAAAGTGGCACCAGCATTGAGGGGACTGTTGGAAACGACTTAAAGGAAGATGTTCGCATCAAGAGGTATCACATAAGGTAAGTGCTTACAGCAGCACTAGGAACGGG
>NW_017306275.1:2290251-2321718 GCF_000935625.1 Nanorana parkeri | reverse complement strand
GGGGGGGGGGGGGGGGGGGGGGTGGCTGCCTTTAAAGTCCAATTCCAACCAAAAATGTTTTGTTTTGTTTTGTTTTGGACAGAACAGGGAAGGATTAGATACAGTAATTTATTTCTTTTTTGTCATCTTTCCCTATTTGGGAGATTTCTCCTCACTTCCTGTCATGTTTGAATTTTTTACAATGTGTTTCTTTACAACAATAAACCTCTCTGTGTTGTATGTGAATTTCCTATTTCTATTTTCCTATTTCTAAGCCTGCCAGCACTCAATATGTGCAAGTGTGTGCGTGTGGTGTATGTGTATATGTATGTATGTATGTATGTATGTATAAATATATATTATGCTTAATCTAATCCAATAAGCATTATAAGGTGATTTCTCCATGACTCCATACACCAACAACTGCTGCAAAGGCCACTCCCCTCTCTGTGATCTGCTTCTCTCCTCAAATATTGGACCGCAAGGTCAGAATTTGCTTGCTCCCTTTAAGGGGATAGAGTAGCCAGGAAGCAGGTCTGTATGTCCAGATTCACATAAACACACGCATAAAAACTAGGGATGCTCCGATACCGATACAAGCATCGGTATCGGCGGCGATACCGAGTATTTGCATGAGTACTCGTACTCGTGCAAATACTCTGATACAAAAAACGAGCCAGGAGTGACTGGTGAGGAAGTCTGTCAATCATCCAATCGGCCAATCAGCGGGAGAAGAGGTCAGAATGGAGCAGATGACTAGGCTGTGACACGGAGTGGCTGAAGCAGACGGAGAAGACACAGCAGGTTAGTACTGCAGCACCGCATGGGGGCTGGGCACAAAAATGCTGTTTAGCTGCATATAAGATTTTTTTTAAAAGACATTAAATAAAGAAATTACTATGTAGATATTGCTAACTAAGGCTTGTATCCCCCTAGTGGGGAAAATAGATGAGCACATGTCCAGACATATATGCAGAATTGGCTATAGCTGTGCCACACTATACTATACAGTGTTCTGGTCTGGAGTCTGGACATGTGCTCATCTATTTTCCCCACTAGGGGGATACAAGCCTTAGTTAGCAATGGCATGATAAATATTCATGTTCTTCATAATATCAAGAAACTGACCTAAAATCATGATTTTGTATTGCTTTAGAAAAAATGTAATTGGTATCGGCGAGTACTTGAAAAAAGTATCGGTACTCTGAGCATCCCTAATAAAAACAGTGCACATCCACCGTCACCAGTGCACATAGTGTTGCGCTTGTTAATGGTCGAGGACCGCTGGGCTGTGACCACTGAAGTAAGCTGTTAGAATTTCTGACAATTGTGTTTATTTCTGTCTTTGCCTTCCTGTCCCGGAAACAAGTGCACCCCATATTGGCAGGGAATGGGGAAAAATCCCCAATGGGGCCTCGGACAGAAATAACAACTAGACAGAAATTCTAATCTTAATCCATCCAAAACACACAAAAAAAAGTGGCTGGAGATGGGCTTTAATCAAAGTGTCAGAGGTAAAGCTAAGATTTAATGCAAACCTCTTTGACACTACCCAGTGCTTATCTCACCTTGCATTTCAACTGTTTAACAAAGTTATTATAATATGAATTAACCTCTTAAGCTGCTCTCTAACTCCAACTGCCACAAATCTACCTGTATTTAGATAGCTCATGCCCATTTCATAAAGCATCACTCACTACATTCAAATCTCTTAGGAAGCTGTTCTTTTAAAACTATTTTACTGACTATGTTTGTAATATGCAATATCTGTATATTCATATTTATAGGCTGATGTCACCGGAAGCACCGCCTAAAAAGTTCCTCACCTTAGGGTCCAAGTTCCGATACAGTGGGCGGACACAAGCTCAGACAAGAAGGGCAAGTGCACTTATTGATCGGCCTGCACCCTATTTTGAACGCTCTACAAGTAAACGTTATACAATGTCCCGAAGCTTAGATGGGGGTAAGAATATTGTGTTCACCTTTAATTTGTAGTTCCATTCTTAAACTGTTATCTCAAAAAGAAGACCAGACATTTGCTAATGTAGAATATAATTTAGAAGTAGAAATTTAGCAGCTGTTCACACATTAGAAAAAGGTCGCTTACTTGGTGTGACAGTATCACAATGAAATAATGGAAGGACACCCACACAGGACACCCACACAGAACTCCCACACCTAGCATTGTGCTGAAATGGTTTCTTGATTCTCTTGGAGTTTCATATGTACTGAATAATGAGGACCATTTGAATATCTAGTCTATCTATTACTCAGTTTTTCTGGAATGCATGCTAATGTATTATATGATACAGTAAAAACTCCTAAAAAGACCTTGTCTGTCACCTAATAAAATCTAAATTCCTGCAATAGAACAGCTATTATATTTACTTTTCGGCTGTTTGCATCTCCATTCCTCTCTTCCAGAATTGTAGCCACTCCACAAGACTTGACACTTCCATTAGTGTCTGATGCCTGTGCCCCCCACTGCATGACGTGGTTCCATCCTCCCACCCTTACATCACTGCTGTGTCTTGTAAGAGGATGGAACCACACTATGGAAGTGGGCACAGGCACCCAATACTTCCTGAAGTATTGAATGCTGAGGAGTCTAACAAAGGTTGTAGCACTTGAAAATAGAGGGAAGGTATTGGAAATGGGGTGTCAGAGATATGAGAATGATGCACGAGTCAGGGAACGCTGGGTTCCTTAACAGCTTATTTATATACTTCATGACAGATTCTTCTTCAAATAAGGCCTCATGCACACATACGTACCAAAACGTTGAGTTTAGGTGCTTTTGGAGTTAATTTCTAATTGCACCTGGACTCAAGTAATGCTTTTATATGACTGAATGCACACCTAGGTGTTCAGCAGCGTCTAGGTGCCTTCTATTTTGTTTACCCAAAATAGAAATGTCTTTCTTCCGGGTCTGACTAGCCCAGTTTGATGCTGCTAAATGCGTGTAAATGCGACTAAGCCCAGCACAGAAAAACAAATATCTGGGAAGCATAAAGTTGCTTATACTTAGTAGATAACTTCTGCTGGGCTTGAACATAGCCTGCTAGTGTGCATGAGGTCTAAACCTGTTGTGGGAGAATTATGGTGCTCTCATTGCTGGCCTTTACATTTCAACAGTTCCAGTATTCTGGCTTTACATAGTTAGTCAGGTTGAAAAAAGGCAAAAGTCCATTAAGGTCAACCTAAAAGAGTCACACTTTCAGTGCTTAAGAGTTGCTGACCCAGGACAAGTATGCAAATAACGCCTTTTGAAATTACAAATCTGCATACTTGTTGCTGTTCAAGGGTTTAAAGTATTCAGTCAGTGGCTTAGCATAACAGCCAGGACATTTAAATTTTTAAGGAGGTCAGCGATGGCAGTTCCTACATTTTGATTACTGCTGGAAAAGGGTACTATTTTAAAACAAGGTCCTGTTAAAATCACTAAATACTGTATATTCACATAACACTTTTACTTATCAGTATGTGCCCAGCCCTTCAAACCATGCTGATAATACATTCTATTTAGAACAAAATATCGGAGAATTCTATTGTACCATTGGAGCATTTTTATTTTTGTCCTGGTTTAGACCTACTCAGCCACAACGTGCAGAAAGAGGACACATTGCTAATTATTTACTCTAGGTTAGATGCATGGATCCCCCACCTCCCGGACGTTGCCTGGTACAAAGCAATAAAAGCTGTTGAAATCCACCAGAACAGAGCATATTGTGTTTACAAAAACGCAATGCATGTCAAAAGCAACAGTGGATGCAGATAACTACTGCTTTATGTGATCTAATTCATAAGCACTGGATTGCAGATCCTTTAAAATGCTGCATGTCAGTAAACTCCATTTATACAAACTTAAATTATAGCTTTATGTACTGTATCTGTAATAGCTGTAAATAATAAGATGCTACATATGTATTATGTACTGTATCTATGCCTTGTTGGATGGAAGCTGCTAGTAGAGGCTTAAAAACACCCAGTGGCTGTACCTTTATCTGATTACTGCACAGGAAGTTAGCTGTCTGGTGGTAATTCATTTACAACTTTCTTATAAAAATTCTCTGTGCTGAAGCTCCTGTAATATTTATCCATCAGTATTTTTACAAAACACTTTTACATAAATCATTTTGTAAGTAATGGATAGTTGTCCTTTAACATGCTTTTAACATAATTGTGTCGATCTTTTGCCTAAACAAGATAGTTCTTGTGCTGTTGCAAAGGTGGCTGTCATCGATGAGCTATAATTTCAGTTGTGAAAATAGCTGAAAACCAAAGGAGAGAAAAGCTTGTAAGCCTGGTGGTGACACCTTCCTTGTATGAGCCTAATGCTAGTCATTGTTGTTATCCTGCTGTGATTTTGGTATATCTTTCTCTGCATGTGCATAGGAAGTTGTTGCCTAGCAACCTGCTTCTGGTCATATGAATGCCCTTGTGCTCGTTTTTTTTTTTTTCCATTTTTGTTACTTAAAATTCGGGCACCATTAGTCTTTCAATAAGTCATTTTATTTATGATAATTAAGAGCAAACCTGTATAATAATGAGGATAGCTACAATCTGAAAAACAAAGGATTGTTCCCACAGAAGAAGAAAACGCGTATCTGTTCAGTAAAACTGGCCCCGTGAAATTGATCATGAACTTTCTAAACATTCTTATGCCCAACTGGTATAGCATAAGATGTATAATGTATGAAATTATCATCTAGCAATAGGAAAGTGCAAAATAAAATTAGCACTTTTATATAGCAGTTCGGAGACTGTAATATTTGGTTTTGTACCTCTGCAAAATGTTAAAAAGTTTGTTTGCAAAATGTTACAAGTTAATTTTGCAGAGGATGTGCTAAAAAGTAATATGAATTTTCACTTTTATGTAGAAACAACTTTTGAGTAGACAGAGTTGATGTCAATGGGAAAACTGTAAAGCTATGTCATGGGTAGGAA
Source organism: Nanorana parkeri (assembly GCF_000935625.1). Lineage (NCBI taxonomy): Eukaryota > Metazoa > Chordata > Amphibia > Anura > Dicroglossidae > Nanorana > Nanorana parkeri. Next base: position 2,316,792 of record NW_017306275.1, on the reverse strand, counting down.
AGATCAAGTTAAGCAGTGGTATATAGCTCTGCAGTAGCTTCCATTCCTCATGTAGGATGAATGGAGCTGGGGAAATGGGTATATTTTAGATCACCTCAGTTTTCATGGATTTCATGACATATATGTGAAATGTGACATAAGCATCTACACTTAAGGCTGGGTTCACAAATAGACGTATCGAATATGCGCGTTTGCGATTCGCGGTAGAAAACGCGAGACAAACTCGCGTTTCCGAGGGCTACCTGGCTGTATCCCAATGGATAGGTGTGGCAAATACGCCCGAAAGAAGCTCCTGTACTTCTTTGGGCGTAGGGCGTTTTGCAGCGTGTTCCTACACGCTGTAAAACGCCCAGGTGGGAACCATGTCCATAGGCAATCATTGGTTTTCACATGTTGAGCGTTTTAAGAGCGTAGGAACGCAATGTAAAACACCCAGGTGTGAACCAGGCCTAAAGGTGAATGGTTTGTGGACACCTGACTATCACACCTATATCAGGTTGTTGCACATCCCATTCCAAAACAATGGGCAATAATGTGGGATTGGCTCCCCCGGTTGTGGCTATAACAGCCTCCACTCGTCTGAGAAGGCTTCTTATGAGATTTTGTAGTGTGTTTTGTGGGAATTTGTGCCCATTCTGCCAAAAGAGAATTTGTGAACTTAGGTACAGATGTAGGCTGTGTAGACCTGGCTCACAATTGATCCTATAGGTTTTGGTCAGGGCTCTGTATAGGCCCCTTAAGTTCCTCCACTCCAAGCTTTTTATGTCTTTATAGAGCTGGCTTTGTACACAGGGAAATGCTAGAGGCTTGTAGGGCCTTCCACAAACTGTTGCCACCAGGTTCAAAGGACACAAGTGTCTAAAATTACTCTGTATGCTGTAGTATTACGAGTACCCTTCACTGGAAACACCTGAACATAATAGCTTGGAGGGTTGTCAACATTGTTTTGACCATACAGTGTATTTCAGGTGGCATCCTGTAGAGGCAGGAGGAAGTCTTTGGCTCTTGTTGTCACTTTCACTTGCTTCTTGTGCCATTGCTGAACAGGGCAATCTGGGAATGGTAACATTTTATCTCCGTAGCGGTTACTGTTGATATATCCTGACAATGTTGTCAGAAATTTAGTGAGTATCATAAAGGTCGTGTCTCAGGCATCAGCTGTCCTAGGAAGTCTTCTCTGGTTTACCTATATCTGTTGTGGCCAATCTCTAAATATACATACTGTATGCAAACTTTTACTTACCAATGGATTTGTAAGTCTGTTCAGCCAATCTTGAAATTCAAACACCTATGCCACATTGTACAGTACAATGGAGCAGGGTGCCACCCCACTGCTTCCCATTCACATTTGCACTTCCAATCATATCATTGGACATTTAACATTATCACACTGCTGATTCATTTTCTATTAGGGACAGGTTTCTATAGGTTGAACTCGATGGACTTGTGTCTTATTTTCAACTTGACTATGTAACAACTTAAGACAAGATGGTAAGGGGGGCCCTGATTTATTGATTTACACGACTCTGCCATACTGCACTGCATTGCCAAGAAGGTGATACCCCATTTTCTTCAGCAATGCAGCTTCTGTCTCTAGATTGTTAATTGAACATTGAATCATCATCTCTATCAAATGAGCAGGGAGGCTGATTCAGGAAATAGTAAAACTGAATCAAGAAGTGCTAGAGTAGTCTTCCTGGATGTTGGCTGAAATCCTTTTGCCAGGTGAAATAGTATGTATATTTAATAATGGATAAAATAGGAACTCTCAATGCTCATTATGGGTACCTGCACACCATGACTTATTGCGTTGTCTTATTAAATAAGCCAGAATACCATTCACCAGCATAATGTAACAAGGTACTGTACCTTTGTTAAAATACAGCATACATATACTCTACAATGTGGACACGCTCCTCCATTTGTTAATTTAACATTGCTTAGATCACTTTTAAAAAGAATTGTGATTACTGCTGAATAGATCACTCATCAGACAGTAATGATGATGTCAATGATTTGATTTGTCAATGCTTTGTTGCTTTCTCATCTGTTTCTCAAACTGCATTATCAGTCCTTTTGTGTTGCTCTTAACAGCCCATCCCATACTTTTTACTTTTTCCCAAATATCATGTTTGCTTTTAGCATCAGTGAATGAAAACCATGACATGTACATGAAGGATTCTGTGTCTGCCACAGAGGTGGGCACTGGCCCATACATCACAGCAAAGGGTGTCTCTCAGACCAATTTGATCACAACGGTAACCCCAGAAAAAAAGGTGGAGGAAGAGAAAGATGAGGAGGAAGAAAAGAAGAAAATACAAATTACCACTACCGTGACCACAATTCGCCATGATACAAAGGTAAATACCATTTTCTTTCAACTGAGCAGTCACATTGAATTGCTGTATTGTACTGTTGAGAATGTGTGTTGACATGCTTGTGCATACACCATTTTAAAGGGACTTTAACCCCATATTTTTTAAATGTCCTCATTGCTTTGTAAGTGGTATAGGACAACCCACACGCGTTACAAGATTTAGTATCCAGTAATGTGTATAACCTCACTGAGAAATTGATATATCTTGTATTAGGTCTGGAAAGGACTCTCATGAAGTCTTTATAGCTTGCATGGGAAAGTATCAAATGATTTGTATATATACCTTGTGCAATATGGGCATATAAAAAAGTTTATGTCCTTTTTCAGTATTTTGTCATTGTTCAACTTTCATTTAGTGCTGTTTTTGTATAATTCATTGGTGACTGAAAGTTTGTATATGAAATGTAAAGACTGCAGTGTGCTATCCCTTTAAAATGTACCATATTTGTGAGAAACTCTGAAACTTGTTTCAGTATAATTATATATTTATTATTAAAAACACTAGTTTTTAATATAACAATCAGCTCATACCCTAAGTCTCTTTTTCAATCTCAGTAACCTAAATATTTATAGTTGACCGAAGCGTTCAAGAAAATGCATAGTAATGATGGGTTTATCAAGGATGAATTGTAGAAGGGCTGCACCTTATGATTATTTTCATAATCAATTAGTTGGTCGATTTATTTTCTCAATGGGATAAAAAAATTTAAATAAATACCATCCTTAATTTAAAATAAAATGTACAACTGGAGTGCTACAAACATAGTTTTCTTCAGAATAAAACTGCATGCACAATTTTTTGCAATCGCACTGCACACCATTGTGGTACTATGCATTCCAGCGTGAGCGATCACACTGTGGGTAGGAGGCGCGTTTGGGGTACCATTGAAAAGAATGTCACTGCAACAAACCTCCCACAGCAGAATTTGTCAGGCCAAAACTGTAAATTACTTTTTTTTTTCCCCCCACCTTTTATAATTTTCTTTGAATAATTTTATTGTAAGCACATGGAGCTTGAATAGCTTCAGCCAGGGAATGACAGCTGGCAGTGGCAAGATTCCACAGACAGCAGCTGCTTGTAAATACAGCAGGTAGTGGTCTGTTGCAATAGCCAGCCTGCTATTGACCATTTCAAATTGTAGCCACCACCCACTGCTTGCGGTGCCCTCCTACCAACTAATCAATGTCAACTATTCTCATAATCGATTATTATTGAATAATCAATTAGTTGGTTGTAGCCCTAAATTGTAGTTCACATTAATTTTACCCACGGAATTTATAACCATTGTGGTTTTAGAAAAACATATTTTAAACATGATTGCCACTTTAAGAGGAAAACTTATTTGCTTATGTTGGCGCTACTTATTGGCTGGGGACATCTCCCTGTGGGTTTTTCAGGCAGAATGGTCGTGAAGGTGGAAGGGCAAACCGTTTTAATGAGCCCCAGTAGCCTTACAGTTGCTCAGCAGAGCTAACAAAAGTGGGGGTCTTGGTCTGGACACCCATAGAGATTAGTGGAAGCGGGCGGCAGGTGCAGAAGTACTGCAAAGTATTAAGGTCCATGAAAATCATTGTATATTGAATAGGTAAAATATTTTTTTTTGGCTAAGCAAATTGTTCTGCAGGGACTGTTGCTTTTATGCAGGGAATAAACCATAAAGGTAATGGTTGTGCTTTCTAGGATAAAGCTAGTGATCACATAAAAACAACTTGCATATGTTCATGCGACCTTCAAGCTACAGTATATTATCTTTTATCCTGGCTGTTCAGTATCTTGAGTAGATAATTTTTTGGCACAAAATAGGGTAATGTCTTCTACACAACCTGATGATCTGCATGTATATAAATACCTGTCAATGTGGCTTTGAATCACAGGCATGCCAGTGCGCTCACCAACCAGTGCGCTCACCAACCAGTGCTACTGCTGTTATGCTATTAACCAGCTTTTTCCAACCATCTGCAACTTTTTTTTACATTTTGTTTTCTATTGTCAACCACCTTTTCTGCACAGATAATTCCACACAACTCTCTAATGTGATTCTAACATGATCTGTGTATAAAATCATACATACCTAAAACCTCCAAATAGTAGTAAGGAGGATTCCAGGCAGATGTGAGGAACCACATATTGTACCTATGGCCTCTTATCTGACAAACACCGTGTAAGGAAGAGAGATGTGGTTACCACTAAATCAACTATTGGCACTTTTTACCTGAGGTCTGGTCAAAACCTTTGACTATCTATTTACCTGTCCTAATACTTCAACTAACGTTTGGGATTTAGTGGTAGAGTAGGAAAGGTTAGAAACTTTTATCAGGGTTCTGTTGCTGCCGCTCTTGACTCCCTGCTGGGCAAATTTACCCTTTCGTTTTGACCTGGTAGCCATTGTCACTGAAACTGAGGGGAAATCCAAACTTTTGAATTGTCATTGCCGCAAGAATTAAGGGGTGAGGATCTTCCAATGTGTAGATTTGTTCTAGTGATAACTGATTTCCCTTTTCCTTCCTGTTGTCTAAAAAACAAAGTGAAGTCAGTCCTCCCCAGTCAGATACAGATGGCAAATATTTAATGTTTTAACTAGGGATGTCCCGATACCGATACTAGTACCGGTATCGGGGCCGATACATGGCATTTTCAGGAGTACTTGTACTCCTGAAAATGCCCCGATGCATAGAGCAGATACCGACCCTTTAAATTTTTTTCAAGGGCTTCGGCCATTGACCCCATAGCCCCTCCCCTGGAATACCTTTCCACCAAACAGAGGCTTCCTCTCCGCTCTGACCTCTCCGGACGGAAATGTGACAGCGTGGTGGGCGGTAAGTGTTCTGTGAAGTGTCTCTTCTCCCTGCTGGTGCTGGCTGCAGCAGTCTGTGTCCCTTACACAGACCTCTGTAGCCAGCACGAGAAGAGAGAAAAGACTGACTGTGAAATCCCCCACTGCCCCCCCTGTACATTTGCTGCTGCTACTGCTGCTCCTCCTCCGTCCTTACGTGTCCCCTCTTTTTCAACTTGATGAAACTTTGCTTTTGGCTATATATCACAATGTTTGAGATGTCTGTGCGCCTTATGTGTAATGCATTCACCCGACGTACACAGCAGTTTTCACTCTCAATGAAAGAAGAGAATGTCCGTTCAGTGTGCTCACGGGGGAGGAGAGGAGAGAAGCTGTAAATCTTTCCTTCACACATAATGGACGTTCTCTTCTTTCATTGAGAGGGAAAACTTTTGTGTATGTCTGGTGAGGGCATTATTAAACACATAAGGAGCATGGACAGCTGACACTGACATATACCACCAAAAGCAAACAGTTTCATCAAGTGGAAAAAGGAATGGACACTTGTAACAATAGCCAGCCTGCTATTGGATATTTTAAATTGCAATAGCCAATAGCAGGCTGGCTATTGTACCCGTCCATTGCCTGCTGTCAATCAGCAGAGAGGACCTGATAGGGAACTTTGTCTTCAGTTCCCTCCTTTGCTGATTGACAGCAGGCAGTGGGTGGGTACAATAGCCAGCCTGCTATTGGCCATTGCAATTTAAAATATCCAATAGCAGGCTGGCTATTGCTCCCAGCCACTGCCTGCTGTATTTACATTCAGTGAATCCAGTGAAGTGGAAAGGTGACACTAGAGGTCTAAAAGACCCCTAATGTCACCTTAAAGAGAACCTGTCACCTCCAATACACGCAGCCCTGGTGAGAAACTGCCCTAAAATCATTAGTCTGTATTGTTTTAGAAAAAATGTCACATGTCCCTTTAAGAAAAAGTATCGGTAATTAGTATCGGCAAGTACATGAGGGACAGTACTTGTACTTGGTCTTGAAAAAGTGGTATCGGGACATCCCTAGTTTTAACCATTTCTAACTCAATCCAAAATAGAAAAAAAAATTTGACTTTAGATATGCTTTAAATAATGCAGAGCAATGGAAATGAAAGCCATGTGCTGCCCTTATTTGGGTCTGGCATATAACACCAGTGTAAGATCCAATAAGAGCCCAGGGTTCAATTGTTATCCTAATGGCTCACTACTTCTAAACTAAGTAATTGAGTCAACTGTAGGTAATTCATTATGAAAGTGTAACCAATACTCTTCTTTTCTTTTTTGATAATGGGCATTCTCTAAAGGTAGTTAAGGGTGTCATTCCAGGCCACCGAAACTGATCTGGATACTAAGCACCGATGTGGATCCACCTATCTTATTTCAAGCGTAGGATCTATAATACAGCCATCCTTCTAGTAATTATAAACATGATCCGTATTATAATTTTAGTCCGACAGTTGTTAAGCTTTAAAAAAAATCTGTTTGCTCACAAATATGTATGTGATTGAGGGGCCTATTTATAAAACTTTGAAACTGACGAGTTGTAATTATGTTTTCTTGGAGAATTTGAATTCTGGCAGTTTTGCCTTTTTATAAAGCGGCTGTGGGCAACGTCTCTACTTATTTTCTCCATATTACAAAATAGATGAAAAAAATGCATGTTGTAGATTTTTACTAATTTATAAACATACCCATCTTTGAGCTGAGAGGTTATACCACCCCTTACCCAGTTCTTTTTAATAAAGGAACATATTATGAAGTGTTTTCTGGTCAGCCTGTTTTTATTCATTGTATTACACTTCACTTTAAAGTAGAAACTTCATGCCACACGCTTATAAATTGGTAAAAACCAACCAAGTTTTTGCGGCAAACTTGGGCAAAGCAAAAAAGCAGTTACTGTGCTAGTCTTATAAATGGCCCCTTGAAATCTATGTGTAGTGATTTTTGTGATGCAAGTTACTATAGCGTGCTGTGACACAAAATGGAAATTATAGAATGTAATTTCATTTTACAGTTTTTTTTTCCCAATACAAGAATTGTCTTTCACCTCTTGTGATACAAATGTACAAGGTTTGCTTAAACAAATACTCTATATTCTATAAATCCAACATAGGAATAGATGCACTCATGGGTCTTGCAGCGAAGATATGTCAAGCATCAGCATTTTAATGATGACCGTAAAATGTTGTTGCTTTGACTTTTCTCCTGCAAGACCTGTGAGAACCTCTATACCTTGGATGAGAACCCAGACAATTAACTTACAAAAGGATAATATATATACAGTATATATATATTGTGGGAATTCGCTCCAAATAGTAGCGCATTAAGGACGGATCCACTCGCTGTAATCTTCATTCAGGGGTTTCCTTGCCCACTCTTATTAAAGCAAAGTTCACAAAACAAAGAAATTACCCCTGCAGGGGTTCTTTAGCATCTCATAGCAGGACCTGCCCATCGAGCCTCCTGGCTTTGCATTTGCAGCACTGCTGTTCCGGCCTCAGCCCACTGTCCGTACCTCCAGACAGTCACAGTTGTGTGCTTACCTGCACACTGGAGTTTTTCCAATCCGCAGCACCCTGCTGCACTGGACTCCACTCTGACTCCTGGGTGGAGATTTCCTGTCTCCCAGGTGGAGCCTTGAACCCTGCCCAACAGCTTTATTGTAAAGGCTGTGCACACCTGTGCCATCAGCATGCACTGGACACTTAATTTCTGGACACAGGAATGGAGATAACACAGTGGCATTGCCACGCACTGCCACAATATATAATAAATTTGTATTATACTAAAGCCAATGGTAAATTCCATAATTTCCAGTTTGTGCTGTAATAAATGTTTTTCTCAGTTTTCTATATTGGTTTCATGTTTTGAAAAGTCAATATGCACAAAATAGGTATGCATTCTAGAATTGTGTTTTGTGTGTAGTGATAAGCTGTCCAAGGAGGATTCGTACCACTACTCTATGCAATGTGCACAAATACTAATGTGTGCAAGCATTTGGATGTTGTCACTCACAGTATACTACATGTAACCAAAGGAATGTAAACGGTATCATTGTTTTGTAATGGTACAAAACAGTATTCCTGGTTTACAGACAATGGGGGGAATTCATAAACTTGGAGCAAACTGAATCTGGAGCAGTTGCCCATGGCAACCAATTAGCTTCTCTGTTTCATTTTCAAAGCTTAACTGAACAAACTGAAGAAAGAAGTGGATTGGTTGCCATAAGAAAACTGTCTGCTCCAGTTTTCATGAATTTTCCCCAGTGTGCAGGTGCATCAAAATACTTTGCAGGGCTGATATGCAAAGGAACCCATTTTCTTGAAAGTGTAATTTGTTGTACTATATGTATTTATATGTATATGAATTGCAGTCGGGTTTCGGTTTCTGTGTGTGTTCCCGTTGGGGAGATTTCCTCTCTTTTGCTGTCATGTCACTGTAACAGAAAGTGAGGTAAGGCCTCTTAAATAGGGGGTATGAACAATTCTGAATATTGAAAGTGAGGGGAAATTTTCACAATGGGAAATATGATCGCAAAAAAATCTGTGAGGGGTTATAACTCATCTATATTTAAAACATGTTTTAGGTACACTTCTATTTTAAAGTGTAGTTTCTCTTTTGCAGTCAAATTTGAGATACCACCACTATATGTTTGTAATGTGTTCCCATTCAGCAAACCTACAAATAATAATAAAAAATATGTTTCACCATTCTAGCTGTTTTCTAAAGAGAAAGCCTTTGGGAAGACTGCCAGCTATTCTGAACACTTTAAAATTGAAAGTGGAGGGGGACATAGTGAAGATGGACTCAGTTTCCTTTCATTTAGAACACAAACCCTTTGCTAGAACAGACAGTGTTGAAATCGAATTTAAAAGTGATGAGATCTGCCAGCACAGTACAGATAGGGTTAGATATGGGAAACATTAACTCCACAGGCCTCTCCCTAACATAACATACACAATAGGCGAAAACTTCCAAATTTTTAGAAAAGGGTAAGCAGGACTAATAAATATTTTTTAAGTTCTACAATGTGAACAGGAACATGTAACAAATCTAAAATAAGTGTTATCTTAATTTTGCTGCAAAAGTAGAATTACACGTTAAAGAGACCTGGCCACCAGGAAGAAAAATTGCTGCAGGTATTATGTAGGCACTTACAGGGGAAACTCGAATAATTAGAATATCGTGCAAAGTTCATTTATTTCACTAATGCAACTTAAAAGGTGAAACTAATATATGAGATAGACTCATTACATGCAAAGCAAGATAATTCAAGCCGTGATTTGTCATAATTGTGATGATTATGGCTTACAGCTCATGAAAACCCCAAGAACCCCAAATCCACAACCTCAAAAAAGTAGATTATTACATGCAATCAATAAAACAAGGATTGTACATAGAACAATATCGGACCTCTGAAAAGTACAAGCATGCATATGTACTCAGTACTTGGATTGGGCCCCTTTTGCAGCACTTACTGCAATTACTTTTGCACGATATTCTAATTATTCGAGTTTCACCTGTATATGCGCAGATCATCAACAAAGTTGTAATGGCTAGAAAGAAAGTACCTGCAGCAGACACTAAAATTCCTCACTATGATGACACTAAAATTACCTCACTTTCTAGCAGATATGTGCAGCAGGTGGCAAGTAAGCTTCAGGAAGTATAGCAGCTTTGACTGTAAGAACAGCCTGGCCGTCAGTTGTAAAAGCAGCCATCTACTTTGTTCCCCTTTGGCAAGTTAGGGATTATCAGCGTTTTAATTTTCTTGTAACAAATCTAAATATTCCATCTATGTTAAACTATTAAACATGTGCCCTAAACCTCAAATTAAATGTTTTGAATATTGTGATTAAAGAAGAACTCCAGTAAGTACTATTTACATTTTTAAAATTATCACAACTCCTGTTTATTTTCATAAACATGAATAATATAAGATTTATAAAATGCTTAAATCTGTATGAAGAAGACCCCCCTTCCTAGGATATCATACCTGTCCACTCTAGTAGGATTGGGCACAAACCCAGCATGGCTTCCACAGACTCTCCGTGGTCTTTAAGAGACATTGTCACCTTGCCCATTCAGGGCATAATTAGTGTTTTTGTAAAAGGTCCCCAAATCTCTAAAACTCACCTAGTTCCTGTGCCGCTCCTGCCTCCACCACATCCAGCCAAAAAAATTCCTACTGTCAATTGGTTTTGGAGTGGTAACCGCACTCCACAAGTATTGTGAGTGTTGGTAAACCTGAGCACTTTCACATTGCAGGAGGTCTTATGCTCCCCCATACCCAGAAGTTTTAGGTCATCAGCTGTGATGGGGGCAGGGGCCACAAACAAGCACTGGCAAGTGTCTCTTTAAAGCATGTAGGGGTACACACAACTAGATGATCAGCTAGTTTACATATTGTTGGCTCTCCTAGCTTCAGTACAGTGTAAAAATTAGTAATTATTAGAGAGCTACCCAGTGCTGCCATTATAAACTGTAGAAATATTTTTGTTAAAATTTAGACTGGCGTTCTTGTTTAATATGGCTTGAATCTTTTCTGGAATCCAGTTGATCTTCTACACATAGCAATAAATGCATGATCTTGCATGAACAATGCATTGCTGATGTGAATCATTTAGTTATTTATTATTAAAAACTTCAGTTACAAAACTTGATTGTTATGCTTTTATATAACGACTGCAGAATACCATTTAACTAATCAGTTTTTTTTTGTCCTCTTGCTCTTACATTTTGTTTGCTGCTCTCTGCCTCCAGCCATCTTGTTGTTCAACTGAGCCATTTCATTCCCCTCCTCTGTCATGCTCTAGTTCCCCCTCATCTTCAAGCCGTTTACGTAGAAGATGTAAGGAGAACTCTCATAAATCATGGGATCCAGGGTCAGATGTGCCTCAAGTGTCTAGTGAGCCTGAGTGGGACTCTGAACAAAAAGGGAAATTATACCCTGATGAAGATGAGATGGGTATAAGCTATAAGCAACAAGCTGGCAAAGGGGGGACACTGTTTTCTTTCTCCTTGCATCTTCCAGACTCATTCCCTTCTCTGCTGGATGATGATGGCTACCTTTCTTTCCCTAACGTTTCTGAATCCACCTTCCTGCCTGAAAATTTACAGCATTATCTTCCAATCCAATCCCCATCTCTTGTCCCATGCTTCCTCTTCATCTTTTTCTTTCTGCTGTCAGCCTCTTTCTCTGTCCCATACGCCCTCACGCTATCTTTCCCTTTGGCTATGTGCCTCTGCTACCTGGAGCCCAAGGCGGTCTCCTTGAGTGCCTCAATTGACAATGACCTGAGTGACAGTTCAGATGATGTGCTAGAATGCTACCATACTGGTCCAACTTTCAGAGCCTCATTTTGTCTGCTTGCTAATATTTGGACGTTTTGTCCTTAGGTCACAAGGGTTAGGCACAACATATGAAAAATGCATTTTCTTTTGTGATTTTTGTTTTTTCTTTACTTGACTGCTTTAACTTGATATTAATACAAACAAAATGAACAGTATTAGCACAATTCAGGATTTTTTTAATACCTGGGTTGCGTATTTCAGATAGTATGCAGAACCTAATGCAGATAATACCCCTACGATAAAGGATTGTGTCAGCCTGCAATTTGTATTATAGAAAAGTATAACACGCAGCCATAAAAGCAAAGCAATAGCAGTGTCATGCTCCTGTCTTTAAAAGCCTACGCAAGTCATAAAAGAAGAGACATGTTTCTATGTACCTTATAATCAAGTATGAAAGGACCTTCAGGAAGTAATGTCAGTGCTTCTGCATACACAATTTTAGAAAGTTAAACATGTTTTCCTGAGAGTCATAGCTTGTGCCTGATCCTTTTTACCCATTGTTTATCACATGATGCATGTTCTGTGTCTGACATGTCTGCATTACATTGGCTATACAGATTGTCCAACCCAGAAGTGTTGTGCAAGTCATTTTGGAGTCCTAGGGTAGTAGTGTGTGCATGTTGAGCCATGTCTAGCTTGTTCTGAAATAATAAAAAAAGAAGATAAAAACTTGAACAGCAGAATGGTCTACAGCCATCTGCACAATATGCAGGCAGCCATTGTATGAGCTAATAAGGTGTAGGCAATTGTGGCACTCCACCTGTGGTGAAACTGTGAATCCTATCATGCCTCTGGAAGCCATGCATATGGCTTGTCAGAAACTTGCAATGCTTCATGAGATTTGTAGTATTGACAAAGCTGGAGTGCCAAGTTACCTACCCCGGTAATTTATTATACAAGAAAATGCAACATATAAGATCACTAAGATGTTGTGCATAAAACAAATGTTGCATAATGATTAAGCTCACAAAATAGTTGCCCACATTGTGAGTAACTAATAAGTTCTTTTAAAAGGCTAACTGCACCCAAAACAATATTTTTGACGGGCACCAGTGAGATGAACAATTCACAGCTTTTAAATATCTTTCAGAGATTCCATTGGTTGCTCCAGTACTTGCTGTTTCTACCCCTCCCAAAAGGTTGTGTCATATTCTTGCAGCTGGACTCCCCAAATGATTTGTTTATTCTGGATTATGGATCTATTTGGGGAGCGTAAAACCATAATTTGGCTCACTCACAATAGTCGCGCTGTATTGGGAATTCTTGTGGGAGTATCTTATCATTGTAGTCTAGTAAATAGTGAAGACTGCATGAAATTCTACTTAAAGTGACACTAAACTCAGGAGTTAATGCATTAAAGTACCTTAACTATTAACAAAATGTATCTTATTTGTGTATCACTCAGCTGTTAGATCATCATATCATTTCATATCTAAATTCCTGCTGACACTGTCGTTCCTCCTGGAGGAAGCTTACTTTTGTTCCCCATGGTCTCATAATCTCACATTTTGTTTTCTAATTTGTATTGTATAGACATTGTAGTCCATCACGGGAGTGAACTTGGAGTGGTGGCTACTTTACAACACACACAGGGACCATGGGGAACAGAAGTAGCCACCCTCCAGTGTCTGCACTAATTCAGAGATGATTTGAGGATCTACAGGTCGTGTGTTGCACAAATTAGCTACATTTTTGTTAATAGGGTACTTAAATGAAATATTTCAGCATTCTGTTGCTGTTTAAAGTCGCACTAAACTCAGAAGTTAAATCTTAAAAATGCATTCAAGTGGAATTGACATGTCATTTCAGTATAGAAAAGCCTAAAATATCCCTTTTATTTGCTTCTTAAAGCATTTATAACATTTAATTGAAATAATATCTACAATAATTGTAAATTGCAGTAATTCAATGTTCATTTTAACTGATATAGAAATTAACAACATAACAATTTTTTGTTTTGCCTGTTTCGTAATGCAGACAAATCAGGCAACTAGACAATACAATTATAAATGAGGAGCTGAAAGTAAAGAGGCTGTTATAGTAGTTTATCTAAATATTGAATTACAAAATAATATAAAAAATTATCATAACGGAAGACCAGATTCAAAATATATGGGGAATATACATATGTATATATTACAGCTAAACCTTTAGACATTTCTTAATAAAGTAAACACTGATAACTATAGGCATAGTTTTTATACAGAAAAAACTATTACAGAAACTACTTCTGAACTTTTGAAAATATATGCCTTGAGTATTCCTCAGAATCTGTTCTGTTTGTGGTGGTTTGCTTTTCTCATGTTTGCTTTATTGCTTTTGTTACTACAAGAGGCTATAGTTATGAGGTTAAATTGTGATTTTCTAACAACATGGGTTTATTCTTTGTTCCCGCTTGCGTTTTGGAATCTGTATCGTGTAAAATTAATATAGACTGACAGTGAACAGACGGATACAGCAGCTGATGGTGAAACAACTGCCACGGAGGTGTGTAAAAAATACAGACCACTCTCAAAATGTATTTCATTGGGTGTGATTTGAGTACTCTGTGTACAATGCTTGCAGTACTGTGCTTGCAGTACTGTACTTAATACATTCATATATTCATCTCATTGTTTATAATGATTCACAAAATCTACAGATGGAAATAAAAGTACACAAAACTGAAAAAGGACACTGTTCTCATTTTTCATTGTTAATTTATCAGAAATACTTTTTTTTTTTTTTTAGTGTCTTGCAAATGTTTTATCATATTTACCACACACATATGTAGGTATCAGAAGACCAATGTACCTGATGTGTGCCTCCTGGCTGATAGTGCAAGCACACCCCATGGGCAGAGTCAAGTAAACTAAGTTGCAAATCCCAACATCTTGCAAACCTACAATGTAAACTGTTTAGCTAAGAATGAATTCGATTTTGCATACAGATGTTGGCACAAGACAAGTCATGCACGTCCACTGTGCTGTGTTCGATAAATGAAGCACAACCACTGTGTACTGTACTTAGATAAATAACACCTGTAAAGTGAAAGAAAGCTTATAAAATGATTATGCATCTAAAACATCAAAACAGATTATCCTAGTGCCAGGATGCTGGCACCACATGCTTAATGTTCTCAACTTTAGACAAAGCGAGTAATCAGAATTAGGTTAATTGGTGTTAGGGCTTGGTGTTAGAACAGAGAAAGTGTAAAGGCCTTACTTCAGGTGTTAGGTTAAAGGTGTGAGAATGTTACAATTAAAAGAAAGGTTAAGGGCTAAGTTTGGAGAAGGGACAGTGCTCAATTTAGGTGTTAGCTTAAAGGCAAACTGTAATGGTTTTGGGTCAGTTCTATTTTTATTTTGTTACACCTTTTAAGTTTTATACATGCAAACAATATCTGTTTTAAAAATCAACATTCCATGCATGACAAAGAATTTCCAAAGAATTGTGGGTTAGCAAAGAAGCGACATAGTAAGCATAGTAAGTTACCGTCAGGGGAGGAGACACTGCTGTCATAACTTATTGAGCTCTCTGAACAATTTGCTACTTTCATCATAACCGAGAATGATACAATGCCTTACTTAAAAGTAGACTAGAGGTTTACCTGCTGGCTGGTAAACCAAAAACAACATATTAGTATGCAATATTTCAATTCTTTCTGAAAAAAAGTTTTGTTTTTTTTCTTTCTGTAGTCTTGACCATAAAAAATAGACAGATATATGCAGTGCCAATATAAATTGCCTTCCAATGTTTGGGGTTTTAGGGTGAAAATTGTTTTAGGGCCGAGGGGGAGGAAACATTTTAAGGACTTATTTTGGGCTACCGATTAAGGAAAGCCCTGTATGCATAAATGAGAAAAATACAAAAGATTACTCAATTCAAGCAATACAGCATGGATGATGGAATCTGCACTGACATCTATTTTTTTCAGACAGGCTCCACCCATTGCTATCTGAATCCCGAGCAGTCACTGCATGCAATTGCATGAAGTGACTGTTCAGCCGACAATTTTCCACTTGGCTCCTTTAAATGTTTTAAGCTTGTCACCTGGTTGGTGTCAACAGGGCCACCCACAGCTTGAATCAGCCCTGCTTAATCAGCCAAAATTCAAGTTGTGAATGGCTACTTTAAGTGTTCAAGTAGGTAAAGTTAAGGAGTTAGTTAATTACTATTGTGGAAGCTACCAATTTTTACTTGTGGCGAATATATTTATGCTAAAGAAGTCTAGAGAAAATTGTTATTAAAGTTTCTAATAGCAGGGATGTTTAGGTCACTAAATAAAATTAATTACATGTTTTTTCAAAGTTTCTACAGCTGGAAGAGTTGCTGATATGCACACTACCCAAACAATCAAAGCAGATATCCATTATAATTTATCTGCTCCAACCATCAGAGCAAACATGTTGTCTGTGTCACCCTATCTTAGAATAATTTGGCACTTTGTCCTCTAGGTGCATGCATTTAACATTGAAGCTCTGACTGTTCTTAACGGTCACTAAAAGCAAGAGCTTCAGTTTTTTTGCATTCACAGAGACAGCTTGGGGAAGGAGGGGGTTCCCTTGCCTCCTCTTTGACCCCAGGACAAGTAGTGAGGGAAACAGGTGTCACTGGAACAGGAAGTCTGACAGCATTAAAAACCATCAGAGCAAATTATATTTGAGGAACAGGATTGGCACTGTGGGATAATTTATCAGTTTGATGGACTTTACATAGTTATCATTTAATTGGTGTATAAACAAACTGCCTGCGCATAATCATTGATCTTTGTGTATAATGGCGGGTTGACAGGTGATCAACATAAAATTCAGTGGCTATAACTGTGCACCCTTACTTGGACAAGTAGGCTTAGGCATGGTTCCCACTGAAAAACGCCCTACGCCCAAAGAAGTACAGGAGCTTCTTTGGGGCGCGTATCCATTAGGATACAGACAGCCCTCAGAAACGTGCGTTTGTCGCGCGTTTCTTTTACCGCAAATCGCAGTAAAAACGCGCAGCAAATGCGCATATTCCGTACGCCCAGGTGTGAACCCAGCCTTAATATCAAGGCTGATGTCTATGAGGTGTTTTTTTTACAGGTCCCTCAAAATGACAATTTTGGCAGTAATTTTTAATTAGTTCACTGGGGGGTTAGATTTGGGAAGTCTTTTGCTGAGAAGTCTTATTAACTTTAAGGACTGTCAGTTCTTTCTTCTCCCCATTTCTCTGAAAAAAAATGTTTTTTCTTATCTAAATTCACTTTGGAGAAATGTTTCACCGTGCTTTTGTGAGTTTCCTCTAGGTGTTCTAGTGTTGTCCTACAGTTCAGAAACCTAGCATAATAGACTTCAAACCAAAATTGGGATGGTGTGCAGCCATGTGGTAGGGGATTGTGAGCTTCTTCACAGAACAGGGACTGATGATACTGGTTCTACATACCCCCTTAAGTGCCGCTTTGGGTGTTATCAGTCAGCACTGACACCTTGTCACCAGGACAGGCAGTTGGGAAAAATCTCTCAGGCAGCTTTATATACATGGCAATAACCTTTTCCCATTCTGTTAAAAAAAATTAAATACCAATATTATCTTAAATTGGGCTTTCTATCACTGCCTCTATTTTTGGCAACTTTACTTTTGGCAACTATAACATGCGTTTGGCAACTATAACATGCACAGAAGAGGGGACTTCTATTATTATTATTATTTATTTTTTAACTCAGCCACATATTTATGGGTTGTAGTAGCATGGGAACACTATTTTTGAAAATAAAAGCTGGTGGCCCATATAGATGTTAATATTGCTTATTTAAGCTCATACGAGTCATGCACACATGGAAATATATTCACAAATTCAGTCAGTCAAAACAATATCAGCTCTTTTGCCTATATAGTGCAAAGTGTTTCAGGTCATTTGGCTGTTTTGTAAAGTAAAAAAATACTTGCTGAGCCAGTATTAAATAATCATTGACTATTTTGATGTGGAGAGCTTTATAATACATTAAAATACTTGTATATTTGATATTTTGTAATGCTTCCAGTCGGATCAAGAAGAAGATACAGATGTAAAGACTCAGGTAAATAAGTAATATTACGTGGAAATCGGTTCGTTTTTTGTATTGCAAAGTGCCCATCTGGTGTATCTGGAACAGTGCAAAAGTCATCATTGTCCAACATTTTGTTTGTATCTTAATGTTCCCTCTCTTCACTTTTTCAGAATAGTCTCATTAAGCGAATACAGGGTGAAAATGTATATGTCAAACATAGTAATCTTATGTTAGAGGTTGGTATTGGTACATACCACTGCATGCACTTGTGTGTTTTATTTTTTTAGCATGGACTGAGTGACCCTGCCTCTTAGTGAACTGAGTGGACTTTCAGTGTTCCCTGATTTTATTTATGTATTTTATCATAGAGGTGTTTTAGTTGTATTCTATTTTTGTACTTGGAAGACTTAGTTATGTATTTTAACATTATTATTAATGTTCACTTTTCAACACGTCACAGTGGTCAATCCCCTTGAATTCTCACTCTTCACCAGATTGTTTTGATTTTTTTGATATAGTGACAACTAGATCTACTTAGTCAGCCTGATACTAACCTGTCCATTTAAAAAAAATAATAATATTGTTGTTTATTGTTGTTACCCTTTAGTGGCTACAATGTCAAGCAACTACAAATACAAACAGCTACTTGGCCGGACATTGTTCTCTTATGCACATTTACCAGTCAAGGCTACCAGTTTACATCACTAGTGATCTATATATTGTGTAGGGGAATACAAACTAGTGGTATAGACTGTAAAGACCCTTGGTGCTGTACCTAGAGATTTACAAGCATGCTTGAAAATCATTGTAGGTTTTTTTTCAAAACCTCATGTTCAGGTTTAAATTTGCTGCCCTTGACTAAATAGGCAGATACTGGATCTTTTATAACATCGGACAGAACAATTCTCTGTAGATTGCTCATATTAGCTTTGTATTGCTAAAAGTCCTAAATAAAAGCCATTGTGGGATACATCTTTTTAGGTGTATTTTATATTGCGTAGGTTGCTTGTTATTGTAGCAACAAGGGTTTTTAGTGGCAAAGTTGTTTCAGCAATTGCTTTTTTTGTATTTCCATCCAGGAGTACGATAAAAATCAAGAGGAATTTCTGAAACATCAGACTAACATCAGTGAGCTGAAGAGAACCTTCTTGGAAACATCAACGGACCCTACAGTTGCTAGTGAGTGGGAGAAACGGCTCTCTACATCTCCTGTGAGACTTGCTGCCAGACAAGAAGAAGCTCCTATGATTGAACCACTAGTGCCTGAAGAGGTCAGTGGATACAGCATATAAATGGGGGCATTTATTATATTGCATTCATCTTTATTTAAAACAAAAGTATATTATTTATTTATTAAATCGAATACATCATGTTTATATGTCCTGCTTTAAAGTGCTTTAGTTCGAAAACGTAAAGTGTATAAAAGTGTAAAATCTATATAAAAACAATGCAATGATATCAAATGTTTAAACGTAGAAAATGTACCATTTAAAAAAAAAAGTAAGCACTTTTTTTAAATTGATGGCAGTAACACTTCTCAAAAAACATTGGGACAAGGCAACAAAAAGCTGGCAATGTAAGTGGTACAAACAACAAGCTGGAAGAACTTTTTTTTTTTTTTTTACAACTATTTATGCTAATTGGCAGCACGTCAGTAATTTGATTGGGTATGAAAAGAGCATCTTACAGAGTCAGTGTTTCTCACAATTAAAATTGGCAGAGGTTCACCAATCTGTGAAAAGCTGCGCCTAAATATTGAACAATTTTAGAAGAATGTTTCACAATTTAAAATTGCAAAGACTTTAAATACATCTACAGTACATAATATCCGAGAAGCTGAAGAAATCTCTGTGCTGTGCGCACAGAGATTTCTTCAGCTTCTCGGCCAAAGCACAATATTGGATGCCCATGATCTTCGGCTATTACACAGCACTGCATTAAAACAGGCATTAATCGTTGGTGGACATCACTGCATGGGCTCAGGAATACTTCCAAAAATTGCTGTCTTTGAACACAGTTTGTTGTGCTGTCCAAAAATGCAAGTTAAAGCTCTATCATGCAAAGAGGAAGTCATATCTGAACATGATTCAGAAACGCTACCGTCTTCTCTGAGGCAAAGCACATTTAAATGGTCTGTCGCAAAGTGGAAAATTGATCTGTGGTCAGACAAATCAAAATTTTACATTATTTTTGGCAACCATGGGTACATGTCCTCCGGACTAAAGAGGAGAGGGACCTTCCAGCTTGTTATTAGCACTCTGTTAAAAATCCTGCATCTCTGATGGTATGGGGGTGCATTGGTGCACATTCGGGCAGCTTCCACATCTGGAAAGGCACCATCAATGCTGAAAGATATATCCAGGTTTTAAAGCAGCATATGCTCCCATTCGGACAACATCTTTTTCAGGGAAGGCCTTGCATATTTCAGCAGGACAATGCTAAACTGCATACTGTATCTATGGCAACAGCTTGGCTTCGTAGTACAAGAGCCCTGGCACTTCACTGACCTACCTGCAGTCCAGACCTTTCACCAACTTGAAAATATTTGGCGTATCTTGAAATTAAAAATACAACAAAGACGACCTAGGACTGTTGAGCAGTTAGAATGTTATATCAGGCCATTTTTTAACATGACTCCTTCCTAGGAGGTCATCTCTGATGCCACAAACTCATTTTGAGTGATTATATGGAGAAAGAGAAGCCCTTACGACACACTCTATATTTATTTTATCGGCTCATTATACAACCTGAGGACTCTTTTGTACCATCCTCCCTAATTAAGTGGGAATGGGATCTCCAAGTGACATTTACTCTGGAGCAGAGGAATTATATCTTGTTTTTTTTCTCATTGGGCCTCAATTGCCTGTAGGACGCAGAAAGCACACTTTAAACTTCTTACGATATGTTATAGTGTTCGCTCTGTTCTACACAAGATCTGCTCTCAGGTTTCGAATAGATGCTGGAGGTGCAGAGAGGGGAGGGGTACCCTTCTGCACATCTACTGGTCTTGCCCTAGACCAGTGGTGGCGAACCTTGGCACTCCAGCTGTGCCAAAACTACAAATCCCAACATGCATCTGCCTCTGATGTGGCTGTCAGGGCCTTGCAATGCCTCATGGGACTTGTAGTTCCAAAACAGCTGGAGTGCCAAGGTTTGCCACCACTGCCCTAGACTGAGGGCCTTTTGGGATGGAGTAAGGGCACTCACCAAGAGACTTACGGGGATAGATTTGAGGGATGATGCAGCAGCTTACCTCTTACACCAATTGGGAAACAAATACAGGAAATTGGTGATAATTCATGTGTGCATTCCGGCTCTCTGGAAGAGCTCCACCTTTCCCTTGCTGCCATTATGGTACAGTAGGATCCGAGAGATTGAACAGATGGAGTGCCTGATAGCTTCACTGAAGCATCGGGAGGACACATTTTGCAAGATCTGGTTCTATTGGATACAATTCTCTTTCTCTTCTGAATTTTGTGCTGTCCTGAAATTGGAAGAGTTTCCGTCTGAAGATTCTTGAGTGAACCCTAGGTCTGCTATGGTCCTTTTCGGTCTTCAAGGTTAATTTATTTTATTTATGGACATGTGTGTTTTAGTTGTTCTCATTATCATCCCATTTTCTTATTTTAATTTCTCCCAATTTAAGTGTTTTCCTACCATGTTTTACTTTTATTTCTGATTTGATATTTGCTCCTTTCTCCCTCTTCCTCCCTCCCTTTTCCTTCTATCTCGGTTCTTCTCTTCACAACTCTTTTCACCCTCATCCGCTATTTCTTATTCCCTCTTTCGTCTGCTCTTCATTACGTCCTTTTCTCATCTTCTGGAAAATAGAAAATGAGATTGCAAAATGGATGCAGCACTTTTTCCTATTTAATGCTTGATCATGTCTTTATTGAGATATGACTTTCTTTAGAGAGTTGACTGTATTACTTGTTATTTTGGTTTGTACTGGAAATACTCTTGTATTGGTTTGTGTTGTACTGTTGGCTCATCTGTTTCTGTGAGCGGTTTAAATAAAGAATGAAAAAAAAAGAATCCAATATCAGGCAACAATGGGACAACATTCCATTCCCATTACTCCAGGAACTGGTCTCCTCAGGTCCCAGATGTTTATAGAGTGTTGTTAAAAAAAGAAACAAAATGCTATATCGTGGTAAGCATGGTCCTGTCCCAACATTTTGGAGACATATTGCTGCCATCAATTTCATAATTACCCTTTTTTCTTTTCTTCTTAAAATGGTACATTTTGCTCAGTTTAAACATTTGATGTTTTCTTTTTTCTATTGTGAATAAAATATGGGTTTATAAGATTTGCAAATCATTGCATTCTGTTTTTATATAGATTTTACACAGCGTTCCAACTTTTTTGGGTTTTGTGTATGTATGTATGTATGTATGTTCACAATACATTTTATCTATACACTAAATATACTTTTATTTGTTTGAAAGCACGTCTGTGACCTATACTTTACCATTCAAAGACAAAATCTGAGAAATCTAGAATAGGTTATAACTTGAAGTCGTTAATCAGTCATTGTTCCATAACATCTTGAAGCCTTAATGTGTGTCTGTTCATTCTGAGTACTCTGTGTTTTCACAAGGTTAAATACCCAAGTACATTTCTGCAGTTTCCCACATATTCTGACCCTGCAGCTAATGAGATGAGTAATTAATTTTTTTCTGGCTGTACAAAGGAGTGGGATAAGTGATAGCAGTGATAATTTAGCCTGGCCGTTTCTCTTCAACAGACCAAAGAGGAAAGGGAAAAAGAAGAAAGACGTATTTCTTTGGAAAGGACAAGCTACTCAATGTTAGAGTCTCAGGTCAGTAATGCTGCAGTGTACAACATGATTACACATATTTTAACCCCTGTGTATGCTATGCTGTAGATCTTTGAATGTTTAGACTAATTCTGGCAAAAGAGAGTAGATCGAAATGAAGGCCGTTATTCAAATGACCTCCCTTCTCTCGAAGGGCACATACAAATGTGCTACTGTGTCCTTTCTGCAAGTATACTTCTGTGTCTAAAGTTAACGTTCATTGTAAGTCGGTCATGAGAACATAGGTATTTAGAACAGTAATTTAACTTTTTCATACCAAAAAGTCCTTTTATTATTCAATATTGTTCATAAAGTTGTAGAAAAATGTGACAATGTTACACCCAAAGGACATTTGTAAAAATATAATTGTTTTCACCCATTTAAGTCTGCACACAGGTTGTTCTTGTTTATATTCAAGACATTTCACAAAAAATCTTTTGCATCTGCGTCATCAGAAAGAAAGTCAAATAACAAGAAATATCCATAGGATCTACTTTGATATAAAATCACTTGGTAAACATCAAACATTAATAACCAAGCAGTATATTTGAAAGAAAGCAGTATCGCACGACACACCACTGGAGTGTTCTCGCCATCCAGGAAGACTTGTAAATTTCAAATGATGATTTACTCATGTTTTCTTATCTTTTCTTTAATTTTCTGTAACCAATTAAAAACTAATAAAATCCTATTGAATAAAAAACTTTCAAATGCGGAGCCTTTTATAGAGACCAGTCAAAAGCTCTACAAACGCATTATCATTTTGGGAGGCAGTTCCTTCCTTGAAACTCAATAGATATAAGCAAGAGCGATCATGACATCATCTGCTTATTACATGTAAACAAACTAAAGTGTATGTAATGGAAAAACTTTTTTTTTTAAGTTTTGGATAAGGGGAAGAGTTTTTAACCTCATAAGGTTATTATTTATTTATTTGCGGTCTATGTACCTGTGGGGAAATTTCCTTTTAATTCCTGCCCCAGAGATATAAAAAGAAGTGAGGGGAAATCTCCCAAAGACAGACCGCTCTCCCTGGAACAGGTGTCCGATTAGAAGATATCCCCTTACCTTTTGTTCTGGAGACAAATTTTTCAATTTCCTCTGACTTTCTTTTTCAGTGACACTGGTCATCACTACAAATAGAGAGGTTGACTCTCCCCAGTGGGGACATAGACAGCAATAAAAACATGGGTGAAACATGGCTTTCCCTAGTCATCCTTCATGATGATCACATGAGAGAGAGAGAGAGGGGCTCTGCTCATCTACAGGAAACACAAGCACAGAGAGGTAAAAGCTTCTTACAGCTCCAGTCCCTTAGTTTGTGTGTCTCCTGCATCACTTGCAGACATGAGTGGAGCTCTGTGTTAAATATCCCTAGGAGAATGTGTGGCCTTTGTTACCCTGGGCTACAACTCTTCCTCACTTTTTGCAACCACTAACTTCATGGCCTGCACTAGGGGGGCCCTCATCTGGTGTAGGGGTTCCCATTTTTTGGCAGAGAAGGTGTTCATGTGAAGTGCAGGGCCTGGTGGTCAGTGCCATCTGTGTTGCGGCAGCTTGTGTTCCCGGGATAAGCAGTGGTGAGGGTTTGGCTCATCCCAAGTGTTCCTTTGATCTGTGTTGCGCCTGTCACACTCCCCTTCCTGCTATGTCTTGTGCCTGGATGTGACCACACTGGCTCTCCTACACCACCAGTACCTGCAAAGCCAAAACTGTAAGTAATGTGAGTACCTACATCTGTTTTTGGCAATGCACACTGCTGCATACCAGCTCTCCCATCCCTAAAGACCCACACTGCATTCAAAGTATACAACCCCCAGGGTGGCAGAGGGTCAGCATTCCTGCATAGCAGGTTAGGATTGGGGGCAGGTCAACCACACTTTCCTGCCTTCTCTCTATGACTGAAAGATGTTGGAGGACCCAGGCAGATCTGCAGAGCCAGGCATCAGTCCACTATTCGCTGGATGGATGTTACTTTCTAGCAAAGTTGTGTTTGAGCTGCACTGCTGCTGATGTGTATCCCTCTTGGTGGAGGTACTGTGCACTTTGTATTCTGGTGGTACTATGGCCTGTGTTCCATTTTCCTTCCAAGCCGAGACATCAGGGAAACTGGAATTTACTGCAAAGGCCAAGATAAAGTGTGCTGAATGTGCTTCTAAGTTATCCTCTTCCTGGAATAAATCATTGTTATAAATGCATTCATAACCTAGTTGTGAAGGAGGTGCCCCCCTTACTTAAAGATTATATGGGGAGTATTAGTGATCAGATGTCTTCCATTTTTTTAAATCATTCAGATCAGTATTAGAGGACTTTAAGCAGCCTTCACAGACTTAATTCCCAGTTGGCAAAAGTGTTGGTCTCCTCTGATTCAGAATGGGAAGAGAGAAAGTAGTTTGTTAAATGAAAAGACCCCGAGTACATGTTCCCGCAGAGGAAACTGAAGCATTATTGAAAGCCATTTTTGTAAATGAGCAAATACAAGTAGTGGTTTCTGCTAAAACAGTACAATACCATTTCTAAAGAGTTTTAGATGATCCTATACCTAGATCCTGACCAGAAGGGGTTCTTCCCTAAATGGGCAGTGGTATGAGAGAACCCCTTCATCCTACAGATTATCAGGTCAGGATACAAACTGTGATTCATCACAAATGCTCCATCAAAATTTCTCATGACACAGCTTTCTCAGGAGGAAAAAAAAAGAACCATGAAGGAGGCTATTAGCAACCTAATTCACCAACAAGTGATCATCCCAGTACCACCTCCCCAAAGGTGTTGTAGTTGTTACTCATATTTCTGAGACAAAAGCTTTTAGGAGAATAAGGAATGATTCTGAATCTGAAGTCGCTCAACAGGACTATTGGGAACAGAAAATTCAAGATGGAAAGCATCTACACAATCAGGAATCTGTTAACACCATCAGCCTTTTTGGTTACTTCATGTCCCCATAAATCAGGTTTACCATTGGGAACGAGAAGAGGGTTCATAATTTTTAGTATCAGGCTCTGCTCTTTGGGCTCCGTGAATTTTAGCAAAAATTATCCCAGAGGTGATGATTCCCAGAATCCAAGGAGGGTCAATTGTCCCATACTTGGATGATTTTCTGTGTTTTGCGGAATCAGAATTGTTCTAAAAAACCTTGGTAGGGTATCAGACCTTCTAACCCACCTGAGCGTGTCCATAGCATGGAGAAATCCAACATGATTACCTCTCAGCTAATCTCCTTTCTGTTATATGATAGACATGTTGCAACAAAGGATTTTGCTGACAGAAGAAAAGGGTTCAAAGTAAATATTACACTAGGCAAGTTGTTTCCGACATATCATGTTCATCCTTGGCCTCATGACCATGGCTACTTTAGCAGTTCAATGGGCCCAATTCCATACAAAGTCTTTGCAGTTCTTGCTTGCCAACCTTCTTGCAAGCGTGAAAGAAGCATTTAACTTCTTAGATTGTGTTCTCTCATGTGACGGTCCTGGAGGACTCTTGGGACAGGAATTATCAGGTGGTAAGGTGTTTTCTTGTATAATGGTGCAATTGTCCTTTGGACATAATATCGTTATGCTTTTTATATGATTTTTATGAACTATTTAATAATAAAAAATATTGATTTTATTGGACTTTTTATTATTATCGTTATTATTCTCTTTTCTGAATATACTGTATGTAATTCGGGGATGTGATACCTGTTTAAGGATATATACTGCATTTCAAATAATAACTTATGTAGCAATCATTATATAGCTACAAATCGTTATGATTCCAGTAATTGTGAAATCTGTAAGGCATATGTTATGTATGTGACGTGACAAGGTATTAGTCTGTATGTGTATGTTTTTAGTTGTGCAACTAGTGTACTGATTAAAATTTATTCTCCTTAGCATGCATGCTCAGAGTGTCAAATGTTCAACTGAAACCACTCTGCACAGATTATCTACAACAACAAAATGTATTGAGGTGGCAAGACTTTTTATCATGCGATAAAGCAGTGACATTTGAGCAGTGTGAGCTGTCCATCCACTGCATGTGTCCACAAGCTGCTAGTATTGACTAGTATATGAATTTATAGTGTTTGACAAGTTATTAAGTATTGCCTGTAGCTGGGAGACCTTTTACAAAAAGTGGTTTTATAATTAGTCATTACGCACCCAGGCTTTCTCGTGTTTG
>NW_017306275.1:2276649-2290230 GCF_000935625.1 Nanorana parkeri | reverse complement strand
AGGGATTTAGTTTTTTTCAAAGTTGACAATTCTTTGATTTTTTTGCTGCAGAACTGCTGAGCCCATTTTGTAGACTGGGCTAATATTTTCGTGGATGTGGATGGGCAGGAAATGTGAGGCGGGGAGGAGGTGCGGCGTGTGGAGCGTGGATGCTAGCGGGTCTGGCAGTGGCGAGCGTGAGGAGGTTGCCGCGCACAGCGCGTGGAGCTCTGAACAGGGACAACTGATTGGAAGCCGATTATTCGATTATTGAAAAAGTTGACAACTTTTTCAATAATCGATTATAATCGATTATGTCGATTAGTTGTTGCAGCCCTAATTAAGTATTAAGCTAGTATTACGAATATAATATAAACAAATAAATTTTTAGTCCTAAACATAGTCTCTTTTCATGATTAGTCCCACAAAATGGGGGTTTTGCTATTATTTACAAATGAATTGATAACTCTGCTGGGAGAAAATATTTAGCTTACTGCCAGCATATTTCTGTTGGGTATAAGAGCCATGAAAGTAAATGCATGTTTTCCTATATCTGTATTCTGTTCACATATTTTCTTGCAGTAACACTAAACAAACTGCTGTCTTATGGATTCAAGTAAATGCTTCTGATTGTTGGATTCTTATTGGTTTTTCTTCCGTTAGCCAGGGGACATAGTGAAGAAACTTCGGGAAGCAAGAGCCACCAGCCCTGTGGCTACTTCTCAGCAAATCATTATGCAGAAAACTATCCCTTCATCCCCAGAGGTTATTTCTTATTTGTTTGAATTAGAGAAAATCCCCCATAACAAATATTAGTTGGTGCCTCTCATCATTAAGTAATAGAAGACTATATGTGGTATCAAAAGATGATTCATATAAAATCATTTTTTGAAAGACTTTTGCATTAAGGGTGATCATAAGCACTTGACCATGTAGCACTTGGGTGAGGATAAGACCATTTATGGCTATTCTAGGCCTTTCTGACTGTTGGTAAATGTTTATACAGTTTGGCATATCCTTGAGAAGCCAGAAATATGCAATTAACTTCAACTTTTTTACCTGGCAGGCAAGTCACCACATGTATACTGGCAAGAAGGGCATAGGTCTCTCCACCCATTCTTGGGGGAGACATCTACCTGTCTATGACCACCCTATAATAAAAGTTGTGCCACAGTGAAATGGTCCCATAGTTAGGTGCCCTCATTGTAAACAAGGACTTGTGTGGCTCCCTGTCATGATTATATTTAAGTTGTGTGAAAACTCAAAAAATAAATTGTAAGTATTGTTCATAGCAGCCAACTATACACTTATTTTTTCCAACTGTATCAGAAAAATACCAGGATTAATCAATCAAATTGGTTGCCATGAGGAATACACACATTATCTTTTCCTTTATTTGATATATAAAGCTTGATGTGTATTTTATCATTGGAAAGCCTAGATAAACTCTATTCAAATATAGAGCCTAACAATAAGGACAAATAAACGCTAATTTAGATTTTATATCTCACATATAGGGCAAAGACGATTGGGTTCTTATAGACAAAGTACCCACTAAAATAGTTGATGGTGAAACAAAAACCATGATCACTTACAAAGTGACAACTGTGAGCAGTGACAAACCAGTTGAAACATTTAAATCCAGCACCTTTGGAACTCAGAGCCTGGAAGCTTTGAAAATGGAAATTAGCGCCCAAGAAGAAGAAAACAGGCAGAAAATGTACACATTAGGAAAATCATATGACGCAGTATCTGGAAAAATTGTAACAATGACGAGTAAAGGTAAAGAAGGGGAAAAGATATTACAGCCCTCAGCCTTAGAAGTCAGACAGAAGTTGGAAAAGGACATTTCTCAAACCGTGAAAATCATTCCCATCACTGTGGCAGGAAAGTATGAAGTTGTTGAAACATTTAGTGAAGAGAAAGGTAGGAAAACTCCTGAGGCACCAACCATAAAGAGGAGAATGTCAGAGTCACTGACCCCCATTAAAGAGTCAGATTCCCAGCTGGCTAGCCCAATAGAAGAGGGGCTGAAAAAAGTCCATGATGCAGACACCTCTGTGAAGATGGTAGAAACGATGATCACAGATAAAAGAGCAGAATATCAAGATTATGAAGTCAGTAAGACAGAGGTTCCTGCATGGAAGGATAGGAAGCTCTCAGAATGGCGATATACACGAGAACAACCTTTTACAATTGCAACTGCTCACTATGTCACCGAATCGTCTGCATCCAAAGTGGTGGTAACAAGTGCCAATGACCCCATCCTCACAATTAAAAGCATGAATTGCAGACATCCCCCTGCTTCACAGTTCCTTCTTTTACTTGCAGCTTAACTTTATGTTGGCAGCCAACTTTTATTTATCCGTTTTTATTATGAGCACTGCAGCCTTAGCGGGCATTGCAAGGCTTTATAACTGAACATAAAAAAAACCATGACTAAAAATATTTTAATGTAACTGCTTTGCCATATCAATAAAATTGTGCTTAAGCCAGCATTTTTACAGATCTAACAGCTTATTGGCTCTATTCAACAGGGTCTAACAAAAATGTATGCATTTAGAAAAGGGTATTAAACATAGCTGTGGAAAACTATTGGGCTTATGTAATCACATAATGAAAAGAGCAACAGTTTTCAGCATCTTATAGCCAGCTATTGAAAACTCACATTCAATAGCTTAATTTTGGGAAGAAAACCGATGATTTAGTTGCCCTAGATTATTGAAAAACACTGCTAATTGCTATATATTAGTGAGTGATAGCTAAAAAGAAACTGACTTTTATTATTCTGACCATGCAGAAGATTGGAGCGTGTTATACCCTTTTGGCTAACTTAATAACGATACAGACTTTCGGGATACCTTATATTACTTCTCCAGGCTTTATACACTCCTGAAACTCGCACAGTAGTGTAAAAAACTTAAATACACAATCAAAATTGTTGATTTTTTTTTAACATATCTGAACAGCCAAACATTGCATCTCTATTAAAATTGTGCCTACAGATAAAAGGGACATACTTGAATAAGAACAAAAGTAAAAATTGCTATTTCAATCATTTATTCAAAAAATATATAAATAGAGGTAATGGTGTACTGTGGAAAAAGTACCATCAGAAATGCAGAAATCAGCATCAAAAGCTGATATTGCCCCCCACCCCCTACTTATTGTAAGCATTTTGCAAAACTGCTTTAGAACAGATGGCATCAAGCACACTTTGATGAGACACAGAATGAATAATACACTCAGTGACTGCTAGCTGCCCAGGCCCTGTAGCAGCAACCCCATACAGTTTCAAGGTTATGAAGTTGTTTTCCTGAGATACTGTCTTTTACCATGACCAAACAACCCTTTGATTGACCAGTCTTCAGCACATTGTTCCAGAAGACCTGGTTTTTGCCTATATTTTAAGTGGCATTTTGCCTTCACCTCAACTGTTGCAAGAGTTATCTGAACACCCCACATTAAAATGTTGGGATTCTTGGAGACTTCTGTTAGCATCAAAATGTCACTTCTTACTTACTGTGTACTTTTCCATATGACAAATCTGCATTATAGTGGGTATAGAAAAGAATAATTCCCCTTTACAATAATCACATTTTGTTGCTTTTTGCATTTGCATTTGAAATAAAGAGAGAGACTTATTGTTTTATCCAGCTGTGCAACTTATAAAAGCCAAGTGAAAGATATAACACCAACATGTCAGAGAAAAATTCAAAAACAGAATTCTGAGTTGTAAAAAGGATCACCCCCTTGTGTCAGTATTTTTTTAACCACATTTTGCTTTAATTACAGCCATTAGTCTGTTGGGATATGTCTCTACTAACTTTGCATATCTAGTCTTTGCAATATTTGCCCACTCTTCTTTGCAGAACTGCTCAAGTTCAGTTAAATTTGAAGGTGACCGTTTGTGGGCTGCAGTCTTTCCTGACAAGTGCTCCATTCCCTGCTGCAGAGAAACATCCCCATAACCGGATATTGCCACCTCTATACTTTACAGTAGGAATGGTGTTATATGGTTAGTGAGCAGTATTGGATTTCCACCAAACAATTACATTTTAGTCTCATCTGATCATAACACCTTTTTCCATGTGGCCTCATAATCGTCAATGTGCGTTTTGGCAAAGCTCAGTCGTGACTGCATGTGGCCTTTCTTGAATAGTGGCTTTTTTCTTGCAACCCCCCCATACAAGCCACATTGGTGGAGAATTTGTGATATTGTCACATGCCCACAATGACCACTCTTTGACATAAATTCCTCCTCTGGCCTCTCTGACCAGTTTCCTCCTGGCTCTTTCATCCAGTTTGGAGCGACGTCCTGATCCAGTGAGGGTCTGTGTTGTACCAAATACCTTCCACTTCTTATCCCGGAGATTTTTTAACAGTGCCTTGCCACCCGTAGTTGATTCTTTGCTTCAGTTGCACTACCAGGGACTGAACTACTCCAGGAAAGCTCTTTTCATGCTGTGCTAATCAAAACGACATAATGATCACAGTTGAAAGTCAAATGGCTTTGTGTGCCATTAAGAAGGTGATTAGTTACACCTGATTGCGATTACAAGTCATTTTTAGGAGGGGGTAATCCTTTTTCCAACTCAGTGATTCTGTTTTTGAATTTCTTAAAAAAAAATTCTGACATGTTGGTGTTTTATCTTTCACTTGGATGTTATAAGTTGCACTGAGTAAATAAAGCTGGATAAAACAAAAACTGTGTGTTTTCATTTCAAGCCGCAAAGCAACAAAATGTAATTATTTTAAAGGGGGTGATTCTTTTCTATACCCACTGTATGTTCATTTAGATCATGAAAATAAATACAGCATTTCAATTTTATGTGTCATTTGTGCAAATATCACCTTTTCTGTAGGCACTATTTTAATCAAGATTTGATATTTGTCTGTTCATGTACGTAGAAAAAGTCAGCTATTTCCATGGGGTGTACTTACTTTTTCACAAACCTGTGTTCATACAAAGAGTGACAAGGAAGAGCAATAAAGTATAAATATTAAAAAAAAACTTTTTTTTTTTTATATTTCATTGCTACACCTTGTAACTTTGTGTATACATATGTGGGGTTCACAATCATCTTCAGAATTGTATAACTCCTATAAAAGGGGTTTAAGGGATTCCAAAAGCTTGGATCTTTAATAACTTAAGTTAGCTAATAAAGGCTATCACTTAAAAGCAAACTTTGTGAATTAATCAATGGCTAACACAGTACAGTACTCTACTAGCATGCTAAGCCTCTGAAAGCTGACTTCTCACTGGCTGCTGTGGTTTAAAACGCACTCTTTCACTTTATACTGTAAGCTAATTAATTTTACATGTGCTTTAATCCATACTGAAAGACACTGCATGTTCAGCATCTTCCATCCCACATGGAAACTATTTAACTAGATGATATTGTAGAATGTGAGAGTACACCATAGCACAGTGTGCTATCACATACCACATATGATCAGGGTAACAGCAGAACTCTACAGAGTGCGCTGATAGTTTTCTTGACGTCTGTAAAGGGTTCTAAAAAATAAAATTATTTTTATCATTAGTGGGATTGGGTGTCTGAGTTGCCAGATTTAAAGAGATGTGGTTCAATCATTTGTTTTTAATGGCAAGCCATTTATGCTTCAAGTATTTAATCACTTCTGTCCATAATCATTTGTAAAAGTTGGAGAAGATGACACTGGTTGTGAAAATGTTTTGTTGTGGTCATCAATACCCAGTAAGATGAAATAGACCTTCCAAAGCATTTTTGTGGGGTTATGCTTTATTTTTTTAGGTCTCAGTACTGAAATTCAATGTAATTTTTACCATACGAAGCATCAAATTGATAAAGGACTGCATTAATTATTATTGATGCTTCCTCCCTGTCCATTTTAATGATTTTCCTTACATTTGGCTGTTGAATAGGGCCTCTGCTTTCTTACAAGCATTATTAACGTGTGCTGGTTTTATTTTCTTACTTTCTGCCTTGTCCTTTAACCTTCATGGCTTCTTTCCCTAATATCCTATTGTGTTGTACATTTATCGTATTAATATTTAAAATGTTTCTGTTATCTATCTCATGTCTGTCAAATTTCTCTTTTTCATCTTAGTTATTAAATCGAGACCTGACACTACAAAGCTGACTTCCAGGTCTTATTTCTTCCTCTAGCTTATCAGAGGAGTTGGGGAGCTCCTAGTTCCTTTTTTGCATTGTTTTAATTCATAATTTGACTCTCCAGCTATCATCTCCTTGTGATAAGCCAGCCAGGGCAAACTGATATGCTGATAATTTTACTTCAGCAATAGTTGGAGAGATGGCTTTTTTAGAGGGCTCAGTAAATCTAAAACTCAAGTTGGCTTATGTAAAACCTACATTGCTATTAAGTAGATGTGTTCTGTATCTAAAGGTTCCAAATCAGAGTTTACATTATTGGTGACAGTATTGATATTGTGGCTGATGATATAAAATGATAGGTAATGCCTCTATACAACAAATACTGAACCAGGATTTAATACCTTAAATTCTGTCCAAGCATACCTTTACATATATGTCCATGATTGTTTAGGGAGAACCCTGCCAGTTCTGTAGTCGTAGAGATTTGTCAATAATGGGGCACTATAACATTTTCTTGCATTATTGTGACATTTCATTATGAATTAAAATTTTGATTGAACTCACTTGTTCTATTTTTTTTTTTACACATGCATTTGTAATTTTAGCAGTGATCTGTAAATCAGTAATTAGGATTTCCTGCTTAAAATAATCTCGGGCTAATGGAGATTCTGTTGGTTTTCACTTGGGTCAAACCTGACCCATATTTTAAGATCTATAGATATTACAATGCTTTTAAAAAGCCTTACTTGTAGTATAGATTACATTTTGTGAGAACATTTTCTTTTCAGAGCTCCTGTCAGTCCAGTCAAACCTTAGAGCCAGAATTAGCAAATATGTCACCAGCACACCAAAAAGATTTCCACAAATGTCCATTTAATGACATATTGCCATTCAATTACACGAGTAAGATGTGCTGGTGACATCTTTGCTAATTCTGTGTTGGTCACTGCAAGCACCCACCTGTCGTTGCAGGTTAACCACTTGCAAGGTTTGGAGATATCTACTCCAAACCTTAGTCAGTCCCAAGATCCTCCAAGTCCATCATGTGACTTCACCTGTATCATAAACCTGTTTGCTGCCTTTTCATGGACATGTGTATTTACACAGAAACTCCAACTGGACTTAAAAGCATTGCATCTATGCTAAGAAGGGGACCTTGGTTGTACCCATTTTCTTAACTTAATAACCTTCCATTTGGAACCTCTGGAGCTTTTTACAGTTTTTTATTTAGGGCAACTTGTGTTTTTAGGTTTAGTGCCCCTCTCAAGCAAAATATATTTCTCTTATACTATAACTGCCTCATACTTCTGTCTGTTATTCATTTTATGACTATCTGTCTGTCTCTCTGTTCCGCTCTGTTGTATGTCTCTGTCCTCTCAATGACTTTTCATTTCTTTGTCTGTCTAGACCAAAAAGGCTTCTGGTGACAAACTCATGGATGGTTCTGATATCTACAGTTTATTAGAGTCTTCAAGAAAGCCATCTGAGTTTATAGGAGAGGTTACAACTACTTCACAAAACTGGGCTCAGGTGGCTACTTAATTGGATGTGCTTAGTAGCTTCTATATAAAGCTTCTGATATAATAGTAATATGTGCATGATTTCTTTTTTTATGACAAGGAAAGAGAAGGCGATGTGACATTGCTATAGCTGAAGTGACACAACGATCTACAATCGCTGCTACACTTAGAACCATTTAGATAATACTCTGAAAATATTCCACATAAAATGTTTCTTGAAAAGTAGAAGCTTGGAGGAGAAAAATATACAGCATCTTGGCTATTTGTTGCCAAGTAATGGAAATTCTATTGCTGCAAATTTTGCATTTAATGAGACGTAAAATAAGAAACAAAAAGGAAATAAAATACTTAGATTTGACAAGGAAGCTTTAGTGCTGCATTATTATATGCTAGAAATGGTCTGGAAACATGTGTAAACATCAATAAATTCTCTTTCTCTCCATCAGTTAATTTAGTGGTCGGTTGAATATAAATAAAAAGAAGGAAAATGTTTTAGATTAGTTTCCAATTTTGCATTTCATTGCCCAAGAGCATATGATTTATAGTATTCATTTTTAAAAAGGTATATGCAAGTATTAAGATCTACTGTTTCTCTAGATACTCGCAGACAACTGTGAGGGGCCAATTCATAAACAAATGGAGATGCATATTATAATCTATTTTTAAATAATTACTTTTTGTTTATATCTGCATTTAATGATTTGGGCATTGGAAATAAATCTCCAAGTTTCGTGTCCTCATTGTTGTTATAAATTGTTTGGCACTAGTAAGATGTAGTGTCAGAGAAATGCAGCTGTCAGTAAAGTACTGGACCTCGATCTGGGTGTGATTTTTGTCTTGGTCCCCCTGCGCTTGCCACTTTGTCCTTAGAGCTTGTGTGCTATTTATGCCACTGCAGTGATAACCATATATTGGTTTATCCCAGCAGTCTTGCTAAAGGAAAAAAATGGGATAATATAGCCTTAAACTATATCCAGGCCTAACCCAGATAAAAGAACTTTGAAGAGCCTTTTAAATTATGGCTCTATTGCGGCTTCAGCATGGTACGGTGACTATATAACCATATAGGATCTATTCAGCTCCTATACACTTCATACCTTTCACGGAACAAATAGAAGTCATCCTATGCATATTAAAAATGTGCTGAATTCTGTCACTGGCAGGAAATAAAGGTTGAAGTGTCAGCTGAGAGTGCTTTCCTGCCTTGGTAAAGGCTAAAGTGTATCTAAACCCATGAACAACAATTTGATGTATTTCAGCTTACCAGTACTTGGGATGTGGTGGCTGAATTAGTTTCAGCATTTATATTTTTTTCAGACTTTTACTCTTTATTCTTTACTGGCAACCCTGCCAGTAACACACTTCCTGTCCTATGGTCACAATACTCACTCACTGTACTATATCTGTGTATCTATGCTTTGTTGTCTCCCTGGAACAGGAAGTGTACTAGGATTACACAACACCTCTTTGTTTACATAACATATTGGGAGTTGTTCTGTAGTCCACAGAGAGAGCTTGGAACAATGCTCTCTGATAAATTAGCAGAGGCAGAAAGCACAGTTATCAGCTCACAAGATTTTTGCCAGAATCAACAGGTATTTTCCCTTCATTTTACAATCATATTAACAAAATACTTTCAATGTATCTTGAAAGAAACCGACAGGGAGCAAAAAAGAGAAGGTGTCATGTTTTACCTATACTTCATGTGATATATTTATAAAGCAGTTAATCTGGTGGTGAATCAATCACGGTCATTAAAAACATGCTCCTAAAATATTTACCTCCATTAAATGTCAAATTTCATCCTATGTAAATATGCCCCATAAGACTTGTTCAACCACTATGGTTGCATGAGGGGTCACATGGGTGTTTTCTTGCTTTAACCTAGGCCTGTGTGCTAGACCATTCGTTTTTTCCTTTGTTTTCAATTTTGTCTTTACTTTTTTGCTTCTAATGTTCATGTTTTGCACTTCGGTATTTTTACATTTGAAATCTGAAGATTTGTATAGCTTGAATAATTTGCAAACCACCTTGAGACTATTATTTATTTGACCTATTTTTTTTTTTTTTAGAAGACTGAATCAAAAACAGAATGGGAAACCATTGGCACGGAAGTGGGACAAGAGGACACAGAGCAAAGAATGAAAGAGAAGGTTGTGCAGGGGATAATCAGTTTGGAGGAGACGGGGAGTGTGCATGCAAGCGGGGATGCTGCTCAACTGAGTGCAGAGCAGTTGGATGGTGCAGCTAAGGCAAATGCAGTCATTGCTTCTTGCTTGAAAGGGAGTGAGGAAGCTGATAAAGAGGAAGATGTGGCTGTTGATGCTTCTGCTGCTAGTTATGCTCAAGAGGAGCAGCATGGCTCAGATATTCATGACACACAGCTATTGGATGGCAAGCCTCATGACGAGGTAACTGGCTAACATTGACTTTGCCCCTTTTGTATATCTTACATGTGCAGATGATAATTCTTTCAAAAACCCATGCTTCTGCTTTATAGTGCTCTGCTTCAGAACATTGATTTTATTTTTGCTTGCTTTATTTTCCTTTGTTGTTTAGAGGGTACATTGTCCAGTAAAAATCCACTAAAGTATATTCAACTCAAATTTGCCTTTGGAAATAATGTGCATGATCTATTAGGATAGTCAAATTTCATTGTGAAAACAAATCATAATTGAAATGCACTGCAGTAGTTCTCAAACATTACTCTAATTTGGCTCTATTGTTTCAGTACCAATATCTGTCTGTATGAGGTTCTACGTTAATCTCACCCTTGACATTTCTTTTGCTGTCAACTTAAAGCAGAAGATGATAGTAAAGCAGTCCTCTCTTAATTTTCTTTTTATTGCTGTGGAGAATTTAAATGGATCTGGAGTATTCTGTCTACAACAAGCATAGATAGTAACTGCTGTAGCAGAAGGGCAGTACAGGGCTCAGCAACTGTATCTTGCCACTGTCACCATTTAAGTAAAGAAATGCCAGGATTGTGTATTGGTATTCCAGTGGAATGGAATCCAATTCCATTGGGTTCCTATAAATATTGTGTATAGATATTCTATCTAAACCTTTTATTTTTTGTTTTTGTTTACATAACCACGTTTATGCAAACATGAGGAAGGTATCGGTTTTTAATGTAATCCTAGATAGCCACACTAAATTTGTAAATGCTAATTCATTCAGGCTAACAACATTTTGGTATAAACCAACCCGTTTGCTTTGTGCCACTATCTTAAGGCACCCAGATAAATTGGATGCCCGTTTGTTACCTGTTCTAACATGGCATTCATCTCTTTGGTGTGGTACATTGCCACAAATTACCTCAGGAACCATCCATTGACCAAACAGTCTATTAAACTGGAAGTCTTACTGTCAACTGTTAGACAATTATTTTCCGCTGACTGTAAAAAATAGAAAAAACTTATCTTGGATCTTTAATCTAAAGAAAAATGAAATTCTCTTTTCACTCAGTCACCCCTGGTGAAAACCGAGATCATCACTTTTGGCACTATCGCAGATGGGGAGAAGCTGGATATTCCCACAAAAGATGTACCCGTAATACATACAGAAACTAAAACCATTACCTACGAGTCACCAGAGGTAATATACATTGAAAGGAAGTCCTGTTACTGTTTTGTTTTGGGGGTTTTACCGGTGCTAGTTACAGTCTACATCATTCTAAAAATCCTGTTTTGCACAATTTGTATTCTTCCTAAAAACTATTAGAAAAATAATATACTTTTTCCCAGTTTTTTTGGGTAAAATTAGGTACCTCGGCTTATATTCGGGACGGCTTATACTCGAGTATATACGGTAATAACATAGAGGACACCTACGACTGCAGTGCACATCTCTGCATCTCTTAGGTTAGACAGATTTTATAGCAATTTCCTTTGTAACCATGTGAAGGCACTGTAGGTACATTGTGCAGAAGGTTACTTTTTTTTAGAGTTCTATAGCAAAATCTT
Organism: Nanorana parkeri; assembly: GCF_000935625.1. NCBI lineage: Eukaryota > Metazoa > Chordata > Amphibia > Anura > Dicroglossidae > Nanorana > Nanorana parkeri. Next base: position 2,278,668 of record NW_017306275.1, on the reverse strand, counting down.
GGATCCAGCAATGGACTCAGACTGGGAGTGACATCTGTAGTTTCTAGCATTCCACATATAGGACTCTGAAGCGTAATGCCATTTAATTAAGAAGAGCTGCCACAGATCTCAGATAACAGGAAAACAAGACTATCTTATTTTTTTTAGAAAAAAAGTTTAGTTTATTTAAGTTTGACCCTAAATGTAAATGCATACATACATAAACCTATTTATCTAATTTAAAATGTATGCCTTCCTAAATTCAAATGTAAAAGTTACTTTGAGGAAAACTTGATACCTGTTCCCTTTAGTGATGCTATTGTCCTGGACCCACTAATAGTGTTCTGGGTCCTGATAGAAACTATTTGGAAAACTGTTTTGCCAGTACAGTAATACAAATATTATAGGTGGTTGGATAAGGATAAGATTGGTTTAGATATTTTTGAAAAATAGAGCTCTCTTCTACAACTCAGGTGAAGTACAACATGTCTAAATAAAACTGCCCAGCTGTATACATAACAAGATTTTTTTTTTTTCTTTGTTGGTTATAAAAAGGTAATCATTCTAGGCAATTTTGTGTATGAAAAATGTCACCATTGAGCCATGTTCAAAATACAATTCAATACTTTACATGTGGCATTTTCATTATGTCAGTATATTTCATTTCATGGAATTTTCCCAACAGCAATCAATGATAATTATGAAGCTAGTCGATGCTTTGGCCACATACACATGCCTTACCCGATATGGTCAATCAGACTTTGTTTAACCACTTGCTGACCGGGGTGTTTATACCCCCTTCCTGTCCAGGCCGTTTTTCAGTATTCAGCGCTGCGGTACTTTGGCTGACGCTTATTCCGTCATGCAACGCTGTACTGAAATTAATTTTATACCATTTTTTGGGGACACGTAGAGCTTTCTTTTGGTGGTATTTAATCACCACTGGGGTTTTTATTTTTTATTTTTACTATATAACAAAAAAAGTACTGAATATTTTTTTAAAAATGGGTTTCTCTTTATTATTTTAGGAAACATTTATTTTTACCCAATTTTTTGCTAAAATATAAAATTTAGGGTCACGTCGGGTAAATAGACACCAAACATGTCAAGCCTTAAAATTGCGCGCGCCCGCAAAATCGCAAAAAAACCAACCTAGCCAAAATTGGTCAGAGGCGACGCTTTAAAACATTTTACCGCTCATCAGTTTAGTGTTATCAGTGATTGATGGCCCTAAAATTATTGCGACGTTTGCGGCGATATGTAACACGTTCGGCATAATTGGAGCAATCGTCGTTTTTGCATGTAGGCGCATCGAACACATTTTTGCGCATCTATGTGGGGATGGGGGACTTTAAAAAAAATTTGTGGGGTTTTTTTTTGTGTGTACATTTTTATTTATTTTGTGAGCAATTTTTTTTTTAAACTTTTTTTTACACTTTATTGTTATCACATAGGGTGCTAAGAAGTACCCTATGTGATAACAAATTACAGTGATGGGTCCCCTTTATGGAGAGATCAGGGGTCTCTAAGACCCCTAATGTCACCTAGGGACCCCCAGAGAAGCTGATGAAGCACAGATCTGCTTCATCAGCTTCTCTCCGGTTTCTGTACCGGAGAGGACGTCTAAAGACACCCACCCGCATCCAGGAGACTCCCTTTTTTTGCTAAAATATAAAATTTAGGGTCACGTCGGGTAAATAGACACCAAACATGTCAAGCCTTAAAATTGCGCGCGCCCGCAAAATCGCAAAAAAACCAACCTAGCCAAAATTGGTCAGAGGCGACGCTTTAAAACATTTTACCGCTCATCAGTTTAGTGTTATCAGTGATTGATGGCCCTAAAATTATTGCGACGTTTGCGGCGATATGTAACACGTTCGGCATAATTGGAGCAATCGTCGTTTTTGCATGTAGGCGCATCGAACACATTTTTGCGCATCTATGTGGGGATGGGGGACTTTAAAAAAAATTTGTGGGGTTTTTTTTTGTGTGTACATTTTTATTTATTTTGTGAGCAATTTTTTTTTTAAACTTTTTTTT
>NW_017306275.1:2265706-2271950 GCF_000935625.1 Nanorana parkeri | reverse complement strand
TATACCCCCTTCCTGTCCAGGCCGTTTTTCAGTATTCAGCGCTGCGGTACTTTGGCTGACGCTTATTCCGTCATGCAACGCTGTACTGAAATTAATTTTATACCATTTTTTGGGGACACGTAGAGCTTTCTTTTGGTGGTATTTAATCACCACTGGGGTTTTTATTTTTTATTTTTACTATATAACAAAAAAAGGACTGAATATTTTTTTAAAAATGGGTTTCTCTTTATTATTTTAGGAAACATTTATTTTTACCCAATTTTTTGCTAAAATATAAAATTTAGGGTCACGTCGGGTAAATAGACACCAAACATGTCAAGCCTTAAAATTGCGCGCGCCCGAAACATCGCAAACAAACTAAAATTGGTCAGAGGCGACGCTTTAAAACATTTTACCGCTCATCAGTTTAGTGTTATCAGTGATTGATGGCCCTAAAATTATTGCGACGTTTGCGGCGATATGTAACACGTTCGGCATAATTGGAGCAATCGTCGTTTTTGCATGTAGGCGCATCGAACACATTTTTGCGCATCTATGTGGGGATGGGGGACTTTAAAAAAAATTTGTGGGGTTTTTTTTTGTGTGTACATTTTTATTTATTTTGTGAGCAATTTTTTTTTTAAACTTTTTTTTACACTTTATTGTTATCACATAGGGTGCTAAGAAGTACCCTATGTGATAACAAATTACAGTGATGGGTCCCCTTTATGGAGAGATCAGGGGTCTCTAAGACCCCTAATGTCACCTAGGGACCCCCAGAGAAGCTGATGAAGCACAGATCTGCTTCATCAGCTTCTCTCCGGTTTCTGTACCGGAGAGGACGTCTAAAGACACCCACCCGCATCCAGGAGACTCCCTTCCGGCCATCTTTCAACGATCGGCGGACGGGAGGTGGTTAATACACATATGTACTGTGTGGTCCATCACAGGTTACATTGCTAAGATAAACTGTTTGGTAAAAATATAAAACCATACATTACTCCAGAACTCTGCTAAGCACTCACTGCATCTAAACTGACCTCAAATTGCATACCCAATTGCTTATGGCCTAAACTGTCACACACATATTAAAGGATAAAAATTATCTAGATAGGATACAGTATCCTGCTGCATTTTATTGTAAGCGGATATTACAATATCGGTGATTGATGGCCCTAAAATTATTGCGACGTTTGCGGCGATATGTAACACGTTCGGCATAATTGGAGCAATCGTCGTTTTTGCATGTAGGCGCATCTAACGCATTTTTGCGCATCTGTGTGGGGATGGGGGACTTTAAAAAAAATTGGTGGGGTTTTTTTTTGTGTGTGTACATTTATTTATTTTGTGAGCAATTTCTTTTTTAAACTTTTTTTACACTTTATTGTTATCACATAGGGTGCTAAGAAATGCCCTATGTGATAACAAATTACAGTGATGGGTCAACTTTATGGTAGCTGATTTGAAAAATTTTCCGGAGGGCTTGGCAGCGAAAGGGTTAATAAAATCCCTCACTGTGTGACATTATATATTTTGTCACAGTATGTATTTATATATATATGTTTGTGAGTTGTACAAGGTCTCTTTCATACGCATGTCTGTTTTTATTTTTGTGTGGTGACCCAAACATATATAACAATAAAATGCTCCAGTAAATATATTTTTATTAAATTCCAGTACTTGCATCACTTTGTTTTTAGATGGTGTCTCGCCCTGACACAGATCCTGGTGTTTTAATGAGCGCTCAGACAATTACTTCAGAAACTCATGGCACTACAACTACTACACACATTACCAAAGTAAGTCTTGATGGGATATATATGTATAGCTCTTCAAAGTAGCATGTACTAGCAGGTTTAATTAGCAAAGATGATTCTTGGATCAAAATATTTTATCCTCTTTTTAATTCATATATTTTTTTGCACAATAAAATAGCAAAACAGATGGCAAATATTCACTTCAAAATGAGGCATGGAAGAGTCATATTGGTTTAACAGTTTTTTTTTTTATTTAAAAACTTAATGCTACTGATTATTTTGTCCATTTATTCCACACTCAGCTGTTATTAATGCACAGAAATGTGGTCAGTGATCCACAGGGTTTACATATTCCATCCAATGCTAGACTTTCTATATAACAGACTTTAATTTATTTTGGATGCACTTTATATTGTACTTGAATATCTAATTATTGGAGGGCTCCTACTATGGGATTTCTATGCTAGGGGGTTTGCGCGGTTTGAAGACTTTAATTTATGTTGTGAAAACTAATTAAGTGAATTGACTAACTACATGCACATAATTTTGCCACTTCTCAGAACAAGTACATTCATTCCAGTTAACATTTGACATGCTTCTGTCTCAAGGTCATCCTTCATGCCTTTCATATCACAAACTTATTCATACAATATATTTAATAATGTATAAAATGTAATATTTTGCTTTATGGTAAAGATATGTAAGCTGCTATGGTATGGTAAGCTGCTTTTTATTTATTTATCAGAAATCAGTTAGTCTTAATTAAGGATGGACTTGGTGCGAACCCAGTTCCCCCAAGCCCACTCAAAACTGTGACTGACACACCCCCCTTGCAGGCCAATCAGTGGTGGCAGGTGCATTCCCCACCCTACAGCTACATGTCACAAAGGGGGGGGGGGGGTGAATGCCCATGCCGCAATTTCTGCAACAGATTGGGCTGGAGGGCTGTCAGTGACGGTTTTGGGTTTGTAGAAAGCCCCAGCTCAACACTGTTGATTATTCAGACTTAATTCAGTTGATTAATTTTCAGTGGCAGATTTTCCTTTTGATGTAGGGGGTGCAGATACTTAAAGGCAGGTAATTCTGAATTGTGTCTCCTGTATAATACAAAGATTTCAGAATCCTATAAATTACATCGGTTGCACCTGCAGTGATGTTTCTCATCCCAGGGCCATTACCAGCTACATTTCTTTATGACAGCAGCTAATGGATTTTGGCAAAAGAAAAACAGAATAAGCACGCAGAAAGCACTTGTATACACGTACTTATACTGTTTCAACTTGATGTTTATAACTTTTTCTGATCAAGCACGGTGACTGTAATAAAGTTATAAAAATTAAACTCCTTTTTTTATTTAGTAATTATGTTATGGCCATATTTGCTATAAGCACAGCGCATCTGTTCTTTTAATAATGGTTGTGAAAAAGCTGCCTCAGTTCCAACATTACCTGAATTGCTAAAGAATTGTTAAAAGCATTGCAAATTTTGCAGCTGCACCTTATATCAGTGCATATTCAGGAACATCAGGAAACAGCACCTCTTCTCTTGCCATGTAATGCACAGCACAGCCATTGTCTCTACTCATAATACTTAATTGGTTAGCACAGACTGCAGTTTTTGAACACCCTTTGGTGAATGTTATCTGAGGCTGGGTCAAATTACCCGAGAGCAATTTTGTAATCATTTATACTAGCAAGAGCAGTACAATTGGGGAAAAAGAAAAAAATATATATATATATTTATTTTATTTTTTCTCATATACACACACCAATCAGCCATAATATTATGTCCACTGAGAGATTAAATGAATAACATTGTTTGTTTTGGTCCATTGGCACCTCGATGAAGGTGAAATATATGGATATATTAGGCAGCAAGTGAACATTTTGTCCCTCAACATGATGTGTTGGAAACAGAAAAAATGGGCAAGTGTAAATATTTAAGACTGGCTAGACGACTGGGTCAGTGCAACTCCAAAACTGCAGCACTTGTGGAATGTTCCCAGTCTGCAGTGGTCAGGACCCTACCAAAACTGGTCCAAGGAAGGAAAATAGGGTCATGGTTGGCCAAGGCTCAGTTGATGCATGTGGAGTGCAAAGGCTGGCCTATTTAGTCTGATCCAATAGAAGAGCTACTGTAGCTCAAATTGCTGAAAAGGTTCATGCTGATTCCAATAGAAAGGTGTCTGAACACACAGTGCATTGCATTACAGTGTGTTGAGTATGGGGCTGCATATCTGCAGACCAGTCAGGGTGCCCATGCTGACCCACGGAGCAATGGAAGAAGGTGGCCTGGTCTGAAGAATCACATATTCTTTTAAATCATGTGGATGGCCAGGTGTGTGTGTTGCTTACATGGGGAATAGATGCCTCAGGATGCACTATGGGAAGAAGACAAGCGAATGGAGGCAGTGTGATGCTTTGGGCAATGTTCTGCTGGGAAGCCTTGGGTCCTGCCATTCATGTGGATGTTATGTTAACATGTATCACCTACCTAAACGTTGCTTACCAAGTACCCCCCCTTCATAAAAATGGTATTCCCTGATGACAGTCACCTCTTTCAGCAGGATAATGCACCTTACCACACTGCAAAAATGGTTCAAGTTTGGAACACAACAACAAGTTCCAGATGTTGACTTGGACTCCAAATTCTCCAGGTCTGAATCCAAGCAAGCATCTGTGGGGTGGGCTGGAAAAAACAAGTCCGATCCGTGGAGGCCCCAACTCACAACTTCCAGGACTTAAAGGGTCTGCTACTGACTGCTTGGTGCCAGATACAACAGCATACCTTCAGAGGTCTAGTGGAGTAAATGCTTTGATGGGTCAAGGCTGTTTTGGTGGCAAAAGGGGGACCTACTTAATATTAGATGGGTAGTCATAATGTTATGGCTGATCAGTGTATATAAATACATACTGTTGAGTATCCAGAGCATATGTTTAAGCATAGCTGGCAATTTCAGTGTGACAAATAAAAGATCTTTAAAGCCTTTTGTTCATTTAAATATGTAGGCTTTTTTTAATTAAAACAATTTTGGAAAGCCAGTATGTAAGCCTAATGAATGGACATTAAAAATGGCAGCATAGGATCTAGGATTTGTATTCATAATGGTGTGTGACTAGTAAGATGACCTTCAGTAAACACTTATTGCTGCAAAACAACACTAACCTTCATTTCTACCAAGGTCATATATAGTTTCTACTTTATTTAGGAGTGATGAGGATTGGAAAAAATCATGCTCCATGGCTACACTGCTATATACATTGTCAAGAAAAAAGTATTTAGACTCTTTGAAATTACTTTGATTTCTGAATTAATGGCTTCTAAAATGTGGTCTGATCCATACCTAAATCATTACACTGTATACGTTTTACAAATCAACCAATCCACAAAACATTTTAAATTGCTGAATCATTTTAGAACAAGTGGCTAAAACAGTCAAAGGTCTTCATGGAACAATATGTGAATGCTTGGCATAATCATATCTTTTAAAAAAGGTTATTAGACTTCTTCATTCAATGAGATGCCATTCAATTCAGTTTTTATTCTCAATTCAATTTTTATCTATTCCATTTGGTTATGATGTATGCTCTTCTCATGAAACATGGCACACAATAGTGTTGCATTTCTTCCTAGGTTTGGGTTTCTTGCATATGGCAAGAATTAAGACTACCCTGCCGATATAAAGGAACAAAAACACTAATGGCCCATTAGAACCAGGGTGGTCTACTGCAGTATGTTCAACAAATGCACATTATGGTGCCTGTTGTGCGTTATGGGCCAAAATGGACCCCAAATTTACTAACTAGAACAGTGCATGGTAATATATACCACATGAAGTGCACTGCAATTCAGGTGTGGAGAAGGTCCATTGGGGTGCCATTAACAATGAATGCCACAGTGTTGTGGTATGAATAGGTGTCCACTATACGTTCAAAAATAAACTTATTTATGGAAAGGACCCCATAGTAGAAAGTATTTTTTAGGTTTGTAAAAGGCAAATGTGGGACAATGTTCAGTTAACATATGAGACAAACAATATGCACTTTAGCAGAAGTACACAATTCTGTTTTTTGGGAGATAAAACACTACACATCACCACCAACACCTCATTCTAATCTGCATTACCACATCAGAGTATTAGACCCTGATTCGTTACTGAAGAATGTCAGGATAAGAACCCATCATCTAGAGATTAATATTGGGTGATGCAACAAGATAATAACTCAATGTACACAAGTAAATTACCAGAATGGCTTAAACAAAGTATGGTACTATTTGTATTTAGAGTCCAGACTTTAATGAGATGCTCTGGTATGACTTTTTTGAAAGATACTCCAGAAATATAAGTGACTTGATCGAGGTTTATATGAAGCAATTGTCTAAAACTCCGCCTAACCATTTTGCCAGACTGATCAGGAAACATTTGGTATTGGTGATTGTTGCTAAAATAAGATTCTACCAGTTACAGAAGATAGAAGTTTTGCCAGTTGCAGAAGAGGAGTATTTTA
>NW_017306275.1:2259582-2265691 GCF_000935625.1 Nanorana parkeri | reverse complement strand
TGCAACATGATCATTTGTGTATGCAAAATCAGACTGTGTCTTTTATTGTGATTGTTGATGATCGGACCACATTCAAGCATTTATGCAGAAATCAAGACCATTCAAAAAGGTTCACAGAATGCACATGTGTTGCATTAAAGTAATGTGCATGGCAGGCTGCCCCACATATAATACAGTATTAACAATTGCATTTTCTGAAAACGCCAGGAGACTACAATGCATGCTGAAGGATGAAAATAGTGCACGTCTCAATCAAGCCCTCCAAAATGTTTTAAACTATTTGCCATGTGAACAAAGCAAGCAAGTTTCATTCATCTTGTTAGTACAGCCAGTTAAGTGTGTGGCCATATACCAAGTACGATATATTACAATGCCAGGCAAGCAAACATACATTCACCTGTGTGCACAAAACATACAAGAGTTTTCCACCCTCACACCCTTGTACTGTGTTGTCCCAATGTATTTTTGTGTTTGACCATTTCCAGATCAGTAATATTTCCAGAAACGCACTGCTTTTTGTTACTATGTAAACTTTACAACCTGTGAGTAAAATGATCACTGGTTGGTTTCTATGGACTTCCATCAAATCTTTCAGGGTAGATTTGCAGTAATTTGTGCACAGGGTATAACATTAACAATTAGTTGATGCAGGTAACACAAGTCTGTGCACCTGTGTTATCATATATTTTTTTTTACTACTGAATACTATTTTATATATATCTTTTTATGCGAGTTAGACCTCATTCACACTGCCGCACATATACGCGCATGTGCGTCTTGTACCATATGCAACATAGGTAAATAAATGGCTCCATACACATAGCCGCGTATTGAGCCGTATATTTGCGTAGCGTAAAAATGTGCAAAAACAGAATGGAACCAAGATGCACCCGGGCAGCGTATTTACGCGCATATACGCACATATAGTTAATTAAAATTTCTATTATGAATGATGCATTCTTGGATTGCATATAGTGCGCGCATATACGCAATATACAATTTTGCTCTTGCGTTGTGTGTGAATGAGGCCTTAAAGGTGTCTGTTAGCAATGCTTAAACATATTATTTTCAAGGATTAATAAATATACTATGGCAAATTATGTATAGAACAATTGGGATGGTTGCTATTAAAATAAAGGACTCTACCCTTTTTTACTTCTTTAGTTTATTATAAGGGTTTAATATTGTACTGGTACTTGGTGATTTGGTATTTAGAACAGTATTGCTGGAAAGGAAATGTAATTTTAACTCAGTGCACATAAACTACACAATCACTCAGGAGATTACATATAGGCTAGTTTCAATTACTTTGCTTAGGCATATTGCACATTCTGTCTTATCTCTGGCTGTACAGAGTGTGCCTAAGCATGAAACATCAGGACCAGCAGAAATGAATGGTTGGGATTGATAAGGGCCTAGGATATTTCTTGCACAACCAGATGTTTGATACCTTTTTATTTAATGGTTATTTTCATTTCTGCATAGACTGTGAAAGGAGGCATTTCAGAAACCAGAATTGAAAAGCGTATAGTGATTACCGGAGATGCTGACATCGACCATGATCAGGTAAAGTAAAGAGGAAATCTCTATATATTTACCAGGGTGCTGGTCTTTCCAGTAACACTGCTCAATTAATTCAAAATAGGCAGCAGCCAGAAGTCATACTTGGCCAGTCTTGCTTTTTATTTATTGTGATAAATTGACTTTTTTTTTTTGTTACATTAAGACATCTCTTTACATTAAGACACCAAATTCATAACTGGGGGGAAAATGTTCAATTTCCATACAGTCTGCTGATATTTCAAAAGCAGGGAAGGGCTAAGTATCAACTTTTGCGTTGCTTCAACATGTAATTTTTTTAAAGTAATTCATGTTTAATTGTCTATCTGCATTTGTAAATGGTGTAAATTTTCTCATTAATATCCACCTTACCACTGATCATGCATGTTCCACCCCCTTTTTGTTTCCGCCCTCCCTTTTTTGGTTCTTCTTGCGTTAGGCGCTGGCTCAGGCAATAAAAGAGGCCAAAGAGCAGCACCCTGACATGTCAGTGACCAAAGTAGTGGTACATAAAGAGACAGAAATCACACCTGAAGAAGGGGAGGATTGACCACAGGTAAGAAGCATCCATGGCTTTCCTGGAAAAGCTGCAGACTGGCATGTGCAAGAAGCATTTTCCCCTTTGCTTACTGTTAACAAACCCCAATATTCTCCTTTTACTTGCATGGACCAAGTGTGGACCAAGAGATTTTATGCATGCATTTTCACTAGTCTGCTTTTTTAACAGCTAATGCACCCCATTAACAAGGCAGTTTATGTATGAATTACTTGAGGAATTGTAAAGACTAAATTAAAAAGGAGGTTTCTACATTGGTTATATTATTATCCAATCCCTTCATATGAATTTAAAGATCAAGGTGTTCATTCCTATTGGATTCAAATTTGTGTTATCTTTTTTCCAAAATAAATTATTTCCTTTTTTTCACCTGCATAGTGGTGGGCAGATAACTTGAGCCTTGTACACCAGGCAATATAGATATTTAGGAACTGTCTCTATAGAGTTTAGCCAGTTGCAATCTATTTTTTTTTGCAGCTGTGATATAAATTTCCGCTGAACGTAAAATCAAACAGTATAACTAGACCCCAATTTAGTATTACAGTTTTAGATTATTCCATGCGGGACGAGTAAGAAGAAGAGTAGTTAGGGATGGTTCAAAGGTTCTCCTTTATGAGCTAAACAGTGCTTCTGCATATTGTAATTAGTAACATTAACAGGTCTTCCTGCATGTCATCTTCTCCTGTTTTTGCCTAGCACTAGAATCCAGCATTTCAGGTTTTGCCTAGCAGGATAAATGTTGCTCAACCATTCAGCTATAATAATGGAATATGAAATCTTTTAAAGGGTCAGCAAATGTACATAACAGGCAAAAAAGTCTTAGGCTGCCCATATATAAGGAGATAACCGACAACCAACCATTTCTTTAAGTAATGAGTGGTTACAGTAGCATCTTGCTACCCCTGCCTCTCTTCACTCACATAGACAAGTGTATGAGTTCTTGGTAACACCAGTTGCTAGGGGGGCTAGTCTCTGCATGGCTAACTGTCCTCCTGTGTCTATGGGCATGTTTGCAAAAGGTCCATTTTAACCAGTGGGCATGCATTATGTTCTGTATAATGCACAGCCACTGGTGTGCGTTTGTTTAGGGGCTGTGTTATTTTTTTAGTGAAATTTTACAAAATGGCCTTTAATTCTTTGCACCCCAATGTGTTGTGAGGTGGTGTTTTGAAACACACTCCATAAAAATGCATATGTGTTTATTGATTCTGCGCTGGATAGGTGAAACAAAAGTGCTCTGTCTTAAACTAATTTTTTGTTGGCGCTGCATATATTGAAAACACATCCATAAAAATGCAACCTGTGCTATTTGTTTTCACCGCACACCAATACAACTCATTGATGTGAACTGAGACAGTAGGATGTAAGGCAAATTGTCTTGTCGACGTGTAGGGAATGTGTTGGGCAATGCTGTCCAAAGCAGCCCAATGAGGCTGGTGTGGACGAGTCTAGTGGTCAAAAAAATATTTCAAATTATAGCCTAATGTGAACAAAACCTTTTAAACTATGTAAATATCATTTAACTTTTTTTGTAAACAGCATCACACTTGCTCATCTCTTGCTTTACCCAAAATGACAGCAGTATGGAAATTTGGCAACATTTTGAAAAAAAAAAAACCTGCCTTTTTAATCGGTGTTGTTTCATATGGTATCAAGCCGTTTTCATCTTCATGCAGTGTGCTTACTTTGTGTTCCCATCATTGAAAGGGAAATTATAGCTGACTAGCTTGTACACATAAAGCCTTATTTACTAAAGTAAAGCTTAAGCTGTATCATAGGAGTATTCTCCTTTTGTAGATGAGATGGTTGATCATTTCTATCATGTAACTCATTATGTGTGTTCAGATAGAACAGAAAAAATGATATTTGTCTTGTCTACATGTTGGTACTGCGTTATATTTATATTTTCCCCATGTTTTGTATTTAATATGTCATAATAAACCGTATTCCCTGATAAATACTAACCCAAGAAAGGCTACAGGAAGATATATTTCTGAAGTCATTGACAAACTGGCTTTCCAAGACGCATGGAGGTTAATTCACTAAAGGCAAATTGACTGTTCACTTTGTAGGGGAATTTTCCCTTTAGCTTGGTGAATGAGGTGAAGCTCTGCTATCTTCTATCGTCCAATCATGTTCAAGCAAAAATACTGGTTTGTTTTTGTTTTTTTACATTTCCTTTCCCATGAATGGGCATTCTTTGCAAAGTGAACTTGCATCACATTCACTAGGTAAGGGGAAATTTGCAATATAAACATTCTATTTGTCTTTGGTAAATCAACCCCTTGTTTTCAGATTTCCAAAGAACCATCTGAGTTGCCCTTAGCAACTAATACAAATCTGAATAGGTGTTATAGGCAATGCAGACCTTATTGCAGACACATTTAATCATGCATTGTCAGATATGAAGTGTGTCACTGCAGAATCACTAGGTGAAAAAAGGCTAAAAAAAAGAAAACAAATGCAGCCACTACATTTAAAGCCCCACTCTAGGTAAACATGATCCACCTCTCGCCCGAAGATCATGAGCCAAGTGGTTAGTTTCTACTTGAAAGATTTTAAGAATTTACTGTATAATTAGCAATTATACAATTAGTTTTGACTCAAAAAGGTATGTGGCTCTGACAGACTAAAATAAGATTTATTTAGATGTTTCCCCTTCTAAAATTGTGTATATATAATATAAGATTTGTATGTTGGTTATCTTAGCCTTTGAAATAATTTGAAAACATGAAGCTGTGTCTGGCCTGACCCTGTCTGCTCACTGTTAACCCCTCCGTCTGCATTTATAACATACTTAATAACATGCTATCTAAACCAATCACCACATTGTGCTGTGGATGCAAAATGACCTCACATGGCTGTGGTTTGGCTTTTATTTACTGTGCTGTGGGCATTTTATACTGCTTCTAAGAATATAATAAAGAAAATGCATTTTGTTTCGAGGTGCATTTCTATTTACAACTGTTATATATGAAATCTGTATCATTATTAAAATAGTTTCAGTGCTGCCAGATTGTCAATTTTCTGCTAAAGATTGTCTCAGATGGTAGATTTATTTTCTCAGATTGTGATGTATCTAGAGAGAGGATGTTGACGTCCTACTGTGCTGTTATAACTGCCTTTCTTTTGCCTGCAGGAATAATGTAGCTTGAAAACAAGCTCAGACATGTACACCGTTAGGAATACGAGCACCTCTGAGGAGCGACAGACAGAACCTGGCTGACTTCTGTCTGGGGAAAAATTACAGTTCTGAAGGATTTAGCTTGACCATTTATAAAGACATCGGCAGACATATCTTCCCATTTAAAAGCAATGCAGCTGAGCATAATTAAACCAGTATTGCATGAAGCAAGTATAAAAAGGCAGCAATTTTTTATTTGACCTGTCTAAGTTTCTGGCTATATCTGCACGTTCACACATCACAATACTATAATACGTGAACTTAAATGTAATGCATAAGCAGTTCATGCCTTCTTCTGAACAAAGTATAATTTGTTAGTTGGTAAGCCTTTGTTTACAAAAAGTGGAAAAAAAAGAGAATTACCGTAAAATCCTAGAAGCTGTGTAGGTACAGAGTATTATTTTAGAAAACACATTATACGTGCCAATAACACACTTTATTCGGTACACAACTTGAATACTTCATATGTTTGGTTTTATTACTATGACCCTATACAAATCCTTAAATCTTGTGAAATTATTTAAATGCTGAAAAAGTGTGCTTTGTATATCCAACTTAATTACAAATCTGTTAGTAATTATTTTAGTATTTTAACTTGAAATCAAGATTATTATTTTTTTTGTTTTAATGTTGCCAGCATTGTTAAACTTAGATGTGTACATCATGTAAAGTTCCTTTAAAGAACACATGTATGTCATTAGTTTACGTAATAACAGGACTTTTTGGCATCACTTCTTTTTTTATCGTTTTGTTTATGTACTTGTAAGTGGCAAACATTTTATTTTAGAATCTACTCTTCATTTAATACC
>NW_017306275.1:2226167-2259569 GCF_000935625.1 Nanorana parkeri | reverse complement strand
TTGTTTCAGAATAGTGAAATAAAAATGACTAAAAACTGTATTGACTATGTTGGGAAAACAAAGTAATGTGCTTTTCTAATTTGCACCAGCCATTGTTTCCTTTCAAAATAAACCACAGATGTAATTATGGAGCTCTTGGAAATCAATTGCGTTTTGCAGCTAATCAAATTAAAAGTTAAGGAATTTTTATCTTGTGTTGATGTTTGTTGATTTTAATCGCTTCTGAGCCCATTTTTAAAAAAAATCTTTTTTCCCCTTTTTGACATTGCATCATAATTTTACTTTTTTTTTAAGTGAATGTATGTTTTTATATATCTGTGTTTTTTTTATTTTCAGGACTAAAATGTCTAAAATATTTTTGGTCTGAAATATTGCATATGAATATTTCACTATTCCAAATTTTAGCCAGCAGCTGCAGCTCCAGGCTTCTTTTCACATGGTTACCAGATTAACTTTAACTGCTTCACATAAGAGTCTGTGTACATAAAGTGAAAGCTGAAGTTCAGGGTGTACACACAACTGAATGCCATTCACTGCTCTCTACAGCTCAGTGCAGAGTTTTAACTGGAGAGAGATGCTCTGAAATAAATACCCACTGTTGCGCTTTGTTAAAATAAAGTCTCGGCACCCTGTATTGAATGTTAAAAAAAATGTATGATGCTGGGGATATACACTGATGAAAGTATAAACCTATAAGGAGTTTGAAGGTTTTGATTTGTAAACCACTTATCTGAAGTATCCAGAATAAACAAAAAAAATTTCAAGTGATCTGAATCAATTTTTCAATCACATCCTTGAGGTATGTCTTCCGCTTTAATCTATACATTGATTCTTTTAGGTCTGGAGTAGAAGGCGTCATGATTAACTTTATTCAGGACTGTCATCTGGGCTGTTCTTCGATATTTTGGTTCTGCCAGTTATGTCCCAAAGTTTTGAGGATGTGATCTCGTGGGCCAGATCATTGTCTCATTCGGACTGAATGGTTGTCTAGTGATGGCTGCATTATGAGCTAAACCTGGTCTTGCTGAAAAATGTAAATTTTTTATTGTATTCCTGGGTGGTAAAACAATCAGATCCCATTCTACTGGCAAATACTGTCTGACCTTCATAATGTTCTTGATTATAACCAATCAACAGTATTTCAGTATTAATACCCAGTGGACTCCTATACCATTATTCCATCAGTAGCCAATGTATGGTGTGTTGAAATCACTAAATGTATTTGCCTTTTCTTATGATTTTCACTAAGCTCTTTTTGGTCAGATTGACCCAAACATTACTTTGCTACCCAACTGTGCATTTCCACCTAACCCTACACCAGGTCATCTGTTCTCTGCGATTATGTATTGTAAGAAAAAAAATATTCGGTTCAAGGAATCAAAATCCTGCTTGAAAAAAAAGTCAGTGACGTGATGACTGTGGATGAGGTTTGGCTTTATGGCAAATCGCACTTGTTAACTCTGTGCAATCTACTCCTTCCACCTCTTTTGGGTAAATAGGGAGCCATTTGGCCATCTGACTGAGTCACTGGCCCTCAGAAATGACTTTCACTGGATTGACAAAACATTGCAGAGTCACCACCAGTATTTGGGAACAACCCATAATGCAGTGCAAAGCCTGGTCAGTTAAGTCACAAGAACTCAACTTTTAAACCTTTCAGGATGTGCAGTTCTGTGCTAAAATAAAGACAAACTATGCAATTAAACTCTTGTGTCACTGGCCAATTGTTACCAAGCTTTACCTGCTTTCACTGTAATTTTTCTCAGACACCACCTTATGGCTTTAAAAAAAAAACAAGCTTTTTTTAAACCAAATTTCCATTTTTGCACTCAAATTTGAGAAATCCCTCTGTTTGTTTTGTGTTCACACAGCATACCTAAAAATATTTTGATCAAAATATTTCTTCCTTTTTAGATGTTTTTTTTGTAGTAGGCAACTTGGCTGATTCCAGGTTTTTCGCAGCATCTTCACAGTGATGTATCCTAATAGACTTGGGATCGAAATGTGAAGATTGTGTTTCTCTCATTAACTTCATTGTGCATGTGCACACTTTATTCCAACTGATTATCCACTAAACAGTTCTTGGCCTTGGAATTTCAAGTCAGCTCATTGTTGTTTAGTGGTTAAAAAAAAAACAGGACAGGACAAACAGCACATAATTCATTTGTTTTAATAAATACATGAATGGGTCCGATTTGCTACTTTTTATATAGAGTCAACATTATTTTAGATTATAAGTTTGCAAACACATCTTTTCTACAAAGTAGTTGATCTCAGTTCACCTTTGCCAGTTACTACATTTACATTCTTCTGATAATTGAAGCTTCATGCAATATTTTAAAAGATAAAAATTTTATTGTCAGCCCGGGCTTTTCAGTACAAAGACTATAAAGGCAAGCTTGTTGTTTACAGGCCAAACTGGCATAGTCAGAGGGTGTGCATATTTTAAATCCAGTGTCATTAAAAGAAAAAAGGAAAGAAAACCACATTTGATTCCAGCTGAACTCAATCACCCTATTAAATAGAAACATATGGTGCAAAATAGGGATGCACTGATATCAATCATTTGGGCAAGTACTCGGCCAAATGCTCCGATACCCCGATACTGGAACTGCTGGTAAGAGGGAATTCTCTGCTGCGAGGGAGCATGGAGCCGGCCTCTCGTTCCAACAGGAAGCCGGGTTATGTCCTGGCTCTCGGCTTCCTGATGGGCTAGGAAGCCAGCTTTACAGTGCCTAGAGACACTGAGAGGCAGCATAATAAGAAAGCGTGATGGCATGTCATGATCCGCTTCCTGCTTGGCTAGGAGGCTGGCTTCACGCTGCCTAGCGACAGTGCGAAGCAGCCTGGCTTCCTGACCAATAAGAAAGCGGGTTGGCACCTCATGACCCGCTTCCTGCTTGGCTAGGAGGCCGGCTTCACGCTGCCTATCGACAGTGCAAGGCAGCCTGGCTTCCTGACCAATCAAGACCTTAAATAATTTCCCTGTTGCATCTGGTAATTAAGTCTAAGAATTAAGACAACTGATGCATGTCGCTTCTGAGCGAGTTATCTCTGCTCATTTGCAATATTCTCTAAGTATTGGAAAATGAGCAGATTAAAGAAGTGTGACCTGTAGCATCCAATTCTAAACATTTTCCTGATGTGCTTGCAAACCGGTTATCTTGTGTCTCCTGTTGTGCTCCATCTTAGGCCCCGTTCACACCAGGGCGGTCCGGCCGCACTGAACCGCTGACATAAACAATTCCATACATTGCTATGGGGACAGTTCATGCGATAGCGCAATACAAACCGCCTGCCGCCCGAAATGCTCCGTAAGGCTTTTTTTCTGCACTGATCAGCGTGGTTTCCATATAGATTTCAATGGAACCACGCAGATCATTGCAGTTTTGGGCGTTTTTAATTGCGTTACAGTGCTGAAACGCAATTTTAAAACGCCCAAAACCGACCTTTTAAAATTTGCACGGAAACCGCGCTGAACCGCAGCCGCCCTGGTATGAAGGGGGCCTTAAACAGAACTCACTCCACCTCCTGGCTCTTTCTGTCTAAGCAGAGGTGGAGCTTGTAGAGCAAAAATGGTAAAATAAAAAAAAATGAGATCACTTTAATAACATTGGTGAAGTAGGGGTTGGTGAGAGGAACCACAAAACACAGCAGGTGATGCAAGCATCTGTCATACTTGGAAGTGTCTCTGATGTAAAGATCTTTTTAGTGGGCATCAGGGTAGGTAAGTATGCGACTGTGTTAATTTACTGGAGCATTTTCTTTTCAGCAACAAGGATGCTTTAAGGGCTTCCAAGTCTTAGTCCTAAGGGTTCAATATTGAGTTGGCCCACCCTTTGCTGCTATAACAGCTTCAACTCTTCTGGGAAGGTGTCTACAAGGTTTAGGGGTGTGTCTATGGTCATGTTGGAACAGGAAGGGGCCATCCCCAAACTGTTCTCTAGATTCCAGTGGGGGCATGCTTTACACCACTGCATCCAACGCTTTGCATTGCACTTAGTGATGCAAGACTTGGATGCAGCTGCTCGGCCATGGAAACCCTTCACATGAAGCTCTCTACGCACTGTTGTTGTGCCAATGTGAAGGCCACACCAAGTTTGGAGGTCTGTAGCTATTGACTCTGTAGACAGTTGGGGACTTCTGCGCACTATGTACTTCAGCATGTCATGACCCCGCTCACGGTACCATGCTTGAATTCACTGAATACAAGCTTTCGAGAGTGAACCTCTCCTTCAGGTCAGAAGCAATCATATATACATACAACAAACAAAGTCACAACTCTGCCTTGGGCCCCAGTTAGCTTGCTAATTCATTACTGACGTTTGGCAGCACAACTCTTCTGTGCACTTACTTGCATCTCATAAGTTAAGAACATTCATCCTCCATTCTCAGAAAACTGCCTGTGTGCACCTTCCTGAAGAAAACAAGCAATGATAACTGTCCTGTAGAAATGGAACCACCCTTGGCTGACCTCTACATGCAAATGCAACTACTGAAGGGCAGCCATTGAAGAGAAGATCTGCTGGCAACAGCATTCACGTTACGCTAAATTCACAAATCTAATAAGGATATTTATTTAAAAAAATAAGTAAGTTATTTTCAGTTAAATCTAATGCAATTTGAAAATTGCAGTCACATAGCTAAAGCCATTTGTGTTAAAGCTTCATGAATCAAGTCTATAGTGTTGCTGCAGCTCCCGGCTATTTGCTCTCTAGTGCTGTCTGCCTTGTTACAGCTGCACATTAGATGACAGGAACTCAGTACTGTTTTTTGCCTCCACCTTGGAATGATTAAAGCAGGGCACGGCTCTACCACAGCTGGGCCCCAGCAGTTGTTGTAGATGGATACTAAGGTTCAGTCAACCTGCTAGCTCAGTACTGCCAGTGTCTTGTTTGCTTTGCAAACTAGAAATCTTTACTACTACAGCTGTGTGAAACAGAAAGTACACCCTCTTTGAATCCTGTGGTTTTAAGTATCGGAACATAATAAAAACCATCTGCTTTTAGCAAGTCTTAAATTGAGATAAATACAACCTCAGATGAACAACATATTGAGGTGGTCACACTTCCTGATGATTAATTAATCAAGAGCATTTGATTTGCAGCACCTGGCCGCTACTTAGCCTCTTAATTCCTATGGAAGCAGTAAGGGTGTACTTAGTTTTTCATAGCACCTCCATTTTGGCTTTATGTTTGTAGAAAAAAATGACAAGGTGTAATGCATGCTGATATGAAATCATCGTATATTCATTAGCTAAACAAACATATTTTCATTTTACTTACAATTTTATTTCCCCACTTCCTGGTCAACTTTGGCACAAATTATGTAATATGTCCAAGCATTGAATCCTGGGAAGGTTACATCAACAGAGCATTGCTGGAAAATCTAGTAACATGCCCTTAGTTAAAATGGCCACTGTCAGAAGACTGGGAAAGAAAAGAGAAATTGGTTTGCAAAAAATAAAGAGCCTACAATTATCTATAAGTATCTGTTTGTGGATTGTCATTATTAAACATTTCTAAAGGTGTCGTTGTTATTTTGAAGATATGGGTAAAGTTCCTCTTTAATGCGTGCAGCAAAACATACAGATATGAAGGGGCCCGCCAGAGACTAGCATTGAAAAGTCAAAACGCTTGATCTGCACATTTGTTTTAGGTTTGCAATATATAATTGAATTAATCCTTTAAATCAATTAATGTAGCAGCCAAGCAACTAGCATTTTTAATAGGGATGCACCCATACCAGTTTCCGGTACCGTGTACCCCGATTATCAGGAAGTTGGGCGGCGGATCATGACCCGTTGCCCAGCTTCCTGATTCCCCCGTGAAGCCGGGGTTCTAGTGAAAGAACACCGGCTTCACTTGAGGCTTCCTGACCAATCAGGAAGCCGGGCGGTGAGTCTAGAGGTGCCGTCCGGCTTCCTGATTGGTCAGGAAGCCAAGCTGTCTAGCAACAAGTGAAGCCAGCTTCCTAGCCAATCAGGAAACTGGGCGGCATGTCATGACCCACCTGCCGACTTCCTGATTGGCTAGGAAGCGGGAATCACTTGTTGCTAGGCAGCCTGGCTTCCTAACCAATCAGAAAACCAGGATGCAAGTCATGACATGTCTCTTGACCTGATTGGAAAGAAAGCCAGCTCCATGCTCCCTCAGCACTGCCGGTCAGAGGGATATTTCCCTCTGAGCGGAAGTTCGTTATTGGAGCATTTGGGCGAGTACGAATATATCCAGCCAAATACTCGGTATCAGCACCGATATTGATACTAGTATCGGTGCATCCCTAATTTTTTTTCAAAATTAACCCAGCAATATCAGCCTATGTATCTTATCAGGATATACATGGGTACAAAAAATGAAAAAAAAAGGCCTCAGTCATGAAGGGGTTAATGTGCTTATAGCGAAGAAGGCCATTGGGGAATTTCTGTCAATTATCATGGGTACTTTCTAGGAGCCCATTGGTAACTCTGGTGGCAGTGGAAGGTCCACATAAACTTATCACAGGCAGGTTTTGGACGATCGTTGGGTATTAAGCCTATTACTGCAGACAACAGCAAATAACCAAGCCTAAATCATTTCCTTCATCACAAGAAGGGGTTCTGTTAGGGCGCAATGAGAAAAATGAGCCTCTTTTTTTATGCTATAATCACTCCATAATAAATTATATACAGGGCAAACCTATGCATGTTATGTTGCATTTTGTTGGGAGTAACCTCCCCTAAAGATCAGGCAGTGTAATAAACCTTTAGTGCTCATAACAATGTAAATGTTCAAAGGCAATGTAAGTGGAAACAAACCTCCCAGTTTAAATGGAAGGAAGGTGGTGCGGTTTGTGTACCAACAAGCCTTTGAAAAAGGTTTATCTTATAAGGTCATAAGTAAAAAGCACCATGTTTGTTATCTGTTCACTTGTGATGCACTGGTTACTCTAATAAAATTCTATATTCCGTTTCCCTTTTTAATTTTCTTATATTGAATAGAGGGTTTCTATATATTATGTGAGTATGTGAGCACCTATTACTATCAAGGAGATTCTCTGTGCTCTTGCAATAACATTATAGTGTAGTGATAGAATGTAATATTTCAGTTCCACTCATTTTTATGGGGTGCAAAATGTCAGGAATTTGTCATCATGGCTCTTGCGCCTAAAGATTCAATAAATAATGCTGATGGATGGAAAAAGAATAAAAGCCAGACATGGCTGGAGTAAGATATGACTGGCGACATGATAACATTTCTCTGATATGACCCTATTACGAAGTTCAGGAAAGCTAATCCAGGCAAAGATGTTGAACCTTTTATTGCAAAACAACACACGGAAAAGGGTAAAATGACCAACAGAACAGAGGTTTAATGTAACCTTACCTTTCCTGGCTACAGGCCATTTATTTGAGGATTTTTTACTTTCTGCAACTATAATGCTGAAGACATTTTGGTAGATAATATCCAATAACTGTTTTATTTATATTTGTGTTCTTACTTTTTGTCCATGAGTACATGCAAACATACATGACCCTTCAGAGTTTTGAGATTTAATTGTGCCTTGCAGCATGGTTGCCCAAAACATAACCAAGCCTTCTCCATGTTTCAAAATAGGAAGTGCTCTTTCTTTGAAAGCTTCATTATTTTGTCTGTGAACGTAGAGCTGATCTGACTTGCCAAAAAGCTCTAGGTTTGTCTCTTGCCCAAAGGACATTCTCCCAGAAGCATTGTGGCTTGTCAATATACAACCCCAATTCCAGAAAAGTTGGGACGCTGTGTAAAATCTACATAAAAACCGAATGCAATGATTTGCAATTCTCAAAAATCCAAATGTTATCCACAACAAATAGAAAACATATCAAATATGCTATTTTAAGAAGAAAATAAGGTAATTTTGAAATTGATGATAACAACACTTCTCAAAACAGTTGGGACAGGGCAATGTTTACCACGGTGTAGCATCCCCTCTTCTTTTAACAACACTCTGTAAACATCTTGGAACTGAGATCATTTTCTGGAGTTATAGGAGAGCAATGTTGTCCCATTCTTGCCTGACATAGGATTCTAACTGCTCAACAGTTCTGGCTCTTCTTTGTCATATTTTTCGTTTCAAGATGCACCAAATTTTTTATATTGGTGAAAGGTCTGGACTGCAGGCAGGCCAGTTTAGCACCCGGACTCTTCTACTATGAACCCGTGCTGTTGTCATAGATGCAGTATGTGGTTTAGCATTGTCCTGCTGAAATATAAAAGGACTTCCTTAAAAAATACATAATTTGGATGGAAGCATATGCTGCTCTAAAAACTGGATATATCTTTCAGCATTGATGGTGCTTTTCCAGATGTGCAAGATCCCCATACCACACGCAGTAATGCACCCCCATACCATCAGAGATGTAAGCTTTTGAATAGAGTGCTGATAACAAGCTGGAGGCTCCCTCTCCTCTTTAGTCCGGAGGACACAGTGCCCATGGTTGCCAAAAAGAATGTCAAATTTTCATTTTGTCTGACTACAGAACAGTTTCCCCCTTTGTGAAAGACCATTTTAAATGAGCTTTGGCCCAGAGAAGACGGCAGCATTTCTAGATCATGTTCAGACATGGCTTCTTCTTTGCATGAAAGCGCTTTAACTTGCATTTTTGGATGGTACGGCGAGCTATTCCTGAGCCCATGCAGTGATGTCCATCATAGAATAATGACTGTTTTTTTTTTTTATAAATTCTTTTTTATTAAATAATGACTGTTTTTAACGCAGTGCCTTCTGAGGACCCGAAGATCACGGGCATCCAATATTGCGTTTCAGCCTTGTCCCTTGTGCACAGATTTCTCCAGATTCTCTGAATCTTTGGATGATATTATGTACTGTAGATGATATCTTTAAAGTCTTTGTAATTTTATGTTGAGGAACATAATTCTGAAATTGACAATTTTTAGATGCTTTTCACAGATTGGTTAACCTCTGCCCATCTTTACTTCTGAGACACTCTACTTCTGAGACACTCTGACTCGCTAAGATGCTCTTTTTATACCCAATCATGTTACTGACCTGTTGCAAAATGTTCTTCCAGCTCTTCCTTGTAAGAACCACTTACTTTGCCAGCTTTTTGTTGCCCTGTCCCAACTTTTTTGAGACATGTTGCTGCCATTGATTTTCAAAGTTAACGTATTTTTTTCTTAAAATGATACACTTTGTCAGTTTAAACATTTGATATGTTTTCTATTGTGAATAAAATATTGCTTTATGAGATTTGCAAATCATTGCATTCTATTTTTATGTAGATTTTACACCGTGTCCCAACTTTTTTGGAATTGGGGTTGTACGATTTAGCAAATTCCAGTCTGGATTTTTTAGGTTTTACTTTCAACAGTGGAGTCCTCTTGAGCCCACCGTCACTTATAAAGCGATTGTAAATGACTAGTCACTAGTATTGCCTATAGCCTCCCTACAGCTGATCTTTCCTAATTAGTGACTTACCATGCCTTGCTCTGCACTGTCTCAATGTGAAGGTGGCCATCTTGGTAGAAAAAAAGGGTTTTGGTTCCTAATGTCAGAGCATCCAGCAAGAACTATGAGCAAAACTGCAGTGACCAAATCTTACAGGCCGAGCGGACTGCCTGGGTCGCTATGGCATCCACTGCTGGTGGCTTTCACTGGCGGCTCTGAAGAAAAATGTGCTGCTGTTCAGATCACTGACCGTAATCTGTGCAGCAGCGCGTTAGTCCCCAGAGCCACTGCTGAGTCAATGAGAGTCAGCAGCGGCGATGGAAGAGGCCGGACCCGTCAGCGGAGGAGGTGGGGCCTGGTGACGGAGAAGAAGGCGGGTCCGGCGACAGAGGAGGATGCAGGGCCCATCAGCGAGCGTGGAAGAAGAGGAGGCGGACAGGTAAGGAGTGCAACCAGCCCACCTGAGGGTGACCCTGCAGAGCCCACCATAGACAGTCTGTGGTGGGCTCTGCAGGGTCACCCTCAGGTGGGATCTTAAGTGGGCTCTGCAAGGGGTATAACTAGAACTCACAGGGCCCCATACAAAATTTTGCTATGAGGCCCTGTGATTTCTAGTTACGCCCCTGAGCCACAGGACTGTTTAATAACACTCGCATACCAGGAAGTGCACTCCTGTTTTTCAAGAGGAATTTAAGACAAAGGGTACAATTTCATAGTGTTGCTTAAGCAGTTAATATCTTCCAGGAAAACAAAAAAGTAACCCTTGCAATGGGACTACTTTCAAACTACAAGGGTTAACTGCTCATTTTGGTCTTGGGGCTTAAATAAAGAAAATATACCTGATCCTTGGTCCCGCTCGGCTGCAAGACTGGTCCCTGCAGCTTCTATTCTGCCAAGTTCAGGCAATTTAAAGACGACCCGTGACGTCATCACGTCTAATGGAGGATGCCAAGAGACATGCCACAGTCGGAGGGAGAGAGAGAGGTAAATACTGACTCCTGCAGGACCAAGGATCAGGTGAGTATATCTTATTTATTCCGGTCCCTAGAGAAAAACTGCAAGGGTAAAGGTGGCCATACACTGTACAACCATCGCAAGACCTTAGTCTTGCGAGGGTTGCGAGGGTAAAGTACTTAAAAAAACGTACGATCTGCCCATCTTGGACAGGCAGATCGTACTTGCGATCATCGCAAGCCCGCCGCCTTGAGGGGCGGACTTGCGATGACTGCAATGAGGGGCGGGCTTGCAAGGACGGCAAACGGGCAGTGTGCGCGTGCGCACACCGGCCCTTTCGTCAGTTGTCGAACCAGCAGGCCACTCACTCGCCGAGAATCGTACGATTCCCGGCGGGTTTTCCAGCCTGCTTGTTCGATGGAAGACGTGCGACCGTACAGTAGAAACGGTCGCACGCCTTCCATACACTGTACGATTCTCGTACGATCGTGGGATTTCCAGCGATTCTCGTACGAGAATCGTACAGTGTATGGGCACCTTAAGTTTTTAGATTTCCTGGAGTTCTTCTTTAAAGGCCCATGCACATGGACCTGAAAAATGATGAATTCTGATCCGTACAGCACAAAGTCTTTTACAGATCTGAATGCAGCAGTATTGTACATTATAGGACCATGCACACAGCTGTATTGAGCTCATTACTCTCGTGCTGCATTTAGCCGTGTACATCACAGTAGCAGATTCTGTGTCCACAGTCAGTATTTCATTTACACGGGTTGCAATGGAAATGCAATCTAGAAGATATGTTGTCCACACGCCATTCTGCTTTGGAATATCTTTATCCGTATTCCTTTAGCATGATAATGTCATGTACTATATAAAAGGAGAAAAGCCTGAAAAAAAACCTGATTTCTTTACTCTACACTACTATTATTAAACATACACAACAAAATAATATTTCTTCTTCATAAATTTAGGCCAAAAAAATAGTGTATATGATTTAGTCTGTGTGAAAGTAATAGAATGTAGAAACTAACACACACACACACACACTTGCCAAAAGTATTGGGACACCCCTCCAAATCATTGGATTCAGGTGTTCCAATCACCTCCCTGGCCACAGGTGTATAAAATCAAGCACCTAGGCTATGCAGACGCTTCTACAAACATTTGTGAAAGAATGGGTCGCTGTCAGGAGCTCAGTGAATTCAAGCGTGGTACCATGATTGGTTACCATCTGTGCAATAAATCCATCCGTGAAATTTCCTTGCTACTAAATATTCCACAGTCAACTGTTAGTGGTATTATAACAAAGTGGAAATAACTGGGAACAACAGAAACTCAGCCACAGAGCGGTAGGCCACGTAAAATGACAGAGCGGGATCAGCGCATGCTGAAGCGCACAGTGCGCAGAAGTCGCCAACTGTCTGCAGAATCAATAGCTACAGACCTCCAAACTTCGTGTGGCCTTCAGATTGGCACAACAACAGTGCGTAGAGAGCTTCATGGAATGGGTTTCCATGTCCGAGCGGCTGCATCCAAGCCTTACATTACTCCAACGAAGTACTGATGGGGTGGTCATAATAATCTGCGGTACAGTATAGTAATAGCCGCAAATGTGCGGAATCCGCCCGTATGTTAACCACTTGAAGACCAGGATTTTTACACCCCCTTCCTGGCCGGGCCCTTTTTCAGTATTCAGCGCTGCGATACTTTGACTGACATTTATTCCGTCATGCAACGCTGTACTGAAATTAATTTTATACCATTTTTTGGGGACAGACAGAGCTTTCTTTTGGTGGTATTTAATCACTACTGTGGTTTTTATTTTTTACTGTATTAAGGAAAAATTATCGAAAAATTTTGAAAAAAACTGTTTCCCCCTACGTTATGTTATAAAACATTTATTATTACCCAATTTTTTTTTAAAATATAAAAGACTGGGTCACGTCGGGTAAATAGAAACCAAACATGCCAAGCCTTAAAATTGCATGCGTCCGCGAAACTGCAAAAAATTACAATACCTAAAATTGGCCATTGGCGAAGCTTTAAAAGTTTTTATTGCTATTCAGTTTAGTGTTATCAGTGATCAACGGCCGTAGGATTATTGCTCGCACTCCAACATTCGCGGTGATATACAACATGGGCAGTGCAATTGTCATTTTTGCGCGTTGGCGCACCCAATGCATTTTTTACGTTTATATGTGCATATACGTGGGGGTGGGGGATTTAAAAATTTGTGGGGGTTTCTTTTACATTTTTTTATGTGACTTTTATTTTTTACAATTAATGTTATTGCTCAGCAATCCTCCCAGTGTCACACACGAATCCCCCTGGGGCAATGCGCACTCACCACATACCCTGTTTCCCTTAAAATAAGACCTAGTACTATTTTTGAGAATTGCTCAAATATAAGACCTACCCCGAAAATAAGACCTAGTTGTGACCATTCCCAGGGCCTGTGGTGGCCTAAGGGGGAACTTGAAGAGCCGCAGGAGAGAATCAGCAGTGCCAAAGAAACCAGCGCTAGAGGAAACGAGGCGGCAGCGGAGGGAGCAGAGCCGCATAAGCCAATGCTTTCTCTATAGCGCCCTCACCTGTCACAGGCGGAGTGATACCAAATGCACTCCGCCTGTGAGGAATCTATAATGAAAGTGCGCTTCGCTCATTCTGGCCAGCGATTGGTTACCAAATTGCTCTTGGAAAGGTACGGCACCCCTGATCACACTATTCTTAACTTTGCCATTTTGGATTATTTAATTTGGATTTGCGTTAATGTTGGATTGTTGTACATTAAAAAAAAAATAAGACCTACACCGAAAATAAGACCTAGTGTGTTTTTGTGAGCCAAAACAAATATAAGACAGTGTCTTTTTTTCGGAGATGTTGTTTTAGACTTTGTAGGTAGCCTGTAATCGGTTATGGATCAGAGGGTCCCCAGCTTTATCTACCATATGTTAAGGGTATTGTTTCACATGCGGTAAGAAAATCAGAAGGAACTCCTCATGGTGTAGTATAAACAGTTTATTTGGAAAAAACAAAGTAGAGACTCACATGTAAACAGCACACCGGCCGGTATCGCACGAGCTCCCGTGCTCACTTCCGCATTAGCTGTGACGTCAGATAGGCTACCTACAAAGTCTAAAACAACATCTATGTGGTGAGTGCGCATTGCCCCAGGGGGATTCTTGTGTGACACTGGGAGGATTGCTGAGCATCAGCACTTTACACATTTTTGGAGTTTGAGAACGGACTTTGAATTCTTATTGACTTTATCACTTTATAAAGTTTTTCTTTATTGGTTAAATATCAAGTCACTATTTTTCACTATGTAAGTTTTATCTGGATGGTTATTTATCCAGTCTTGTTACACCTATCGTATTTTTATAGTATATACACTAACTGAGACAACCCCTTTTTGTTCAATACTGTTTGCACAATTTTAGTAGTACATAGGTTAATATGCACATATGATTTACACAGGATTTTAGTCTTTTTATACTTAATATTAGTTGCACCAGGGTATCTAGCGACGCACAATCGCTATTCACATTTGGGACTTGTTTGTCTATATTGTGGCAGCTTCATCACCCTCAGTAGGGAATATTATCTATAAGCACAAATCACCAAACCCAAATGTTATTGCTATCAAATAGGGGGATAACACTCCCCCTATTTGATAGCACAAGCGCACTGACTTGTTCTCTTTATGGAGCCATTAGGTGTCTGTAAGACACCAAATGTCACCTGGGGACCCCCCAAAGAAGCTGATGAAGCAGAGATCTGCTTCACCAGCTTCTTCTCTGGCTATAGCAGCCAGAGGAATGACGGCTCAATGCGGAAGTGATGTACTAAGCATCACTTCCGCATTCAGATGTCAGGGGGAAGATGCTGAGCTCCCTCCCATCCTCCTGCTGCCACGCGCCCGAGCCAGTCCCGAGCCGCAGAGGGGACAGAGGAGCCTGGGATGGAAGGTAACGGAGCGGCGGGGAACAGAGCAGGGCAGCACATACAAGCAATCAGCTGTAGAGCCGCCGATCTCTTGTATGTGTAACAGCCATTACCGGCTGTTTACATTTTGCAGTTTTTTCCGCTCGGGTGCGTGCGAGCAGAGAAAAAAGCCATATATTTACAGCGCTCCGCTGATAGGAGCTTGCGGTACTGTCCATTTGGTTAAGGATTGGTGTGTTTGGTGTCTATTTACCCGACGTGACCCCATCTTTTATATTTTATCAAAAAATTGGGGTGATAATACATGTTTCATAACATAACGGAGGCTGAACAGTTTCCCCCCCAAAAAAACATTCGGTATTTTTCGTTATATAGTAAAAAATAAAATCCCCAGTGGTGATTAAATACCACCAAAAGAAAGCTGTATGTGTCCCCAGCAAATGTTATAAAATTAATTTCAGTACAGCGTTGCATGACGGAATAAACGTCAAAGTACCGCAGTGCTGAATACTGAAAAATGGCCTGGAAAGGAAGGGTGTGTAAACCCCCCAGTCATCGAGTGGTTAAAAAAATGTTAATCAATGGCCATTAAACCGATCTACTCCATATCCTAATTAAAAACGTGTTGAAGCATGTGTGAACATCCATTGTCAATGTAATTAGCTATAATTTCGCACTGAAGTTGCTAGAGGGCCAGTGATTTTTTTTTCTGAAGATATGGGTAAACAACGCGATTTAACAGCCTTTGAACGTGGGATGATTGTTGGCGTTCGGAGCCATGGAGCGAGTATCAGCAAAACAGTAGAATTCGTTAGATGTTCAAGAGCAGCTGTTGTTAAAGTGTTTAAAGTCTGGACTGTCAGCCGAAAATCTGGGTCTGAACGTGCGACTTGTGGCCGTCAGCGACTAGTCAATGTTAGGGCAGAACGGAGAGTGGCAAGACTGCTACAAGACAACAGAAGGGCAACAGTGCAGTGTCAGATTCCTCGCATCACCTTTCAACATCTCGTGGAGTCACGAGGCGGCCCAACTAAGTCATCTCGTGGAGTCATCTCATGGCCCAACGAAGTACTGATGGGGTGGTCATAATAATCTGCGGTACAGTATAGTAATAGCCGCAAATGTGCGGAATCCGCCCGTATGTTAACCACTTGAAGACCAGGATTTTTACACCCCCTTCCTGGCCGGGCCCTTTTTCAGTATTCAGCGCTGCGATACTTTGACTGACATTTATTCCGTCATGCAACGCTGTACTGAAATTAATTTTATACCATTTTTTGGGGACAGACAGAGCTTTCTTTTGGTGGTATTTAATCACTACTGTGGTTTTTATTTTTTACTGTATTAAGGAAAAATTATCGAAAAATTTTGAAAAAAACTGTTTCCCCCTACGTTATGTTATAAAACATTTATTATTACCCAATTTTTTTTTAAAATATAAAAGACTGGGTCACGTCGGGTAAATAGAAACCAAACATGCCAAGCCTTAAAATTGCATGCGTCCGCGAAACTGCAAAAAATTACAATACCTAAAATTGGCCATTGGCGAAGCTTTAAAAGTTTTTATTGCTATTCAGTTTAGTGTTATCAGTGATCAACGGCCGTAGGATTATTGCTCGCACTCCAACATTCGCGGTGATATACAACATGGGCAGTGCAATTGTCATTTTTGCGCGTTGGCGCACCCAATGCATTTTTTACGTTTATATGTGCATATACGTGGGGGTGGGGGATTTAAAAATTTGTGGGGGTTTCTTTTACATTTTTTTATGTGACTTTTATTTTTTACAATTAATGTTATTGCTCAGCAATCCTCCCAGTGTCACACACGAATCCCCCTGGGGCAATGCGCACTCACCACATACCCTGTTTCCCTTAAAATAAGACCTAGTACTATTTTTGAGAATTGCTCAAATATAAGACCTACCCCGAAAATAAGACCTAGTTGTGACCATTCCCAGGGCCTGTGGTGGCCTAAGGGGGAACTTGAAGAGCCGCAGGAGAGAATCAGCAGTGCCAAAGAAACCAGCGCTAGAGGAAACGAGGCGGCAGCGGAGGGAGCAGAGCCGCATAAGCCAATGCTTTCTCTATAGCGCCCTCACCTGTCACAGGCGGAGTGATACCAAATGCACTCCGCCTGTGAGGAATCTATAATGAAAGTGCGCTTCGCTCATTCTGGCCAGCGATTGGTTACCAAATTGCTCTTGGAAAGGTACGGCACCCCTGATCACACTATTCTTAACTTTGCCATTTTGGATTATTTAATTTGGATTTGCGTTAATGTTGGATTGTTGTACATTAAAAAAAAAATAAGACCTACACCGAAAATAAGACCTAGTGTGTTTTTGTGAGCCAAAACAAATATAAGACAGTGTCTTTTTTTCGGAGATGTTGTTTTAGACTTTGTAGGTAGCCTGTAATCGGTTATGGATCAGAGGGTCCCCAGCTTTATCTACCATATGTTAAGGGTATTGTTTCACATGCGGTAAGAAAATCAGAAGGAACTCCTCATGGTGTAGTATAAACAGTTTATTTGGAAAAAACAAAGTAGAGACTCACATGTAAACAGCACACCGGCCGGTATCGCACGAGCTCCCGTGCTCACTTCCGCATTAGCTGTGACGTCAGATAGGCTACCTACAAAGTCTAAAACAACATCTATGTGGTGAGTGCGCATTGCCCCAGGGGGATTCTTGTGTGACACTGGGAGGATTGCTGAGCATCAGCACTTTACACATTTTTGGAGTTTGAGAACGGACTTTGAATTCTTATTGACTTTATCACTTTATAAAGTTTTTCTTTATTGGTTAAATATCAAGTCACTATTTTTCACTATGTAAGTTTTATCTGGATGGTTATTTATCCAGTCTTGTTACACCTATCGTATTTTTATAGTATATACACTAACTGAGACAACCCCTTTTTGTTCAATACTGTTTGCACAATTTTAGTAGTACATAGGTTAATATGCACATATGATTTACACAGGATTTTAGTCTTTTTATACTTAATATTAGTTGCACCAGGGTATCTAGCGACGCACAATCGCTATTCACATTTGGGACTTGTTTGTCTATATTGTGGCAGCTTCATCACCCTCAGTAGGGAATATTATCTATAAGCACAAATCACCAAACCCAAATGTTATTGCTATCAAATAGGGGGATAACACTCCCCCTATTTGATAGCACAAGCGCACTGACTTGTTCTCTTTATGGAGCCATTAGGTGTCTGTAAGACACCAAATGTCACCTGGGGACCCCCCAAAGAAGCTGATGAAGCAGAGATCTGCTTCACCAGCTTCTTCTCTGGCTATAGCAGCCAGAGGAATGACGGCTCAATGCGGAAGTGATGTACTAAGCATCACTTCCGCATTCAGATGTCAGGGGGAAGATGCTGAGCTCCCTCCCATCCTCCTGCTGCCACGCGCCCGAGCCAGTCCCGAGCCGCAGAGGGGACAGAGGAGCCGGGGATGGAAGGTAACGGAGGGGGGGGGAACAGAGCAGGGCAGCACATACAAGCAATCAGCTGTAGAGCCGCCGATCTCTTGTATGTGTAACAGCCATTACCGGCTGTTTACATTTTGCAGTTTTTTCCGCTCGGGTGCGTGCGAGCAGAGAAAAAAGCCATATATTTACAGCGCTCCGCTGATAGGAGCTTGCGGTACTGTCCATTTGGTTAAGGATTGGTGTGTTTGGTGTCTATTTACCCGACGTGACCCCATCTTTTATATTTTATCAAAAAATTGGGGTGATAATACATGTTTCATAACATAACGGAGGCTGAACAGTTTCCCCCCCAAAAAAACATTCGGTATTTTTCGTTATATAGTAAAAAATAAAATCCCCAGTGGTGATTAAATACCACCAAAAGAAAGCTGTATGTGTCCCCAGCAAATGTTATAAAATTAATTTCAGTACAGCGTTGCATGACGGAATAAACGTCAAAGTACCGCAGTGCTGAATACTGAAAAATGGCCTGGAAAGGAAGGGTGTGTAAACCCCCCAGTCATCGAGTGGTTAAAAAAATGTTAATCAATGGCCATTAAACCGATCTACTCCATATCCTAATTAAAAACGTGTTGAAGCATGTGTGAACATCCATTGTCAATGCACATGACAACACATTTGTCATGCGTTAAAAAAAAAAAACAACGCACTTCTACACACAGCTCTAACTTGGCCCATACCTCACATTCCCACCTGTGCGTCCTGTAAAGCACGTTTTCATCCGTGTTTGGCACACATTGACAGAAACACGGCAAAACATGCATTGACATTTATT
Source organism: Nanorana parkeri (assembly GCF_000935625.1). NCBI lineage: Eukaryota > Metazoa > Chordata > Amphibia > Anura > Dicroglossidae > Nanorana > Nanorana parkeri. The sequence continues at coordinate 2,240,957 of NW_017306275.1, read as the reverse complement.
TCTAATGGCACACGGTGGCCCGGAAGACGCTGATTTTGCTCCACGTTTGCGCACATGGAGCGATTCATGGAAAATCTGCTACATAAGCTTTTTTGCCGCGTATGCAGACCCCAATGGTGATGTGATGCAAAAGCACATGAGTGGGTGCAAACGTGGTGCATGTCCACAGAATGTGAGGGTAAATATGGCTTAGTTATTTCCCTTCAGTGTTTGCAAGCCACGTGGGTCAGAAGATGCCAGGTAGATGTGTGCACGTTTGCCTGCACCACATGGAGACACACAGTCACATACACTGAGCAGTAACACTTTGTGCACGCCTCCACCTCATTAGGTCACGTACAGTAAAGCCCGCGCACCATGATGATTCCCGCGCGAGGCTGGAGAACGTAACACCCTGTGTGCGCGCGCACCGCTCCCGCCTCCCTCAGAGTCCCCGCTGGTAGCTGCAGCGTATGCTCCTCCCCCTTCTGTGAACCCGCATAAAGAATCACCTGTATATGGTATAAAACTACGTGACGAGCACAGCAATGGCGGCGGCAACTCCTGGTATACTAAAAGACTAATGCCACGTAATGGCCATAATGATCGGCCGGTCCGGTCAGCTAGTACTAGTCCCATTAGAGACACTGAAGCAGCGGCGACGCCCCCAAACATTGGGCAGTCCCGTGCTTGCGCGGCGCGCCCTCTTTCTACGGCGCATGCACACAGCCCCATTGCTCGTGCAGGAGGTGCAGATACGTGCACGACTCAATAACACTTTTTTTTTTTGGTACAATTACACCATAATATCCTCTGTAATAAATCTCCTCACGGCCAGACACACGGTGAGTACCTCGGGGGATAGCAATTCATAAAATTACTGCTGGACACTTGGGTCGGCTTTATAGCGCGCTCTCGCTGATTTGTGGGTTGTGAACGGTATTCGTGCCCCATGTTTGTTCTTCACATTGCTGCCCGGGTGGGAAAGTTACCGAGGCGTGCACGTACGTCATTAAGTATTTACAGAGGCACCGTGTCCGTGAGTGGCTTGGGGCTAGGCTGCGAGATGGTGGTGGGCATGCGCTAATGGTGTCATGGCGGACGTTCGTGTGTGGACTGTGCTCGCGGGAGCTTGTTTTGTCTTTCGGAGCGCGTGAATTTTTCTCTTTCTTTCTCTGCGCGGCGGTGATGGGGGCTGAGCTGGGGTGCGAGGATAGGTCACGTGATAGTCTCGGGCTCTGCTCAGCGTGTAGGATTCAGTCACTGGCATCCCCGCGTGAGCGGCAGGTGACGGGTGCTGCGCGCTGCCAGTGAGGAGTAAAGAGAACCTGTCACGACTTGGCTAAAATATGGAGTGCTAGATATGGTTGATGATTCCGTTATCCTCATTCTAACTTTTATGAGGATCACTTCTTCCTGGGGGATGCCGGGGGCTGTCTTTCATGAAATAAGAGTCTTAATGCTAGGAAGTGTTTTTTGTTTTTTTTAGTAAATCAATCTGCATGTTATTGTCCAAGTCATCATTTTGTTGCTGCTTCTTTATGCTCTCCAAAATAAACTGTAATGAAGCTTGTTGTTCCTGGAAGCCATTTTTTTTGTTGTTTTACATTGGACCCAAGCCAAATCCAAGTTTTTAAACCCAAAAACAAAAATGTGCTATTGTATCTTACTGGTCATTTACAGGCAATGGTTGCATTAGGCTAAGCACACACCTTACGATAATCGTACGATCGCGGGATTTCCCGCGATTTATCATACGATTATCACAAGGTGTGCGGGCACCTTTTGGTTTTCCCATGTGATCAGACCTATAACTCCCTTCCTGTGCTATGGTGGTTCCAATCTATAGATGAGCAATGGAGTCATCAGCTGACACTACCAGATTTACATGGACTTGACTAACAAATAAATCGGAACAGTTTGGAAGCTGTTACAAGTGTTTTTTGTTTTTGTATTTTCTTTTTATATAAAAAGTTTACATCAATGCAGGGGCGTCCCGAGGCCGGGTGTCACCACCGTGCGCATGCACGGCCATCTGATTGACGCCGTCAGTGAGAGGAGGGGACGTTCACCCGGAGGGATGAGGTATGCTGCAAGGTCCCCTCCTCTCTCCTGACACTGTTGGGCTCTCGGTCCATGACCGAGGGGGTGACGCCAAAATGACTGTCAGTATTGTGGTGTCACCCCTGCAATGGTGTCACCTGGGTGCGGGCTGCACCCCTCCTTGTGACGCCACTTCATCAGTGAATAAAAGTCAGTGTTAAATGGTCTGTCTCAACCCTCTAACTGACTTTTTTGCTGGACAGTTTGGTCTGGAATAGGAAGTTGGAGACATTTACTGGGTGAATGACCAGATAAAAATAAAGGATTGCAGCCACTGCATATCGGGCCTGGTCACACCACTTCCAGTGTGTTCCAGCAGCTAACCGCGCTGGATCGCATACTGTTTAGGCACCCTGCGTTCTGTGACGTAGGAGCGCATTTAAGTCAATGGCACCCCTCCTGCCAAAGAATGCAGTAAGCAATCCAGTGCATTCCAGCACGGTTAGCTGCTGGAGCGCACTGGAGGTGGTGTCAACAGGCCCTAAGTCGCTGTTCACACCTAGGCGTCCTGTGAACGTGTTCTTTGATGCATGTTCATTGAACATGCCAAAAATGCACAGCGCGTTTGTGGAGCCATTACTAGTTAATAGCACACCAAACACAGCTGGGAAAATGCACGGGGAAAATGCGGGATGCATGTAGCAGAATTTACTACTTTTTCTGTATTTGTTGTGCATTGAAATCAATAGGAATGTGAGGCAATCGTGGGATTCAATGCATGCTCACGGAATGCGATGGGATCAGTACATTTTTATAATACAGGATTTATGTAGTGCCAGCAGTTTGCTCAGCACTTTATAATATGGAGAGAGACAGTACAGTTATAATAGAATTCCAATACAGGAGGGACCTGGTCGTGAGGGCATACAATCTAGTAGGAGGAGCACATGATAAAAAAGGTAATAATTGCGTGACTTGAGTTAATTGTAGAAATAGGACAGTTATTATGTGGAGGGGAGATAGGCTTCCCTGAAGAGATGAGTTTTCAAGGTGGATAGTGTAGGAGATGAGCGGACAGATTGGGGTAGGGAGTTCCAGAGGATGGGAGACACTCTGGAAAAGTCCTGCAGGTGAGCATGGGAGGAGGTGACTGGAGAGCTTGGGAGGAGCAAAGAGGGCGGTTTGCGTAATATTTTAAGATGAGGTGGGTGGAGTTGTAGATGGCTTCGTATGTTAGTATTTCAACTTTATTTGTTCGGCAAGTGGGAGTCAGTGGAGGGATTGGCAGAGAGGGGAGGCAGATGCTAAGCTGTTGGTAAGGTGTATGAGTCTGGCAGCAGCATTCATGATAGAGTGAAGGGGGTGTAGCTTGTTTAGTGGTAGGCCAACAAGAAGGGAGTTACAGTAGTCGTGGCGAGAGATTACAAAGGAGTGAATTAGCTTTGCTATGTCATTTGTTAAAAAGGGGCACATTTTGGCAATATTACAGAGGTTGAGTCGGCAAGATTTAGATAGTGATTGGATGTGGGGCTGAAAGGAGAGCTCAGAATCAAGGATTACACTGAACTAACTGCAATGATTACATTTCTGTTTTGGGTTTAGAGAACGCTTAGATCAGGGCTCAAAATTTCAAGTCATGAGCTACTAGCCAGGCCTTAAGAGTTACTAGCCACCAGTTGCCCCACCTAACCCTTACCCTGCCCCGGCCTTAACTCCGCCCCTAAACACACCCTCTTAAATAATCTTATGATAATTCATATCTTATGATAGTTGCCGCTTGTAAACGGCAGATTAGGGATTCCTGCTGCAGGAAAACGCAAGTTCCTGACACAGGAATCTCTAATCACACCTGAAATATACTGTAGGTGTGAATAGGGCCTAATATACACATACACTAACGGTACTTGCCTGACTGCATTGTGCCAAGTGTAAAGTTTGGTGGATTATGGTGTGGAGTTGTTTTTCAGGGGTTGGGCTCGGGCCCCTTAGTTCCATTGAAGGGAACTCTTAAGGCATCAGCATGCCAAGACATTTTGGACAATTTCATGCTCCCAACTTTGCGGGAACAGTTTGGGGATGGCCCCTTCCTGTTCCAACAAGATTGCGCACCAGTGCACAAAGCAAGGTCCATAAAGACATGGATGAGCGAGTTTGGGGTGGAGGAACCTGACTGGCCTGCACAAAGTCCTGACCTCAACCCGATAGAACACCTTTGGGATGAATTAGAGCGGAGACTGCGAGCCAGGCCTTCTCGTCCAACATCAGTACCTGACCTCACAAATGCACTTCTGGAAGAATGGTCAAACATTCCCATAGACACACTCCTAAACCTTGTGGACAGCCTTCCCAGAAGAGTTGAAGCTGTTATAGCTGCAAAGGGTGGGCCAACTCAATATTGAACCCTACGAACTAAGACTTGGATTCCATTAAAGTTTGTGTGCGTGTAAAGGCAGGCGTCCCAATACTTTTGGCTATATAGTATACATACACCTGCTCTGGAAGGCCCCAGAACATTCAACATCACTGAGCAAGGGGCACCATCAAGCTAGGACAAAGAAGCTCTCCAAACAGGTCAGGGACAAAGTTGTGGAGAAGTACAGATCAGGGTTGGGTTATAAAAAGAATCTCAAAATTTAAACATCCCACGGAGCACCATTAAATCCTTTATTACAAAATGGAAAGAATATGGCACCACAACAAACCTGCCAAGAGAGGGCTACCCACCAAAGCTCACAGACCGGGTAAGGAGGGCAGTAATCAGAGAGGCAACAAAGATAACCCTAAGGGAACTGCAAAGGTCCACTGCGGAGATTGGAGTATCTGTCCATAGGACCACTTTAAGCCATGCACGCCACAGAGCTGGCCTTCGTGGAAGAGTGGCCAGAAAAAAAGCCATTGCTTGCAGAAGCAAACACTTTTGCTATTCGGCATGTGGGAGACTCCCTACACATACGGAAGAAGGCACTCTGGTCAGATGAGACTAAAATTGAGCTTTTTGGTCTACAAATGCTCTGTCTGGCACAAACCCAAGACCTCTCATCACCCTGAGAACACCATCCCCACAGTGATCCATGGTGGTGGCAGCATCATGCTGTGGGGAAGTTTTTCATCGGCAGGGACTGGCAAACTGGTCAGAATTGAAGGAATGATGGGTGGAGCTAAATACAGGGTAATTCTTGAGGAAAACCTGTTTCAGTCTGCCAGAGATTTGAGACTGGGATGGAGGTTCACCTTCCAGCAGGACAATGACCCTAAGTATACTGCTAAAGCAACACTCAAGTGGTTTAAGGGGAAATAGGAAAAATGCCAAGGAGGGTGAATACTTTTAATAGCCACTGTATTCCTTATTCGAGTACATCCTGCTATATGGTGACAACGGTTTTGCTCCTTCAAAAACACATGCAATTATTGTAAAAAAAACTTTTGTACATATAAAATGCTGCATAGATCCAAAATGTTATATACGTGTCATCGAGTTGTCCAATTTAATCAGTATAATCAAACTTTTCTGAATCCTTAAAAAAAAAAAGCCATAGCTAAAACTAGCAAAGCATAGGAATACAAATAGCACAGCGATTTTTGTTTTCATGAATTAACTGTATTGAGGGGAACATGTATCAAGTAAATTATTGACAAAGATACATATCAGGCTATCTGTTAGTTAGCAAAGTCTATGCAACAGTTTTTATGTGTATTGAGAGATTTGTACAGGTTTGTGACAAATATAAAGTGTATGTCTAGTCAAAATGTTTTTCTACTTCATCCTCCATGACGGTTTACATCAGAGTTGGCCCTGCCTTTTGCAGGAAAGAAAAAATTAAGGGCCTGTTCACACCAGCAGCCATGCTACACCGTATAGCTGCTGGTGTACATGTGCCCCGCATAGTGTTGATGAGCTTGATTGGGATTCATCGCACTGTTTCAGTCTTTTGCTAGAACTTTAATGAAATGTCACATTTCATTAAGTTCTATGGAGCACAGCATGGTGTGATGCAGTTGTACCTCTTCATAGTGGGCTGCACTGAAAAAAAAGTACTGCCATATTTTTCCCAATTCATCTTCCAGGACAGCACAGGAAAGAGGAGCTCTGCCCACCTACAAACAGGAAACACATCATCCACAATTAAAATATAATGGCCTGTCCCTCCAAACCACCACTGGCCTAACAGGAACATCAAAACTGTTTGTTTTTCCATAAGCCTTCATGTTGGTTACGGGGGCCTCCCAGTGTGTGCTCCCCCATGTTTTCAGGGAAGTGGACCTGGAAGGGTTGCATGCCTGGGCTTATCCTAGCTAGGATAGCTTTCCCCCCCAAGATCCCTTCTCCGCAGAAGGAGAAGCAACTATGCCTGTGGGCGCTGATGCTCTAGTTGCGCCTTCCCTTACTTACTTTTCACCAAACCCATATCCATTCTTCCAATTTTTGTACAAGTCATTCTGAATTGAGATAGCTGGTTGGATGACCAGTGAAACGTCTTCAAGAAAAATACAGAAGTCCAGTTGCCTTGACTTATTTTGTACAGCTCTACCATGACCTGGATGAATGAGAACCTTCACAGACATATTCTTCCAATGGACAAAAAGAGGAAAAGAAAATTGACAGGCCACCGCTTAGAATTACTTTTAGGCCCTTCTTCAGATTTCAGTCTTGCACAGAGTTTTTGTGACGTTTCCCCTGCTGAAAAAAAGTCTTGGGGTACCTTAACCCCTGTTTCTTGTAAGAATCTGGCAGGCTTTGTATCCAAAAAATGGGTTTTGAACACAAAAACTACAGATAATTCTGCATACAAAATGAAAGCATTATGGGGCCCAAAGAAATCCAAAGGTACCATGTAAAACTAGAGGATGTATACTTGCCTTTTCATTGTCTGCCTCATTGCAGATCTTGCAGGCTTGTCATACTTCTCGGTATATTACATGCCTGCTTAGAACTTGGCCAAAACCAAGTTACCTACCGATCTTTCTTAGTTTGGAGAGTGCGTTGCCCAATCTCCATTCATTTACATTCATCTCTGATTCCTCAGGTTACCAATGGAGCTAGAGCAGTAGGTTTTTGTACTGTGGGAGGAATGCAAACGCAACACAAACCTTGGTAGCACTCCACTTTGAATAAAATTTTCATCCACATGCCTTGCACCTCTATACACCAGAGCAATTTTTACATTTCTGCTATTGGCATTTTGATTTGGGAAAAACTTTGTTGTTGCTTATAGTATTGAAGTAATACATATCTTTATAGCTAAACAGTGTAAATAAGTTGTAACAATGATAATATCAATCTTTTATTCAGGAGGCACCATCTGAGCTCTTGGATGACAGAGCAGCACTCTTCTGTCAAAATAGAAGCTGGGTCTCGCCAATTATAGTGCAAAGTGGCAGCGGCAGGGGAGAAGGACCAGGTTGAAGTTGTTAATGGTATACCTTGTACACCCAAGGTTCTTACGTGGTAACAATAGTTCGATGTGATAATATATTGAATGGCTGTGGTTGGTGGGAATTTTTGCATAATTATTTGTTTAATTTTCTGTTCAAATTAGGTGAAAGGGTCATCAGTCAGGTGCGTTGCACTGTCTATTCCCACAAAGGATATAACAGTAAGTCTAATTTCCTATTTTCATGTGTTTATGTTCTCAGTGACTTTTCAGTTTTTGGTTCAACTTGCATGGGGTCACAAACATCATGCGCAGAGCCTACTGTAATACCACCAATCTGAGGCAGTAAAACTTTAAAAAAAAACTTTTTCTTTTTTCTTAATCTGTGATGAATGTTAATTATATGAGATTGGTAGTGAAGTACATATACATTCACTGACATCAAATGTTGTACCTAAAGTAATCCTCAATAGTAAACAAGCTTCCGATCTGAGAGGTAGTGCATGTGCTTTCCTTCTACATTCATGTCTGGTAGAAGAATCCTAAAAAGGAAAGCTGCTATTTCGCTTTACACCATGTAGGGGAAAAGTCTATTACTCGCGTAACCTGTAATCAGCTGGTCAGGGTTGAGACTCCTATATACAGTGAGGAAAATAATTATTTGATCCCCCGGAGATTTTGTAAGTTTGCCCACTTACAAAGAAATGAAAGGTCTATGATTTTTATCATAGGTGTATTTTAAATGATAGAATATCAACCAAAAATCCAGAAAAAAACACATGATACTAATGTTACAAATTAGTTGCCGTTCAGGGAGTAAAATAAGTATTTGATCCCCAAGCAAAATGTGACTTAGTACTTGGTGGAGAAACCCTTGTTGGCAAGCACAGAGGTAAGACGTTTATTGTAGTTGGTTACCAGGTTTGCACACATCTCAGGAGGGATTTTAGTCCACTCTTCTTTACAGATCTTCTCTAAATCCTTAAGGTTTCTTGGCTGTCGCTTGGCAACTTGAAGTTTAAGCTCCCTCCATAAATTTTCTATAGGATTAAGGTCTGGAGACTGGCTAGACCACTCTATGACCTTAATGTGCTTCTTCTTGAGCCACTGCTTTGTTGCTTTGGCGGTATGTTTGGGTCATTGTCATGCTGAAAGACCCCTCCACGACCCATCTTCAGTGTTCTGGCTGAGGGTAGGAGGTTCTCATCCAAGATTTTACAATACATGGCCGCGTCCATTGGCCCCTCAATGCGGCAAAGTCGGCCTGTACCTTTAGCAGAGAAACAGCCCCAAAGCATAATGTTTCCACCTCCGTGCTTGACTGTAGGGATGGTGTTCTTAGGGTTATAGTCAGCATCTTCCTTCCTTAAACACGGCAAGTCAAGTTAATGCCAAAGAGTTCAATTTTGGTCTCATCTGACCGAAGCACTTTCTCCCAATCCTTCTCTGAATCATTTAGATGTTCATTGACAAACTTCAGATGGGCCTGTACATGTGCCTTCTTGAAGAGGGGGACCTTGCGGGCACTGCAGGATCTCAATCCATGGTGGTGTATTGTTTTACCAATGGTTTGTTTGGTGACTGTGGTCCCAACTGCCTTGAGATCATTCACAAGCTCCTCCAATTCTGGGCTGATCCCTCACTTTTCTCATGCTCATCCTTACCCCATGAGGCAAAATCTTGCATGGATCTCCAGACCGAGGGCGATTGATGGTTATTTTGTATTCCTTCCATTTGCGAATAATCGCGAATACAAGATCTGCTTCATCAGCTTCTCTCCAGCATCTGAAGCTGGAGAGTGACACAAGAATGCGGAAGTGATATAATATACATCAGTTCCGCATTCTGACAGCTGAGAGGGGACCGGAGGGAGCTTGTGTACCGAGCTCCCTCTGATCCCCTGTGACAGAGGCCGTATGCTGGTCCCAGGCTCACACCGGGCACAGCGGAGCCCGGGACCAGCTTTACAGCGGGAGGGGGGGAGCCGGGGAGCAATTCACGGGACCTCAGACAAGCGATCCAGCGGATCGCTTGTATATTAACGGGCATCGCTACCTGTTTTCAAATAACGGGCATTTCCCCGCTCGCGTGAGGGGGCGTGTCTGAGCGGAAGTCTAAAGACGCCCACTCAGATCTAGATAGCTCCTGGCCGGCCGTTTTTTTAAAACTGCCGGCCGGGAAGTGGTTAAATTGACTAATCTGTGTACCACATTGCCAGTCTGTGGGAGCCAGAATTATTGTTGGTTGGTAGGGGATCAAATACTTATTTTACTCGCTGAACTGCAACTCAATTTATAACATTTGTATCATGTGTATTTTCTGGATTGTTGGTTGATATTCTGTCTCTTTCATTTAATACACACCTATGATAAAAAAATTATAGACCTTTAATTTCTTTGTAAGTGGGCAAACTTACAAAATCTGCAAGAGATCAAATCATTATTTTCTTCACTGTACTGCAGGCAGCTACCCAATGCTGAGAAGCTAGTTAGGGCTGATTCCTAAGAGCTGGCATCTGCTTTATGCATTCACAGGAAGCATGGCATGGTTGACATCCCCCTCCCTCCCCCCCCCCGTAAAAATAGGATGTTTCTATTCTTTTTAAAGTGGACTACCACCAAACCATAACAATTGCAAATACATTGCATTTATATTCAAAATGTACATTTTTGTCTACTTACAATTAAATTATATACCCTGCTGTTCAGGTGCCCATACACTGCACGATTATTGTACGAGAATCGCAAAGTGTATGGAAGGCGTGCAACCGTTTCTACTGTACGGTCGCACGTCTTCCGTCGAACAAGCAGGCTGCTTGTTCGACAACTGCCGAAAGGCCCGGTGTGCGCACACTACCCGTTTGCTGTCATTGGAAGCCCGCCCCTCAGGGAGGCGGGCTTGCGATGATCGCAAGTTCGATCTGCCTGTCCAAGATGGGCAGATCGTACAAGCTTTTAATTAGCTTACAAAAGTCTTGCGATGGTTGTAAAGTGTATGGGCACCTTTCTGGAGGCACCTCTCCCATGTACAGTGCAAGATAGTTTTTTTATTTTATTTTTTTTTAACTCTGCACTGATCACCTCATTCTGCAAGATTTCATTGATTCATGCATCAATCTGTTTATGCCTCCTACTTACATAGCAGATTTAATCAGTGGGCCTGCCCAGAAAGCACAGAGGAAGAAGCCGGCCACCAATGACTGATTTTTTTTAAAATTGGCAGAGTGGGTTTCCTTTTACGGGTGTTGCGGACAATGGGATGTGATAAAGAAGAGAGGTGATTTAGAAGTCTATTTATGTATTTTACAGAATTTAGATCATTGATGGTGGAAGTTTTAGTATGGGGGTGGGAATCCAGTTAATGAGGACCTGTCACCTTGCTTATTGGGGGTAAAATAAAGGCCTCTTTGAAAGCCACCCCTTGACCACCTTTTAATCTCCTTAATAGCGCTTCCCTTAAACTCCTTCTGTTGCAGCCAACACAAATAATACAAATGATTTGTACTATAGAATAATGTCAAGGGACGAATTGCACCTTTTTTTAAAGTCTATGTCCAGCCAAAATGTCTTTCTTTGTCATTTATTAGGGACATTTTTATACTGCCACCTTCAGGAGGTTTTGATGCTGGCAAAAAAAAAAACTTAAAGTGACATTAAAGGTGTCTTGCTTAGCAGTAATGTCTGTTCATATGCATAGGACACTATGGCTGTAACCTCTCATAGGAGATTTAAATCTGTCTCCCATACAGAGTGTAGTTCATGTAGCCATAAAGCTTTTGTTTAAGGTATACCTCCACCTTTTCCAGGGGATTTTTGTTTTCTTACTATGTTGAGTCTCTTGGACTTTTCTTCTATCTATTTGAATGCTCGGAGTTCATTCTGTAGCTTCTATACTACTTCCTGCAACCAGATACTTGGTTCTCAAAATGCCTATTCCTGCCGGTTCCTATTACTTTGAAGCTTTTCCTTTTTTTAATGCTTGCAATCTCCCCCCCCCCCAAAAAAAAAAAGTCAATGTCATAGATACTAACCTTTTATGTGTTTTAAATATTATCCCCTTTATGCTCTTTGATTATTAATGGTATTCTCTCATTTTTCTCCTTTTGAGGCTGTGTTATTTCATTCTTCCCTCCATTTTATTCTCCCCTCGATACTATGCTGTTTCTCATAGTGCACAATTAGGATTACCATCTAGAAAGGACTGTTCCTTATTTTGCTATGTTTAGTTCTGCTGCTTTGCATCAGTTAATTTGCCAAGCCATACTGGAGTATCTGTCTGGGTCAGTCTTTAAACAGATTCCCTCTGCACTTAGTAGTAAGTGCAAAATCCTTTTTACAAATGTAATTATTTACTCCTTCTGCCCCTCAATGATGTCTGCTTTTTAACACTAGACAGCATGATGGTCTTCATTGTGTGCACACCATTTCCAAGGAGGACTCAAACCCGTCACTGAATCCCTTTATCTGTTATATTCCCTTATAAAGGCTCTGTTCAAGAATTCGACCTTCTTTCCCTACACACAGGGAGATTTTCCTTGTGTGTTACTCCTGTCCTTCCCTGGAAAATCAACAAACTCAGCAACTCTGTTGCATGACAACAGTTTGTGGAAATATTGTCAGTGGATCCTTATGGCATATATTGTGATTGAGAAAAACTCCCCTCTTTTTACATTATATGAATTCTTATATAAAATCAGGCACAATGTATTGCGACTATCACAACTATCTCCAACAGCCACATGAACACTTGAGTAGCACAGGGAAAGGCTAGAATTGCTATCAGATTTTTAATTTTGTTTTCTGTTTTTGTCCCTCTTCCAGATTTTCCCTCACTTCCTGCCTTGTGAAAATGTTGTTAGCAGGACAGGAAGTGAATGTAAATCTCTCTAGTGGAGCCACAGATAGCTGTAAAACACAACAGAAATTCTAATCCTTTCCCACTCCATGCAAAAACTAGAAATAAAGTATTTTGGTTTGGCTTACACTTTAAGAGCAGCTTATCTGGAATCATAAAGCATAATAAACTCTTTAACCTCTAATGTACTGTAGATATGTGGACTGGATTGTGATTAAACATTTAACTTCCCTGTATATAACTATTGAATTTCTTCCCTCAGGTGACACCTGTAACATTAAATCACCAGCCTTCATTAAGGACAACTTCTGGTTTGTTCATGGTATGTTATTCTAATGCTAGCCTTGGTTGTTATTTTTTAATATTGAAGGAGAACAATGAGGTGAGTGCTTTTCACTCAGCCTCATAATCTGAGCCGACCTGTGACAATTAAACTGTCACAGGTCGGCTCAGTAGATCGGGAGGGGAGCGAACACATACCAGCGCGTGCTCGCTCACTTCTCGATCCTGTCACTGCAGAGAGCCGTGACAGGGGAGTGACTGGATTCTCCCCTCCCCTGTCCGATCTTCTAGCGCTAACTGGCGGAACGGGGGGGGGGGGTTGAGCGGTTACAGCTGGATAGGCAGAGCCAGCTGTCACTCACGCAGCTGGGCGGATCTCGACATAATTGTCGGGATCTGTTTCAGCTGAGGCGTCTCAGTATACCACGAGCTTTGGGTAACGGGAGGATGCTAGTTTGTGTCCTCCCATTACCCTTCGGAGAACTATGGGGAAAAGCACTAACCCCATAGTTCTCTATTTACCTATTTAGCCCCCTGGTTGCAGTGCACAGTGAGCTTTACTTCAGGAGCTTAGCTGTTCTAAATTGGACACACTTTTGCTAGTATCTTTAAAAATATATACAAATGCATTTAAATGTTACTACTACTAACAATTACATCTTCAAATTGTTTAAGTTTAGTGACGTAACCCTGGTAATTGTTTTAACTAGTATACATATTTTTTTTTCTTCTTTCCCTGTAGGATTTTTTCATAAGTATGTCTGAGACACTGAAATATAATGATGACGACCATAAAACGGTATTTTTAAAGACCCTTAATGAGCAAAGACTCGAAGGTGAATTTTGTGATATTGCTATTGTGGTTGAAGACGTAAAATTCAGGGCACACAGGTGTGTACTTGCTGCTTGCAGTACATACTTCAAAAAACTTTTCAAGAAGCTGGAAGTTGATAGCTCCTCTGTCATAGAAATTGATTTCCTGAGGTCTGACATATTTGAAGAGGTCCTTAACTATATGTACACTGCTAAAATTGCAGTAAAAAAGGAAGATGTGAATCTGATGATGTCCTCAGGCCAAATACTAGGTATAAGATTTTTGGATAAGTTATGCTCTCAAAAACGTGATGTTTCCACCTCAGATGAAAACCCTTCTTCTCCAAAAAATAAATATGCTTATGAAACAAGCTTAAAGATAAGTCGTCCAGTTGGTGAGGCCAATGACAATCAAGATGATGAAGTTGAAGAGATTGGAGATCATGAGGATAGCCCTTCAGATGACACAGTTGAAGGAACACCTCAGAGCCATGCAGAGGAAAAGTCACCCACCTCTACTCTTAGAGTTCAAGAGGCCATTCTAAAAGAATTGGGAAGTGAAGAAGTACGAAAAGTCAATTGTTATGGTCAGGAAGTTGAGACAATGGAGACAACTGAACCGAAGGATTTGGGGTCACAGACACCTCAAGCTCTAACTTATAATGACAGCATTAATGAAGTAAAAGACGAGCAAGCACAGGCATGGACAACGACGGGCGATATGAAATTTGAGTATTTGCTTTATGGTCATAGGGAGCAGTTTGCATGTCAAGCTTGCGGGAAGACTTTTACAGATGAAGCGCGACTGAGAAAACATGAAAAGCTGCACACAGCTGACAGACCCTTTGTGTGTGAAATGTGTGCCAAGGCTTTTACAACACAAGCACACCTAAAGGAACATTTGAAAATCCATACAGGGTACAAGCCTTATAGTTGTGAAGTGTGTGCCAAGTCTTTTATCCGTGCCCCCGATCTCAAAAAGCATGAGCGAGTACACAGTAATGAGAGGCCATTTGCATGCCACCATTGTGATAAAGCATTTAAACACAAATCCCACCTTAAAGACCATGAGAGACGGCACAGGGGGGAGAAACCATTTATTTGTGCTTCATGCCCAAAAGCATTTGCCAAGGCTTCAGATCTAAAGCGTCATGAGAACAATATGCATAGCGAACAGCGTAAGCAAGTGACAAGTAATGCCATTCAGAGTGAAACCGAGCAATTACAGGCAGCGGCTATGGCAGCTGAAGCAGAACAACAGCTTGAAACTATTGCTTGCAGTTAAACATTTATAAAATGCAGTTTAACATTTTCTTGGTAACAAGCAGTGGTATACTATGAAAGCAAAGGTGTCGTCGATAGCAGCCAATCAGATTTTTGTATTTCCATGTTCAGATCTGTAAATGGCTGATACCCAAAACTTTGCCCTGGCAAAGCTCCTATTAAA
>NW_017306275.1:2198911-2226033 GCF_000935625.1 Nanorana parkeri | reverse complement strand
AAAACTTCTATTAAAAAAAAAAAAAAAAAAGCAAAGACATTGATAAAACTTCTGCATCCAAGATCTCTACTGACCTTATTACTTGTAATGTGCTATCGGCGTCTTACCAGATTAAAAAAGAGCTGCACAAAATACACTGACTGCACTTTTTTTTGTGTGGCTTATTGGCAAAAGTCGCCGGGAGTATGTTTAAACAGCCCCGATGCTGGCGACGTACACTGTACGTAGTCAGTCACGAAGGGTTTAATGTAGCAGCAAAGTGGCCCTTGTATGCACAGCTCATGTGCTGGGTAGGGGAAATAAACTGGTTTGTTGAAAGCACTTTTTTTTTTTTTTATTTAAGTGTAGGATTGCCCCCTTTTTAAGGAAAACATGGCAGAGAAAAGCTGCAGCCATACTGAATATGCTCATTCCTTCTGGAATCTGGTTGCTATAGCACCATTACTTTTATAGAGTACCCCTTTGTGTGTTATTTTTATGTCTTAGTCATGTCTGTTATGCATTTAAGTAATACTTTCACTCAGTGGGAGACATTTTAGATAACTGCAAATGTAAATATTGTGAAGTTTAGTAAGTTCTTAAATTGGTATTTGTTTGAATGAAATGAAGGCTCTGTATTAACCCCGTTGTTTACATTAAGGAGGACAAAGACAAATCTGAATATAAATACAGTGAGTCAATATTAATGAAGCAATAAATACATAAATGTAGTAGTGTGGTTTCCTTTTCTTAAAGTGCCAATCTGCATTTATAGCAAAATGTCACCGTGATCTATAAAAAAGGCCCAAAACTATTAAACAAGCAGCATTTGCTGTTTTTTATTTGCTTTATTCCTTTTTTTTATTCAAGCATGTTAGGAAGGTAATTCAAGGTTCTATACTTCTGATCGTACTCAGGCATGCTCACAGAAGTCTCTCTATTGATTATTGATATTCAATAGTGTATTAAAAGGTTCTGGCAGAAAGAACTTGCAGTGATACAGCAAGAAATGGAGAGAGGCATCTAAAGTGTGAGTGGTTCAGTATAGAATGTTTATGTCAAGTTCTCCTATGTAGGAAGGAAAATACTGAAAACCGTATTGTGTCCTCTTGAAAAAATGATTAAATGCAACAGAAGTTTTTGTTTTTTTCATTTGTATGTGAGGATTTTTGAGATATTAAAGTGCATATCTTACATCTCTAGTGTGATTCCATTCTGTTTTTTCTTTGCTTGGTTTTAATAAACTGACTGAGCTCTTTAATGAGAGAAACCTAGATATGGCATTGCTCACTTGAAATTGCTAGTTTACTGGCTGTCTGTCATTTCTAGAAATTGAGTTCATGACTCCTGAAAGAGGATCATGAAGACAGCCTGGCAATCGGTATTTTCAGAGGTCACCAATAGCAGTCTACATATTTCCTTAGTGTACATGTTTACTTATTTTAAAAGTATTGTGCTGTATTCTCAGAGTCGCTTCTGTTTGTTGGAGCTAAACTGAGGGTGTTTTACTACTTTTAGAAATGATGCATCAAAACTACTGATATTTAGGTGTACTAAGTATATTCTCCAAATATGTATCAAGTGAATGAACTGCGCATCAATCACCTATTGCAGGGGTAGCCAAACTCCGGCCCTCCAACTGTGGTGGAACTACAAGTCCCATGAGGCATTGCAAGATTCTCACAGCCACAGACATGACTCCCGGAGAGAGATGCATCATGGGATTTGCAGTTTCACCACAGCTGGAGGGCCGGAGTTTGGCTACCCCTGACCTATAGCATCAAGTGTGCTGTGCTGAAAGGTATTAACCCTTAGAGTATGTATCAAGTGCTAACAACTATTAACCCTTAAGGTGCCCACACACCTTGCGATAATCGTACGATAATCGAGGGAAATCCCGCGATCGTACGATTATCATAAGGTGTGTGGAAGCCGTGCGACCTCTACTACTGTAAGGTCGCACAACTTTTATCTTAAGAACATGTTCGAAAACCCACAGAGAATCGTACGATTCTCGGCGCGTGTGTAGCATGTTCGTAAGATAAAAGCCGGACAGGCCGGTGTGCGCAAGCGCACTCTGCCCGTTCGGCATTGCGGTCACCGGAAGCTCCCCCCCCAAACGGGGCGGGCTTGCGATCATCGCAAGTACGATCTGCCTGTCCAGGATAGGCAGATCGTACGTTTTTTTTAAAGTACATTACAACCATCGCAAGACATTTGTCAAACTTTTGTCTTGCGATGGTTGTAAGGTACCTAAAAAAACGTACCAGCTGCGGAGGTCTCAGTATACCGTGAGCTGTAGAGCTGCAACACACTGGACATAGAAATAAAAATATAAGCACACTCACAAGAATGCAAGCCCACCCCAGCCCCTGCTTGCCTGCTCTGTCTCCATGCAGCCTTCTCAGCTCCAGCCCTGCTAAGATGGCCACTAGATGTCGCTGCAGCGGCCAGGGAGTGTGTACAGCGGCACTTTTATATTCACAGCCGTTGCTGTCCTCCTGCTGACTGACACTGCTGTGCAAGTAGGAGGCTGAAGAGGCTCTCACCCAGCGCAGCAGAAATGGACGCGGCGACCCACTCAACAATGGGTCGCGACCCACAGGTTGAGAACCGCTGCTCTAAGGGTTAATAGCTTTTAGCACACTTGATGTTATAGGTAGTTCATGCGCAGTGCATTCACTTGATATCTAAGAGTTAATATCTTTTAGCACAGCTGCACATTCCACACGGGGAGGCTTGTTATCCTAAAGCACAGATCCTTATTGGATTCATATTCTCCAAATATACCTAACATGGGATTTTCTTTATATCCATTTATGGTTGCAGAACTAATCTGATCCTAATTCTGTTTACCAAATATGTAACTACTGCTGCTAGTTAAAGTATAACTAAAAGCTCCTCCTGATAGTCTGAACTAGTCTCAAATTCAGTTACTATGGGATGCACAAGCCTCATAAAATGAATACAAACTTATTTCTCTTTCCTGATTGAGCCAAATCCTCTTTCAATTGTGTCATGTGCTCCCCCTCCTAGATACTGCAGCTCACAGTAAAGGTGCCCACACACCTGCCGATCATCATACGATCATCGTGGGTGATCCCGCGATCGTACCATAATCCGCAGGTGTATGGGCAGCGTGCGACCTCTTCTACTGTAAAGTTGCACAACATTAGTCTTCCGAGCACGCTTGAAAACCTGCCGAAAGAGGTGCCTGGACCAGAGTGACATCATATTTGGGCTCCCAGTACACCACTACAGGGAAATCAAGGGAGCAGCACAAGCAACGTACATATGGATGGAGCTCCATCACGGCACAGCAGCCCACACCGGACCCCAGGCTGAGGATCCACTCCAGTTCTCTTAAGGTAGGGAGTCTGGATGGATCTTTAAAAAAAAAAAAAAAAATTTCAATGGTGTGTGTGTGTGAGAATGTCTGAGTGTGCTAGATTGTGTATGTATGTCAGTGTTTTTGAGGGCCCGTTTACATTAGTACAGTGTGGTAAACTCAACCACGCAATCGCACCGACCATGCATTGAGTTCGTACGCCCGAACCAGAACACGAACCACTGCTCTGAATCATTATCAATACATTGCAGTACTGGGAGTGATCACTAGGTGGCGCTTGTTCACAGGATAACAACTTTCATTTCACAAACGATCGATCAAACCCCCGTTTTCAGAAAAACACAGAAACTTTCAGAAACTCATTCCTAGGATCATCCAGCAAATTTCAGCCTCTTCCTGTGCCTTTCCTTGCTCCAGAGCCCTCTCCTAGAAGGTGGCAGATCGGCAGAACAGTGAGAATACAGAGGAATTTTTTTTTTTTGCTGGTTAGCTGAGTTCCAGATAAGTGGGAGTTTACTGTATTGCTAAAGGAAACTACATGTATACACTTGAAAAGTAATCAATTAAGCTGTTTCCTGGCTGGTGTTTCACTGTGTGTCTCTCATATTTTTTTTTTTACAAACTTTAAGCCCATGACCTAGAATCTTAAAGGAGAACTAGGAGATGAGTGATTTCCACTCACCTCATAGTTCTAAGCCGACCTGTGACAATGAGACTGTCACAGGTCGGCTCAGTAGATCGGGAGGTGAGCGAACACATACCGGGTTCCTCACCTCTCGATCCTGTCACGGCTCTCTGCCATGACAGGGGGAGGGCTGGATTCCCCTCTCCCCGCTCCGATCTGCCAGCGCTGACTGGCGGAACGGCCGGGGGAGGGGGCGGGTACAGCTGGCTCTGCCTCTAGATAGGCAGAGCCAGCTGTCACTCACGCAGCTGGGCGGATCCCGTCATCTACGTCGGGATCCGCTCCAGGTGCGGCGTCTCAGTATACCGCGAGCTGTAGCTCGCGGTATACTGAGCTTAGGGTAACGGGAGGACGCTAGTTTGTGTCCTCCCGTTACCCTAAGGAGAACTATGGGGAAAAACACTGACCCCATAGTTCTCCTTTAATGGGCAACTCTGTTACAGACAAACCAATTATTTGGCTCAGCTCCTTGGGGGTCCTTGCTTAGTTTTGGAGAAAAAAAAGGATGCCCAGCAGTCTGACCATTTGCTCAGGTCATAGGTTCTATTGTCCTGCAGCCCTTGGCTTTGCTATGATGGACTTCAAGAATTAAGAGTGAATCTGTCAGGATATAAATACAGCAGTTCCTAAATATGAAACATTGTTTAAGGTGTAAAACTCAGCTTTCATAGGGTATGCTTTGTGTGATATAAATATATAGCCCTATCTGTCCTCTAAAAAACAACATATAATATGTGTGGGTGCACTTTGTAAGAAAGTATATTACTGACATGGAAGAATCACACAGCAAAAATGTCAAAGTGCATCAGTCATTTCCAAAAAGAAACGAAAAACAAGCTCAGTCATGAAGGGGTTAAAGTGAGGGTTTTAGAAGATTACGTTGTAGGTTGTTGGCTTTGCTTAATGGGTCAAGTCATGCTGCAATGCCTGTGTCTATATATATTTTTTTTATTTTTTATACGCCTTGAATGCACATACATCCACTATAAAATGTACAGTACCTGATCCTTTTTTTTTCCCAAACACACTGCAACACAAGGCATGTGCTTTTTTTTAATACATTTGTTGTGCTACAAATGCGGTGGTTGTTTGTGCCTTTGAATAATAAGAGACAGACCTTGCCTGCAAAATCAAATATGAATAAATACTATATTAAATATTTGTCAAATAAGAATTTTTTTTCAAATACTGAAAATATATCTAAAGTATCATGTTCTAAATTTGCAAACTTTCAAAAAAGATATAAATTATCACTAACAAAAGCCCGTATTGGTTTCCCTTTACAGATGAATTGTTACGTTTCAGGTAGGGAGAAAGTTAGGAAAAAATAGCTGCCATTTGGTATAACGTGCTGGCCTGCAGCAGCTCTCAATCACCTCTGCTACAGACATTGTGAATGGGTTTCAGGTAGTGTTGGAGCTTACCTGCTTCTTCCCGCCTCTCACGTTTCTTTTTGCCAATCACTAGGCTGGCCTGCATCCTTGGCCAATATGGATTGAATTGTATGCGAGACAGGCAAGCTCCATCACTACCAGCAAGTGCTGAAGCTTTGTCAGTTCAAAGCAGCCATGGCAGAGGGGAATGAGAGCAGCTGCACATATGTGGTACCTTCCTATTTATCCTTTGTGGAAAAAAAAATGCCAGTCCTGTGGTTATGCAGCCAGTTCTAACATTGTCTATTCCTTTAGGAATGGGGATGTACTGTATTTTTCCTTGTATAAGACTATACTTTTTCTTAAAAATATTTGCCTAAAAATGGAGGGGCGTCTTATACACGGGGGCCGAGAGGAGAACCGCGGTTGCAAAACTGCCAATACCTCTGCAAACTAGCCTCACGAGTGAAACTTCCGATTGCAGAGACAAGCTAACAGGTTTCCTCCAATCATGAGCCTTATGTACCCAACGTCAGCTGATGCTGTGGAGAGCGTGTAGCCAATGCCCAGATGCAACAGGGAGCTCATAAAAATGTCAGAAAACAAAAAAAATACCGGTACCAGTAAGCGGATGTCTTACTCTGCAAAATTTTACCTGGATGTAATCAGTTGTGCAAAAGAGTATGGAAAATATTGATTTCTGAATTTTGGGTAAGAAAAGTGGGGCGTGTCCTATACTTGGGGGCGT
Source organism: Nanorana parkeri (assembly GCF_000935625.1). Classification (NCBI taxonomy): domain Eukaryota; kingdom Metazoa; phylum Chordata; class Amphibia; order Anura; family Dicroglossidae; genus Nanorana; species Nanorana parkeri. Next base: position 2,219,899 of record NW_017306275.1, on the reverse strand, counting down.
CCTATAGACGGAAAAATACGGTATTTCCTAGGTACACACTTACACCATCTACTGGCTTAAATAGAGAAATACAGTGTATTACTTTTATCTCACTTTAAAGGTGACAAAAAAGAGCAATGACACAGATTTTAAACAAAATACCCGATACCTCAATATTTGACCATGCGCCCCCACCGGCAACCACCATAGACACAAAAAGCATGTTGTAATAAGGTTTTATTTACAATAGATTAATCAGTAATACTAGCAATAGGGAAATTCAGTCATGCAGAATATCTGTCTGAGACTATAAAATATATTTTAGTTAATTAGTCTGTACCTGTACATGGTAGGGATGCACCGATACTAGTATCGGTATCGGTGCTGATACCGAGTATTTGGGCAAATGCTCGTACTCGCCCAAATGCTCCGATACCTTTCCCGATACTAGAACTTCCAGTCAGAGGGGGATTTCCTCTGACCGGCAGTGCCGCGAGGAAAGATTGAGACAGGAAGCTGGCTCCATGCTGTTTGTCTGGCTCCATGCTGATTGGCCGGGAAGCCAGCTTCTTAGCCAATCAGTGTCGAGCCGGGCAAACAAATCTGGTATTATAGCGACACAACCCCCACCCTGCAGGCACCTAATTCCACTCACATAGATCCTTAGCATTCTTTAACTTACCAGTCCCTCGGGCCAGATCTGCTGTCTCCTGTGTGCACAGCGCTCATGTGATCGGTGCTCAGCCTGCTACTGCGCAAGCACAGGATTTCTGAATGAGAGCGCTGGGCAGTCTGCGAATGCGCAGTAGCAGGCTGAGGGCCGATCACGTGGGGGCGCTGTACACACAGGAGACGTGGGCAGATTCGGGAGAGCTGGGCGAGGGACTGGCACGTTAAAGAATGCTAAGGATCTATGTGAGGGGAATTAGGTGCCTGCAGGGTGGGTGTCGTGTCACCGTAATGTCAGATCTGTTTGGCTGGCTTCTATGCCGATTGGCTCGGAAGGCGGCTTCCCGGACAATCAGCATTCCGTCGGCCAAACAGAACGTAGTCGGCTTCCCAGGCAATCAAGAAGCCTTCCTGGCTTCCTGATTGCCCGGGAAGACGGCTCAATGCTACCGGAAGTACCGGTATTGACGAGTACCGAAATATAAGTATCGGTACTCGATACCGAAAAACCTGTGTCTGTGCATCCCTAGTACATGGTATTATAAGTTATGAAAGGCAAAATAACTACAGAGTGACTTGCCTATCTTATCTCACTGATTTATATGTATTAGACAGATCTCCCAGAATACATCACCACTTATTTTAGTGGCAAATCATCTACCAGGACATACCATTCAGCAATGATGTAATTATTTATGTGAAAGCTCTCTTTTAACTAGTTCAATGGTGTGGAGTTATGTGCTGGCATTTCACTGAACAATTATTTTTAGGTCTCATGCAGCTGCAGAATTACTATGGTATAAGAAGGGAATTTTCAACAATATGGTGCAGGTAAAGCATATAACAAATTGGAGGTGAATAAAGTAGTCTTTCTCAGACAGCAGAAGTGTTTTGCTGACTGAGGTCATGGCTGCATAAAAGCCAGCAGGCACACCCCTGTCTCTGGGTGGAAAGTAGTTGGCAGATTCTGTGAACCCAAATTAAATGGAAATTCAAATTACAAGTACGTATTTTTTGGGGGGGCATCCAGCCTTGGACCTTTTCCATCTTCAGTCAGGCTGACACTTCAGATGCCACTGGTCTCTACCAAGTAGATACACTTTCTGGCATTCAGAGCATGCAGCTCTCCTTGGCATGCCTGAGTGACCATGTTTGCTATTTACGTTTTATCTACTCTTCCCCCAATTAGCGGGCAGCTTTTGCTTACTTCTCCCTATTAACTGTTCCTTAATCTGCTTCCAATCGAGCAGTGATTTGGGGTGCACTCTACCTAGGCAGTCCTTGTTTGTTTGAATACCCTCCCAATCAGAAGGTAAGTTTGGAGTATTGCACCCTGGTTGCCATCTGATTGTCCTGTTCATAGAACTTTAGATAAGTCAGAGAGCCCCTAGGTGGCAAACAGTCCTTAATATCCAAATGCAGTACATCCTTCTCCACTTTGGGATAATTTCACTCAATTTCATGGAAAAGAAAAAAAGGTCCATAAAAATATGAAAAAAGGAAAACCATATCATTGTTCATGGTTTGCATATGCATTGACCTTGTGTATGTAATCGTTCTTGAAAAAAATGATCCCTATATAAAATTTACTGTGCAATGTTTTATTTTTTAATATAACTTACATTTAAACCTGTAAACGCCTCTGCCAACTGTGGGAATTTGCCAAGTTAGCATGTAACACCTTATCTATGTATACAAGACAGACTACTCTAAACATCTTTTGATACCACACCCTTGCCTAACACAAATTTAGCCATATGCCATGGTTTGTGACAAACAAGCCTGAACACTGTCTTTCACGTGTGCTGTAAATATGTTTCTGACTAGGTGCCAGGTGTTTGGCTGCCTGCCTTAGGGGTCTATTCACTAAGCTGCCGTAGACAGCCGAGTTCAATAGCAAACTAGCTATTGCACCCGCCCTCTGCTGCTGTCAATCACTGGTGGGGACCTGATGATGAACTGCAGGTCCCCTCTGCTGATTGGCAGCAGCAGTGGGCGGGTGCAATAGCTATTGTGCTATTGGCTATTTCAATTTGCAATAGCCAATAGATATCTAGCAATGCATTCCAACAGTGAACATTTTTTTTTTATTCTGAAGGCAGCCAACGGCTCCATGTCAAAATAAAAAAAAAAAAAAAAAAGCAGGGAAAGGTTTACTCAGCTCGATCGAGCAGAGCAAAACTTTCCTTTAGAAAGTGTTTCTATCCCGGACGGACGGGAGCTGCTATCTAATAGCGGGAGACTCCCGGAGCCCCCTGGAGAGTTGGGCTGTCTGGAGATCAGTGTCCCTGGTTAGCAGGTAACCAGGAACGCTGATCTCTCTGCAAGTGGCCAGAGCCAGCCGTAAGATCATGGCTAGTCCCGCCCAGCTGTCAGAAGCAGGCTGTCGGCCGGCCCCTCGGCTAGCTTCGGCTTTCACCTCGGCTCAGACGAGCCGAGGCATATGCCTTTGGCTCGACTGAGCCGCTCAGCCCACTTCGGGAGCTGTACGGGCTATAGTGAATAGCCCGTACAGCAGCCCTTCGGTTCTACTGAACCGAAGGTGTCCTGGGGCCAAAGCTAGCCGAAGGATCAGCTGAAGCTACGGCTAGATACTTCGGCAGCTTCGTGAATAGACCAGTTAGTCTTCTCTCTCTAAAATAACTTTTTAAAGAATGTGGCCAATGGCCATCCTTTGCTTCTGTTTACAATTCTGTAAAAATAAGTTTCCAATCCTGCCCTGTCATTCTCTACTTTTCTTCAGCTGCATGTAGAAAACTCCCAAGTTGCAAAGTTGCTGCAGACATTTTTCATTTATATGTTATAAAATAGCTACCAGATGTAACTGCACAGTTCAACTGCCTAACTTTTTTCTTACAGCTAATTGTATTAACATGCAGGTTTGTATCACCTGAGTGTGCATGTTTACTGCTTGAGCAAATGCCTGCGGGATCAGAATTTGGAGGGACCAGGAATCAGATAGGAGCAGCTACCACGGTTGGTTGGCTTTTCTCCCACTTTATGATCAAACAATGGTGTCTGCAAGTCTGCTAAAGTTGCAGGATTCCCAAAGACAAACAGGGTTATTCACAGAATGGTTAAGAGTTTGGAGAAGGCAGGAGAAGTGAACAATCTAGGACAACATAGCTGAGCTGGAAAGTGAGGTGAATTGGAGAATCTTTCTAAATCAGCTATTTTGGCCCAGATTGTTCAATTGCCCTGCCTTCTCCAAACACTACACCCTTTAGTGAATAACCCTGAAAGTAGTCATTGTCTGTAGATCACAAATTGGTGTGGATTTTCTTTGTCACCATTGGTAAATGCTTTTGTTGCATTCTGCATTAGATCTACCAACAGTTATGTAGCACACCTGATTGGTCATACATTGAATGGATTGTCTATATAGACACTCATATTTCTTAGTTTTGTTAAATCTGTAGGGATTTTGAAACAGAATTGTAATAGGTATAACCTGTTGGAAATACAACAGCTAATGCTAATGTAATATTGTCTTTTGAGCACTAGATGGTGCTGTAGTGCAAGTCTAGTCTATGCTAGTTTTTCTATATGCATGTTCATCTATGATCTCTGTATGTTTCCTCTCTACTATGCTGTATTTCTGTATGCTGGTATAATGTCTTTCTAAGCAAGTAAAATGTAATTCCTCAGGATCTCAGTGCTTCATCTAAAAACATAACCAACATAACCGACTTTATACTAATGTTAAGTCAAAGCCATTAGCCATGAAATCCTAATGCAATTCTATGGCCACCTTGGTTTTCTAATGTAGTAGAGCTTTATATGTTACTGAAGCATGTATTGCCTGCAGACAGAGGAATCTGAATATGACTGCACAATGTTAATATGACGCCTATTAATGTTGCTTGTATAACAGAATGCTGAGGAAATATCAATACGGTGATAACTAGGGTGGAGATGATTAATAAAATTATCGGACTAATTTTAGACGACCTCAAAATCAAAGTAGGCCCAGCATCATTGAGGGTAAAAAGAGACAAAATCAAGCCAAAAATTCTGAAAATAAGTAAACTGTACCTATTTTAAAGATAAATAATTATGTTAAAATTATTTTAATGGTCAATATTCTTTGATTTCTACCCAACATTTGGGTCACTGTTATTACTGGTGGGCCCTACATACTCTTATCCTGTTTTATTTTTATTTTGCCTACAGTATATTGGCAAGCTCAACACAAAAAAAGGTTATCATGCCTTTTGCGCTCTATAGTAATCTTTACGGTAAACACAGAAAAGGATTGCTTCCCTTTTAGAGAAAACAGCAATTTACAAGTTACAACAGCCACATCTAAATAGATTCTCTTTTTTTAAGTAGAACTTCAGCTTTTTAACACAAGCCTGGAATTTTTAGAATTGCCCCGCCACAGCATTATGTTTGGCAAATCTGCTAGGAAGTAGCATAAAAAAAGTTCATTGAGAACCAGTATGTGACTACAATGTAATAATGAAAATCCAGGACTCTGTGAAGCTTGGCTTCATTTGAAACTTTATTATATCCACATTAATTTAATCTAGTCACTTGCAAATAATTGTCAGTGTTCTGGGAAGTCTGAGAATAATGGATATAGATAAGTGAAGAAAGCAAAATAAACCGTGACAACAATTAGCAAAAATTGTACTTAAAACTTACTCACTGCCTCAAAAATTACAGGTTTAAAAAAAAAATTGGGGGGTTAATGGTTTAACTGCATTGTAGGGCTTGTTATGTATGTTGAACAAGATACTTGCTAAGGCTTCTTTTTAAATTCTCACCATTTTGTACCCATTCTGGACTTAGAAATGTGTCTAGAAAAGGTTGAAGAAACTAGAAAACATATCCAATGTTTAAACTGAGAAAATGGACCATTTTAAGAAAAATAAATAAATAAGATAACTTCGAAATTGATGGCAGCAACACTTCTCAAAAAAGTTGGAACAGGGCAACAAAAACTATAAAAAAAACAAAATCTCTGATGGTATATAGGCGCATTAGTGCGTATGGAATGGAACTTGCACATCTGGAAGGCACCATCAGTGCTGAAAGAAACAGTATATCCCGGTTTTAGAGCAGCATATGCTCCCATCCGGATGACATATTTTTCAGGGAAGTTTTTGCATATTTCAGCAGGGCAATGCTAAACCACATACTGCATCTATGACAACAGCATGGGTTCATAGTGAAAGAGTCCGGGTGCTAAACTGGCCTGCCTGCAGTCCAGAACTTTCACCAATTGAAAATACTGTATTTGGCACATCTTGAAACGAAAAATACAACAAAGAAGACCCAGAACTGTTGAGCAGTTAGAATCCTAGATCAGGCAAGAATGCGACAACATTCCTCTACCAAAACTCCAGCAGCTGATGTCCTCATTTACAGAGTGTTAAAAGAAGAGGGGATGCTACACTATGGTAGACGTGGCCCTGGCTACTGTCAGTTGCGGGCAAAACTCACCGTGTCTCTAATATGTCTTCTCCCTCTTCCAAAAACAAAAGTAAAAGCAAAATACATTTTACAGCTTTAATAGGAGTATCTGTGAGCACTTAAATATATCACTTTTCCACATAGTTCCCATGCAAGATGATGCACTTGTTGTATCATTCAACTAACCTCTGGTTTCCTGCAGAAAAGAAGCTTTTCAGCTGCTGCTGAAGCCAGGTGTGCACTGCTTCTTTTACTTCATCATCTGAGGTGCACCTCCTTTCTTTTTGCCTCCTTTCTTTTGTAGTCGTGTACCTATGTCTCATTGCCGGTGACAATTCTCTCCAGTATACAACGATCTTCTTTAGGAAATATGTGTAGCTGCGCTTCTACCCGAGACTGCAAATCTAACACTAGACTAGCAAGGGTATATATTTAATGTGCAATATTAAAGTGCAAGATAATGTGCCAAATTTTTACAAATGTGAAAAGAACATGAAAATATATATGCAAACAATGTCAATTACAATAAAAATTAAAATTAAACAGTAGAAAAAAAGTCCATATCCCTCGCTCATGGACATAAATAATCTTTTTTTTCCTTTTAAAATAGAAAAATAGATTGAGGACATAAAGTTCTCTATCTCTTTTTCTGTGTCCCCTGTTATCAATGAACAGGAATCCTCTATGAGTGTTCCTGTTCATTCATAACTTGAGAACATTGTGTGTTTACTAACACTACAACTATGAATGAATAGGAGGGGATTTAGATCACTCCCATTCATTCATAATTGAGGATATAGTAAACATACCATGTCCTCAATTATGTACAAACACTCAGCGATTACTGATCGCTGAGTGTGTGTACCTTGCTCTCCTCTCTGACACGCTGTCACAGGAGGCTGAGCAAGCGGTGCGGGGGAGAAGAGCTCAGCCTCCTGTAACCGTGCTGGCTGTCTCCGCCCCCGCACCGCTCTGCAGGACTGTGATAGGAGGCTGAGCGGTGTGGGAGGAGAGACGCCGGTCGCTCACAGCGCTCTACTCCCGCAGCGCTCGGCGTCTGTCACACTTTCTCTCCCCCCGCTGGGACACAGAGCAGCGTCTGAAGAGATGAGTCTTTAGTGATCGCCTAAAGGCAGTCAGAGTAGGAGATAGACGTACAGGTTGGGGTAAGGAGTTCCAAAGAATGGGAGAGACTCTAGGGAAGCACTGGAGGCGAGCATGGGAGGATCTAGAGAGCAGCAGGTCTTGGGAGGAGCGGAGAGGATGATTAGGGTGATACTTTGAGACAAGCTTGAGATGTACCCTGGTGCAGAGTTGTGGATGGCTTTGTAAGTGGTTATTACTTTTTTGAATGCCACCTAGGGCTGTATGAGTAGGAAGAGGGTTCTGAATAGGGTATCAAACTAGAGATGAATACAGGCAAAGGAGGCAAACTATTCCCTTGGCACTGGTTGCCAGCATTAAAGAATGACACAATTAATTTGTCTTTGATGAAATGTTGTTTTGTGAGAGATCTTCTCTAAAGCCTATAACTTCTATAATAGCTGCAATTTTTTTTAAGCAAAAACTTCAGTTAAATGTATTACAGGTTTTAAAGAATCTACAAATAGCTGCTAGTGTTTCCAAAAAAGACAGCTCATTGCAAATGATGAAACCCTTTAATAAGCAATAGAAATTTGATGACATGACCTGTGGTAGAGAACATGGTTATAGCAGATGTCTTGTCTCTTCACTGAAAATGAACACAAGAAACTCATTATCTGCTTCACTTGTATTGTCTACACATTGCTAAATTGGATTATTGCATAGTATATGGCTAAACGATTTTTTAACTACAAAATCTGTCTTCAAATTAATATCCAGCAAAAAGAATATTATATATTATATATATTTCAGAGCCATCAATTTTATTCTGTCACTTTTAAATTACTGCTCTTTGCTGGCGGAACATGGAATACATTAAACCCATGAAATATTAATGAAAGCTCATATCTTTCTTCTTTCCAAATGCAGAAAAGCTGGAATGTTCTCGAAAGATTTGGTCTTTTACTATGAAGTTAATTCGCTTTTTCTTCTGCTAAAGGTTTTATAGAACCTATGTCATTGGAACAGGAGTTCAGAACCACACATATAGCTTTAAAAACATCACATAGATACCAAGCCTACTATATACTTTATATATTACCCACGAAATCTATATTAAAAAATGGTTGGGTTGGGGTTACACTTGTTCTTAGAAAATATGAATTGGTTCTGTCTAGCTTCAATACATGTTGAGGTACTGGCCTGGGACCAGTGTACGTCAAGCCAAGTCAGAGAGAAGTCAGAACTCCTTGTTCATGATCATTTACTGAGAAAGTGCAGAATCTATTGGATTAGTTTAACAGTCAGACAACTGAAGGGCATCTTTCTATGGATTGTTAAAACAATGCTGCACTTAATTTTATTTTGGGGTGGGTCCTATACTGTTTAAGTCAACTATTTACACTTTAAAGTGTAGTTAAACCCCAAATTATAAAAAATTATATTAGAAAAACACCATTACATAGCAACATGGGCACTTTAAGACATTGCACAGAGCACTTTGAGCACAATCCCCTGATGAAGCCACGTCTATCGTGAGGAAATATGTTGGGGAGACACTAATGGGCACATTTTAAAACAACCATTTAGTGGTGGAAAGCCATGTAGAAAATGTTTTATTATAAATTGAAGTACATAGCCACGAATACCTGTAAGCTTGTTTGTTAATCCATGTTCCTTACACTTTCTCCTCTTCAGCACAGGATTTATTTATGTTCATTCGTAGCTTTGCATATGTGTTTGTGGTGGCTCCATTTGCTAGTGCTGAGTCTATGGAGCCACTGCTGGGACTACACTGCTGCGTCCAGGTGCTCTGTGCACTGGCACACATACAGGAAACACAGACAGCCTAGATATGAATGGAACCAGTGATCTAACCAAATTCACCACCCACCCTGTGTTTTTCTTGTACACTTCACTTGACAATAAATCCTTTAGTCATCGTTGAATTTTCTGTTGCCTTATCATGCATGTGCATTGACACTGTGCGCATGAGGAATGATAGGAGATGAAGTCCCTCCGGCGGCCATAGCAGGGTGCATGCTCCCCGACCAGAAGTTAGGTGTAGTTGCTGCAGCTGAAATATGGAGCTACATGACTCCAGAAGAGGTATTTCATACCTTTCAAAAAGATTTAATGGAAAAGTAATGGTATTATTAAAGGGTTTATATGCGTGTTTCTGCAGAACTTGTTTTGGAAAGTAGGGCTTAATACTCCTTTAGTTTTTTGTTTTTTTTTCTTGTTGATTCTTACATACTTGCTGACATTCTTCTAAATCTTATTGTTCTGCCTTCCCTAAAAGCGTGTGAGCAGTAATCAGCATATTAAGTAACATGGTACCATCAGCACCCCTCCACACATACAGTACAGCAGCCTGTGCACATATCTCACCAACAAGTAAAATATCTGTTTAGCAAACCTAAGAATATTGCAAGGGTTGCCTGTAACTTTATCTCAAGCTCTGTATAATGCAGGGAGAAACAGTTGCAGCAGCAAGGGTATAATGATCCTGGGAAAATCTGTCTATAGTAAGCACTACATGCCATTGATAGAGTTTTACAAAATCATAGCTGGTTATAGTTTGAAATTTAAAAGTAAATGTTAATAACATTATACAGTATTGCAAATTTGCAGTAGCAGTTATCAACTCTATATAATTGTCAACTAATCCGGAGTTTGCCTTTCAAATCCTAAAAAGAATATTTTTATTGTAAAATATTATGTACCAATCTAAAGTAGTTTTTTTTATATATACTTGCATAATAATTCCCCATTTAGGTATATATGGAAAATATTTTTGGCTCCACTTTATCCTAGGGTTACAGCTGTAGATTTGTTTGTACTTTGATAAAGTCATTCAAAAACTAACAAAGAGTATTTTGTTCCTTTCAGTGGGTATGCAGAGAATGTATAGAGCAATTCAACATAGGAGACTGTTATGAAAAGTTTAAGTTGCTGTGAAAAGCAGCATATATAATGTTTATTTCCATTCAGTAACATGAACAATTTGTCCTGCTGAAATCAGGGGGAGACTTAAGTATTGCATTATGCCAGTTGGCCGCTAAGCCGACAATAAATGTGATGTTTGTAAAGCTGAGATTTGAATATAATGTAAGGTGTTTGGAACTGTATGTTCTAACACTGGTAACCTAAATAAAGAAATGTTTTGTCCATAGGAAAAGGGACATCATAAACATGATTTTTGTATCTTCCTTTAAAGTGACATTAAAGGATAAAAACATTTTCCCTCCCCCCAATGTTAATGTCAGCACTTACCTTAAATGATGTCTCTTAATCCGATCTTCTTCTTCTTTCCTGATGTTTTCATCTGTCTCTCCAGCCGTGCGGCGGCTCTCCGATCCAGCGCTGACTCCTCTCTGCTTGCTGGCACTTCTGATCCCACGGTGTCTGAATGCGGGTGCAAGCGTCCATAGACTTACCTTACGTCTCTGCTCGTCTCCCGGCCAAGAATTCGAACTGCGCATGCGCCCGCCCTAAGATGCTTTGCGGCCGCCCGAACATTTTTGTTTTCTTGAGCGGGAGCGTGCAGCGAAAACAAGGTAAGTTTAAACCGCTGTTAAAAGCAGGGTTTTTTTTAAAAACTGTTTGCCTATATCTACTGCTGGTTAGCAGTAGATATAGGCAAAAAAACAGGAGGGATTAGAACCCCTTTAAGTTGTTTGTCTGCACAAAAAAAAATATATATATATATATACTGTATATATGATTGCATTACATCTCTGCAATATATGCACATTTTTCAGTGTTTTATACCTATGAAGATCCTTCAAGAAAAGAAAAATACCTATTGATCTGCCAGAAATGCCTTCGGCTCCTAAGTCCTGTTGTGGGCATTTTTGAGGACTGAGTGGTGTCAGCCGTGCCCAGTTGTCTTCTGGTATACAACTCAAACTCTTCCACTCTCTTCATCTCAGCAATATAGGCACTAAAGCTTGCCATACACAAATATAAATCTTTAGTTTAGCCTTCCGGCCAAATGAAAGATATGTAATACAATCTCCCCTGCTCCACTGTCAGAAGCTAATTGGCTGCAATTACTGTGCATGTGACAGTTTTTGGCCCAGCTCCTTCAACATAAGACAATTGAGTAATCTACTTTTAGCAAGCCATTAGGACCATCGAGTTATAATCTGGCAAACTTTGAACAGTTTTTGTCCAGCTTAAGCACTCTTTAGTCCAGCATAGGATTTTTGACATGATCAGCAGGTATTTTTTGCACTTATCAAATAGATATAACAAAATGCTTTTAATGGTATTTTTAGCAGACCAAAGTTAATGAATAAGAGAAGCTTATTTCTGGGGTTTCCATTTACCTCATGGGAGCCTTTACAAATGTGTTTGTGGTTTACCACTGAAAACAAACAAAAAGTTGCTAGTGAAGAAATATCCTCTTACAATGGTGGCCAGTGGAGACAATATGGCAGTGGACAGTGCTTTTGACTATGCATGGCTAGATAGAATGAATAGATGCATGAACTAGATGAATAGATTTGTGGCTGCCAGCTGACTGAAACCCCAAGTTTTACTGCATCCTATGAAAACCCAGAAAGTAACACTTGGAGTGGGGCAAGCTCTCACTCTAACGTCCTGCAACTTTGATTAAATATAATCATGGGATGGTCATGGCAGAATAAAAAGTAACCTTTTTACAATTTGTTTTAGTCCGGGAAATATGAAGTGTTATATATTAGTATTTTGTATTTTCTTTTTCAGCCAAGAGGTGGAGCTTTAGGCTTTTTTCGGATGTTGATCTCCATCTTTTTGTCCCTGTGAGCATTATATATAGAATTATTTGGGGTGTAAGCAGCTCAACCAATAGTTATGCTTCAGCCAAAATAAGAAAATCATAGGAGGTGATGCTTTAAAACATACTTGTGTTGTATACCTAGTAGACTTCACCCTCAATATAGAGAACTGAGATTGAAGTTTGTAGGTCAAAAGGCTATGTAAATAAATTGCTAAATTGGTTTTCAATAAGACAATTATCCTATTAGGATGTGGCCTACGGTAGCTTTTGTTAATATCCTTTTAGGTTTCCTAAAGAAGGACTCCTGCCAATCCATTTAGTACATACATACCCATAAAGATATCGGATCACGTAGGTAGTACATATACTGAGAACATATTATGTTATGTTATAAATGATGTTACCTAGATGTTTTTAACATTCCAAAACTGATCTTATATAAATGATAACTAAAGTGGAGTCAGGCTAGGTTTGCTTTTATGTGTTTTCCTTTGTGTGTATAATAATGAAATACATATTCACAGGTGTGAACAATGTATTATCACTTCATACACAGTTTAGTTGCATAACATTTGTGCTATTTTCAACTTAAAGTGAACCTTACCTGGCCCTAAATGTTTCTAACAATAGTGCGGAAGTGCAGGCACCTTATGGCACTTTCAAATACTTATGTTATTTTTCACAGTGATCTATGTGTGCCTGTGGTTTGCCATTATAGTAAGGCCCAGAATTTACATGGGATGTGGACTTCTACTCAAATCAAAATGACCCACCTCCTGCTTTTATCTGTCAAATGTCAGAGCTTCTACAGCCCACTGTAGAAGCTCTGACAGTTGAATGAGAAGGACAACATTAGCATAATGAGAGGGCAAAACCTTATCTTGAATTGGGCAGAAGTGAAGATCCCGTGTGCCTGATAGTAGGATCCAAGGGGCTTCACACAGACACAGACTTTTTGAAGACTAATAGGTCTGTTCAGGTTCTGAAAGGTGCACCTCAAAGGAAACTATAATGGTAGTTTATAAATTGTTATATACATAAAACATATATAGTGTGTGTGTATATATATTTTTATTTTTTATTTTATTTTTTTGTGACGCAGGCCAATTAAAAATTCTGATTGTATCCAAGACTGGAAGTATTTTTATCCCCTATTTAGCTCAGGTTGTTTAGACTGGCTGATTAGGCAAGAAGCCCAGCTGAAGCAGGTCTGCTAGTCTTGGGCTCTATAAAAACTCCAGGCCTTCTCAGGGATTTTGCTGCAGTCTGGAACCACTTTCTATGTACATCTGACCAGGTGGTTAGAAGACATAGGTCTAATCACGAAGCAGCCGAAAGATCTACCCGTAGCTTCGGCCGATCCTTCGGCTAGCTTCTGCCCCACGACCCCTTCGGTTCAGTAAGACTGCCTGTCCTAACAAAGGGATAAAGATCGTAAGACATTGTAAGTTAATGAGCTTTTACAAAGACTGTCTCCGAGTCAGTCTCTTATGAACTCCAAGGTCCCTCCTGGTAAAGCACCTTGTCCCCATGCCTACTTCAGCTGTGTCTTCGGCTCAGCCGAACCAAATGCATGTGCTTCAGCTCGGCTGAGCCTTTCAGCTGAGCCATTCGACTCCAGTACGGGCTATTGTTAATAGCCCGTACATCAGCCCTTTGGTTCGGCTGAACCGGAGGGCTCGGCTCCGACGGCTGAAGTGAGCCAAAGGATTAGCCAATGCTTCAGCCTAATCCTCCGGCTTCTTTGTAAATAACCCTCTTAGTAAAGGGAAGTAGATCACCTGCAATTCTGTTGTGTGATGGAGAGCATCTCTGCAACACCTAAGGTATTCTTGCTCCTTGGCATGGATAACAGAGCCCAGGATTCCTTTGTACTAACCCCAAATGCAGAGGCCAGTGTTTAAAGTAGAATTGGCACAAGAGAAATATGGAAAACATAACTTCTGACATCTTTCTGAAAATGTTATCTTCCTAGCAGTTATGCCTACCCTCTGGCTTCAGTGCTTTGAGTTGTTTTCCTGAAAACAAGTGTACAGATCAGGAAAGTTAGAGAAACACCAAAACTTTTTATATTTGCATGCTTGTTCTGGATCAGTGACTTATGGTAAGGAAGCAAAAGGCTCAGTGTAAAAGCCAATCAATTAGCATATTCGGAGGGATCAGGAGTCATAAACTTCATGACCTAGACATTTAAATAGGAAATATATAAAAAAAAAAAACAATTTGTAATGGAAGGCATGTCATGGCTGGGCCAACACAAGGGCAAGAGTGGCTCTTGCCTCAGGTGCTGTGGTGGTGGGGCATAGCTAGGGTGGGAGCCTCTCTTTGCTCTACCTCAATTTGGGCATCTACTGCACTGTGTAGGACAGGGCTGTCATAACCACAGCTGCCCTAAGAGCAGCTCTCCCAGTAAAGAGCTCCAATGTCTCAGCTGTGTTTTTACGTGCGGGGCCGCGCCCCGTGGGAGGAGCGCGACGTGACATCACCCGAGAGACGGCACGTCGCGGAAGCGAGGGGACTCGCCGGCCGAACCCATGACAGTCAGTGTTATAGTTGGTCTCACTCTTTATCAGAACCTCTGATACACATAGCAAAGCAGAAGCAAAGTAACAGCAAAGCCCTGCCAGATACATCAGGAGAACGTCTTTCTCGATGTACTCAGCAGAGCTGTGCTGTAAGTGTGACAGCTGTGACAGCAAAGCAGAAGCAAAGTAACAGCAAAGCCCTGCCAGATACATCAGGAGAACGGCTTTCTTGATGTACTCAGCAGAGCTGTGCTGTAAGTGTGACAGCTGACCCCACTCTGTATCATGAGTGCGGGCAGCACTCTTGATACATAGAGCAAAGCTGCCTTGTTGTCAAATTGACGGTAGCGATCTCCTAATTATACTGGTAGACTCTCTCACCCTATGTACTTTTTTTTTAAATAAAAAGCTCACACTCTTATTAATTCCACGTTAACTGTAATTAGTATTTAATAACTCTTTTATCCCCTTTTTTGCTTAGTTACTTTTGTGCTGTTTTTTTTTTTTTGTACTGTTCCTATTGTTGTAAATTATGATTGAAGTAGATATATTAGGTATAGTTCGGGTGTATGCTGTCAAATGACAGCTGAAAGCATTTCAAAGGAGATGCAATTGTTACAGGGTAGATGGGAATCAAGGATCTGTTTCGTAACAATAAGATCCAAAGTTTTTCTCTGGCCAACTAATCAGCTTCTTCCACATTTTGGTGAATGAGGAAAATGGGTATATCAAGAAGAGACTGAAATGGAGAAAAGAGGAGAGAGAAAAAGAGAGAGAGAGATGGTATAGAGAAGGGCACTCAATGGGAATCTTCATTATTTTACTTTATTTTATTATTACTCTGTATTACTCTGTAGGACTGTTCCTGTTCATCTGCATTTGTTGGATTAAACGCTACTCTCTGGAAAAGTACGGAGGTTGCCTGGATTTTCACAACGCACATAAATATATATATATATTTGGGTTTTTATATATTTATACACCTACTGTATATTACTTCACTACACCTATGTAATCTTCTAAATTGGCATTTGTTTTTGTATTGCCTCATTTAAAAAATGGTTTGTACCAAAAACATAATTCTAGTGCCTTTACAAAGGTAACAGATTGCAAAATACATTACAGAAACAAAAGTGACAAAATACATGTTTGAATTAATTATAAACTGGTTCTCAGAAGGGAACTAGCTTTTTTTAAATTTCTGAATGTAACTGTTTTTCTGCATGTCAAATCCTGGACTTTAAACCAGCTGCTCTACCATTGCAAAGAAAGCAGGTTACAGTGTATATTAACCATGCCTATGTTATCACATAATATTCTAAATTCCATGACTGGGTTAAATCCTTAGGTTTGCCGTGCTTATAAAGGTCAGACCTCCTGATTTCACTCAGGGACATAGGCGTCACTACTGGGGGGCGAGGGGGGAATTACCCCTAGGTAATTCCTTGACCCCCCCCGCTGTTCACCTGAAAAGCGGCCGCCGCTGTTGCAGCCACGATCTCCTGTCAGCTCTGCTCTGCCGCTGCACAGGACGAGGAGAAGATTCGCCGTACAGGCTCCTCGGCAGCCTGTATGTTCATCGGCCCACCTCTGCTGCTATTGGCTGGGAGGGAGAGTGCAGCACCATCATTGACTGCCTGGGTATTTTCAGCAGAGCGGGAAGGGACCTGCAGAGAAGGCACAACGAGGCTGCTTGGGGCTTCACATAGAGGAGACATTGATGCTCCCCCCTCCCCCCACCACCACCCGGAGAGGAAGAAGAGGGCATGAGGACCGAGCACATCACCACTGTAAGTCCTTGTTCTATCTTACACCACTGACTCCCACACTGTGTTACATTACTGACCTCCACACTGCGTTACATTACTGACTTCTGCACTGTGTCACATTACTGACCTCCGCACTGTGTCACATTACTGACCTCCACACTGCATCACACTACTGACCTCGCACTGCGTTACATTACTGACCTCCGCACTGCGTCACACCACTGACCTTCGCACTGCGTCACCTTACTGACCTCCTCACTGCATCACATTACTGACCTCCTCACTGCGTCACATTACTGACATCTGCACTGCGTCACATTACTGACCTCCGCACTGCATCACATCACTGACCTCCGCACTGCATCACATTAATGACCTCCGCACTGCGTCACATTAATGACCTCCGCACTGCGTCACCTTACTGACCTCCGCACTGCGTCACCTTACTGACCTCCGCACTGCGTCACCTTACTGACCTCCGCACTGCGTCACCTTACTGACCTCTGCACTGCGTCACCTTACTGACCTCCGCACTGCATCACCTTACTGACCTCCGCACTGCGTCACCTTACTGACCTCCGCACTGTGTCACATTAATGACCTCCGCACTCTGCGTCACACTGCTCCCCTCTGTGTTACATTATTGACCTCTACACTGACCTGTGATACCGGCACTTACATTTTTCAAATTGACTCGGGCGTCTTAGGTTCGGCGCATCCTGGGAAACTTACGACAGTCTTCTGGGGAGCCAGGTGATGCCTGCTTACCGCGCTTCTGCCGCCCGCACATCTCCCCTTACTAAGAGCCCCCAGCCAATCGACATAGAGGCCAGCCAAACAGCTCTGACAATATGGTGACACGACCCCCACCCTGCAGCCACCTCATTCCCCTCATTCAGAAATCCTGTGCATGCACAGTAGCAGTCTGAGGGCCGATCACGTGGGTGCTGTGCACACAGGAGACGTGGACAGATCCGGGAGAGCTTCGAGTGCGGTGTCTGCCGAGCTGGCCAAGGGACTGGTACGGTAATGACGGCTGCTAAGGATCTATGTGAGGGGAATGAGGTGCCTGCATGGTGTCGGTCGTGTGGGGGTCATGTCACCATATTATCAGATTTATTTGCCCGGCTCAACACTAATTGGCTGGAAAGCCAGCTTCCCGGCCAATCAGCATCCAGCCGCCAAACAGCATGGAGCCAGCTTCCCGGCTCCATGTTTCCTCGCAGCACTGCCGGTCAGAGGAAATCTCCCTCTGACCAGAAGTTCCAGTATCAGGAAAGATATCGGAGCACTGATACTCGGTATCGGCACTGATACTGATACTAGTATTGGTATTGGTGCATCCCTACTTTAAACTATAAATAAAAGCTTTTCCTCTCTTTCTCAGATCTAAAGCAATACGTGAGGTAGAAAGGTAAACTCTTGAAAGAGGTTATTACAATAAAAAGGTATCTTTTGCATACCGCATTACTCTCGTATTTTGTAATCTTATTTATATTCTGTTTACATATTTTGTTTTTTTCAGTGGTATGATTAAGTGGTGAAAATTATTTGTGCCCCCCCAGTTTTGACTGTGGTATCTTATGTGCCCCCACTATATATTGTTCCTAGAGTCGCCACTGCTCAGGGACCATTCACACTAGCCCATTTGCAAAAATACTGCATTTTAGTGGACAGGCTAGTATGTTGTGGCCTTTTATGTGGAGTATACAATGTGTACACTCCATTCAGGTCCCTGCACAGCAGCACAATTATTTTCTTTGTGTCCTTGAGCTGACCTGCGTTGATCTGTTGCGGTAAGACGCAGGCCACAACAGTATGCATGAATGAGCCTGTCAGTGGGCCTGTATATATATTTACATAGCAAGACTCAGAAACATATTACAAGTTTTCTGTGTGTTTTACACTACTGTATAAATTAAGTTTTTTAGAAGAGACAGTTATATTTCATTCTGATTTAACAGTATATCATTAAAAAAATCTTAAAATATATTAAAATTATCTTAATTTTGTCAAAAAGGAAAACTATATACAAAATCCATACAGGCACATTCATTATACAATTATGCTATTTCCCTCTGTATACAACAGTGAGGCTAAAGGTCAGCACACCGCAGATTGTAATTACAAAGGACTACTTATCAGATTTTTTTTTTATATTCATTTAATAACAAATGTTTAGTCAACCTTGGACGTTAAACACTTAAATGTCACACTTTGCTCATGCAGTTCTACTGCTATGGGATAATTAGAAACAATTAGCCAGCCTTCCTACTGTGGTATCTCAGCAATCAGCATAAGCTCATTTTTCAAATGAATCCTCCTCATCACCTTTTGTCATTCAGAGAGCCAAGGAGAAGAGAGCTTTGAGCCTGTAATGTGATGGTGCCGCTGATTGCTCCACTAAGCGTCCCCCAGAGCTCAGTGAGTCAGTGAGGAGCTGGAGCAGCCGGAGATAGGGGTGTAGCTTTGCTGAGAACTGTCCGAGGTGCTGAAAGTCAGTTTGCTGTATCAGAGCCTGCCTTATTCATCCACTCTTTTCCTTCCGGCTCCTTCCTTCCCCCAGCCACCAAATTCCAGGCGGCGGATATTAAAAACAATGGTCTATTCTCCAGGTAAACTCTCTTTTCATTTCGGCCTTTTCACACATTGCTTTGCTGTTGTAGTGCCCCGGTAGAGGAAAAAGGCTGAGAGAGGGAGATAAAAGAAGGGGGAGTTAACCTTTGGTAGACTTAGAAGCTATCTGCATGTGATCAGAAGGCTCCCAACAGAGGGAGGAGAGCACAAAACAAAAAAACAAAGAGACCTATCAATATCAAGAGGGAAAAGATCGAGGTCGCTGCTGGGAAAGACTGTTGTCTGCTGCCTGCTCACCAATGTACAAGAGTAAGTCTATCCCTTGGGTGCAGGGACAGTGCTGTTAAAAGTTTTAATGCACTCTAGTTCTAGAATAACAGAATGCTTAGTGACAAGACACTAAACTGTCATGAATTGTATTACTTATGTTGTAATTTGGCTTATTGTTTAGCCTTGATATTGATTTAATATACATTTAAAGGGTTAAATATGATGGGGCTACGGCAGCAAAAATGACATGGTCTAATGCACCTTGTGATGCAGGAATCGCATACACCGTTTTATTAAGTAGATATTTAAAAAAAAAATTGTAGTGTGTCTAATTATATAGTATATTTAATTTCTTGATAATCGTGACCTACTTTGGTATAGTTAAATTGGGATTATTGATAATGCTTTACAGATATAAAGAAAGAAGGTGCCATAAAGTCTATGAATCTGCTTAATTATTTAGGAATCTCTATGTATAATGTTTATTTTGTGGTTTTCTATTCCATTTCATCTCCATTTCATCTCCCCAACTAAAGGGCTCCTTCCACTTTCAACAATGACGACATAATCCTTATCTGGAAGCCCAGATGTTTCACACAATTAAATATATCAGTTGTGTTTACATTCAAAAGAGTATCTTTTGCTTCATCGGGAATCACATTTGAAATATAATACCTGTACATATGGGGTGCATACATTACTGGCTTTTGAAATTAAATGGATAATTCCAAGCTGCTTTCTTGGTATAGATTTAAAGTCAGAACAGATGCTCAATTGCAAGTTCTGGTGTTTCTTCTGTTGCAACTTCTGCCTTCTCAGTATAAAAGTTGTCAGGAGCAGAGTTATTGTTCAAGATTTCAGCATGCTGACCCCAATGCATAATTGTGGCATCTTTGTTTAAACGGAATATCGGGTTTTCTTGGATAAACATGTAAAATAGATTGTCTTTATGCAAATAATCTCACCAGTGTGTATTTATTTTAAAACAGTGTTTCTTTATATAGTTTGTAATTCTATGGGGTCTATTCACTAAGCTGCCAAAGGATCTAGCCGTAGCTTAGGCTTATCCTTCGGGTAGCTTCGGCCCCAGGACCTCTTCAGTTCAGTAGAACCGAAGGACTGCTGTACGGGCTCACTACAGCCCGTACAGCCCACTACAGCGCGTACAGCTCCCGAAGTCGGCCGAGCGGCTCAGTCGAGCCGAAGGCATATGCTTCGGCTTGACTGAGCCGAGGTGAAAGCCGAAGCTGGCCAAGTGGCCGGCCATTGGCCGGCCGACAGCCTGCCTCTGACAGCTGGACGGAGTCAGCCGTCATCTTATGGCTGGCTCCAGCCACTTGCAGAGAGATCAGCGTCCCCGGTTACCAGGTAACCAGGGACGCTGTCATTACACACTGAGAACCCGGCCGGGCCACTATGATATCACAGCGGCCTCTCCGTGTTCTCAGTGCGTAATGACAGATGGCGTTCTTGGTTACCTGGTAACCAGGAACGCCATCTGTCATTCCTCCATCGGATGCTCTGGGAGTCTAATAGGCTCCCGGCCGCCCGGGAGAGAAACACTTTCTCCCAGAAAGGTTCACTCTGCTCGATCAAGCAGAGTAAACCTTTCCCTGCTCGTTTTTTTTTACATTGGAACCGTTGGCTGCCGTCGGAAGAAAAAAAAGAGAGAAATCACCCTAGGAATGCATAGCTAGATTCCTATTGGCTATTTCAATTTGCAAAAGCCAATAGCAAACTAGCTATTGCACCCGCCCACTGCTGCTGTCAATCAGCAGAGGGGGGCCTGCAGTTCTCCATCAAGTCCCCCTCTGGTGATTGACAGCAGCAGTGGGCAGGTGCAATAGCTAGTTTGCTATTGGCTATTGCAAAGTGAAATAGCCAATAGGAATCTAGCTATGCATTCCTATGGTGTGTTCTTTTTTTTTTT